>NW_012114766.1:2698559-2731171 GCF_000951035.1 Colobus angolensis palliatus
ATGGACATTTGGGTTGATTCCAAGTCTTTGCTATTGTGAATAGTGCTGCAATAAACATACGTGTGCATGTGTCTTTATAGCAGCATGATTCATAACCTGTGGTTGCAGTTGGCAAAGGGATATAGGACTGTAATTTCTGTACAATGCTGACTGATGTTGTCAGATATGTTAATGAATAAGATAGAACTGTGGCTGGGTATGGTGGCTCATGCCTGTAATCCCCAGCACTTTGGGAGGCCGAGGCAGGCAGATCACCTGAGGTCAGGAGTTCAACACCAGCCTGGCCAACATGGTGAAACCGTATCTCTAACTAAAAATAAAAAAATAAGCCAGGCGTGGTGGTGTGCAACTGTAGTCGCACTCGGGCGGCTGAGGTGGAAGGATTACTTGAACCCAAGATGCGGTGGTTGCAGTGAGCCAAGATTGTGTGACTATAGTCCAGCCTGGGCAATAGAGTGAGACTCCATAGAAAGAAAGAAAGGAAGAGAGAGAGAGAGAGAGAGAGAGAAAGAGGGAGGGAGGAAGGAAGGGAGGGAGGGAAGGAGGGAGGAAGGGAGGGAAGATAAGCAATGATGACTTACAACACAGCGTTCTCAATGACATAACCCATCTTCATTCTGCAGGATGTGGTGGTTGGTTCTAACAGGATTAAGGGGTACTCAGATCACTGGTAGATCATTGGCTCGTCTCAGTGGTTCAGTAGTCACTGAGCCCATCCTCCTTCTGCTGAGAGGGAGCCCAGGTGGTTTAGCATTTGGTTAGAATTCTTGGGCTGCCCTAGGTCTGTCTGTGTCTGCAGATGTTTCCAGAGGAGACTGGCCTGTGAGTGAGTGGGCTGAGAAGGGAAGACCCACCCTCAATGTGGAAAGGCACCATCCAATCAGCCGGGGTCCAGATGAAACAAAAAGAGTAGAGTGAGGAAAAATTGTTGTTCTGTCTTCTGGAGCAAGGGCAGCCCTTGGGCATCAGAACTCCAAGTCCTGTGGCCTTTGGAATTCAGAACTTACATCAGAGGCCTTGCAGGCTTCCAGGACTTTGACCTGAACTGAGAGTTATCACATTGGTTTCCTTGGTGCTGAGGCCTTCGGACTTGAACCGAGCCATTTGCAGCAGCTTCCCTGGGTTTTCGCCTTGCGGACGGCCTGTCCTGGGACTTCTCACCCTCCATAATCAACTCAGCCAATCCTCGAATCAATCCCTGCCCATCTCTCTCTGTTGCTTCTATCTCTCTGCAGAATCGTGACTAAAACTAACGATTTTTGAACACTGGAAAAACATTGCCTCCATTTTTTTAAAAAAATATTTTTCACAATGTACAAACTGTAAATATGACATATCTTAAATCTAATTAACATTTTTTCTTGACTCTTCTAATTCTAGTCAAACAACAAAACAATAAAGTCCTGACTGTGGTATTTGCTGATTTCTGTGATTTCTGTGCTGTTGATTTTCACACTGTGGCCAGGGTCAAGCCACACACGTGACATCACTGACTGGACTGCAAAGCTGGTAAGAGACTCTGTGCACAAGGAACAGCCTTGCAAGATGCTTCCTTCCATCCAACAGACGCCATTGGCATCAGTGGACTCAAATGCATCGAAGATAGTAGCATAATCAGGAAGACATGCATTCTGAGTATTTGTTTTGTTTGTTTTTCATATAGTTTATGTAATTTTTCATTTATATAATTTTGTTGTTGTTGTTGACGGAGTTTCATTCTTGTTGCCCAGGCTGGACTGCCATGCTGTGATCTCGGCTCACTGCAACCTCCACCTCCCTGGTTCAAGTGATTCTCCTGCCTCAGCCCCTCCAGAGTAGCTGGGATTACAGGCACACGCCACCACGCCTGGCTAATTTTTGTGATATAATTTTTAATGATAATTATGCCTAACAACTGGTTCACAGAATTCCTGAAAATCAGTTCGCTCTTTCTGATTGAGAGGGTGAACTTGAGCCTGGTCCAGTGCATCCTGGCCCCAAGCTCCAGGAGTTCGAATTGTCTTGGGGAGACATAGGAATGGAAAATAAATGCATGCATTTTTTAAAGAAGAAAAGTTTATTTTCAGATTTGACATAAAGGAAATTGGCTGGGATAACAGATGCCTCCTTACATCTAACGACCAGAAAAACAAAGCCACCTGACAAAAGGATATTTAGTCCCATACCTTATGAGTGAGAAGTTTCCACCTCTAAGGGAAGCTCTGGCCCGAGGTGTCTGAGAAGTCATAAAAAGTGGGAAGTTGCCAGATATCTTTTTATGTGTTTAAACACTCAAAACAAATGGGTGTGCTGAAGATTCACGAGAACTGTACGGGATGGGAAATGGGAGAAGGGCAAGTGGTGGGGTGGAGGGTCACTCAGACCCAAGCCACCAAAATGACAATGGAAGCCAAATTGTATTTACAGTTTTCTAAGCTCAAGTTCCTGCTTCAGTTGCTTTGCATGCCTTAAGTCATTTCTTCTTTACAATAGTCTTATGGAATTGCACAATTCCATAATCAAAACAATGGGGCAGAATGATGTCAACTCTGAGGCTATGCCAGCACTGCAGCCTGGCTAGGTTGGTCTCTTTGTCTGGGGTGTATATTGAGCAAGGTAAAATGGTCTAAGCTATGTTTTGCAGAAGAGCAAACCAATCTTGAAGGATTGGATGTGGAGGGAGGGTTAAAGGAGGGCTACCACGTAGTTTAGGCTAACAGTTGTAAAAACAAATACAAAGACCTCAACATCCATGATGTAAACAGTTTCTTTACTTGCTGTGTGTTTGAGGTGCAGCAGCGGGTATTAGTTTGGTAAAACTATTCGCTGAAACGAGTTGGATGGGGATTTCCCTTAGGTCAGTCACTTTTTTTTTTTTTTTTTTTTTTCTGAGACGGAGTCCCGCTGTGTCCCCCAGGCTGGAGTGAGTGGAGAGATCTGGGCTCACTGCAAGCTCCGCCTCCCGGGTTCCCGCCATTCTCCTGCCTCAACCTCCCAGTAGCTGGGACTACAGGCGCCGCCACCACGCCCGACTAATTTTTTGTATTTTTAGTAGAGACGTGGTTTCACTGTGTTAGCCAGGATGGTCTCGATCTCCTGACCTCGTGATCCGCCTGCCTCGGCCTCCCAAAGTGCTGGGATTACAGGCGTGACCCACCGCGCCTGGTAGGTCAATCATTTATTTGAAAAAAAAAAAAGCAAACAATTGCCCGCCCACCCCGTCCCCCTAAAAAGAAAAATCCAAATCAAATGTGTAGGGAAACTGTAAAGAGATTTTTTTATTTGCAGTTGAAATCCCTAGTAAATTTTCCTTTTAAAAAAATTCATGGAAAGAAACCATGGACAATAATAAATCATTCAAAGAACTGAATTAACCTTGTTCGTAACCTCAGCCTCTCTTCAGCGATGTTAACCTTCTCACTCCTTCAGCGAAAGAAGGGAAGCCTTCAGGTAGATACGATCTTTTAGAAAAACTCACTGAAAAGTGAATTTATAACAATGAAAATGCTTGGAAGTTTTCCATTTGAAGATGCTCTTTATTTCTGGCATGCAGGTTTTATGAGATGAATGGTCTTAAAAGGTTAAATCCAGTAAATGACAGTTACTTTAATCTGCAAATCAGATCAGTAAATTGGCTTTCTTCTCTTTGCCTTATCTTTCAACAGAATTTGTGTTAAAAAATGAACCATCTGTTACCATTTGCTTTGTTAGAGGGAGTTTAACATATAAAAGGGATTGCAGTTATAAGATATAAAAGAAACCAATCGAATCTGTTAGCTTCAGATGAATACACTGCCCTTCTTCCCCTAAGAGACTCCAGATACTGACTGCGGGGCCACACCGGGCTGGTGGGGGCTCCATCCTGATCTTACCTGGGGAACATATTCCTGAGCCACAGCCTGAATGAGGACTGCTGGGTCCATCTCTAGGAAACTGGGCCTCCCTCCTGTCACAGATAGGACAGGTATAAAGCAACGTTTTGGAATCAGGTAACCTTTGTTTGGAAGCCTCCTGCACTACATTTCAGATGTGCGACGACTTTGCAACTTATTTTTCCTTCCTGCTATTTGGTTTGCTTTTGTGTTCAGCGGAGACATAACATCCACCTTCATGGCGTTGTGAGGACTCCATGAGAAGGGTGGTGCAGTAATCAGGATACTGAGTCTCCGACGAAAGCACAGTTATCAGACTGTCATCCGTGAAGGCAGCTTGTCAGCTGACCTAACACGGAGATTGGGGAAAGACTCGATTTTGAAATAGATGTATTCAGAGCAGAAATGATATTAACAGACATTTCTAGGGTTTGTGGGTTGTTTGTTTTCGTTTAGTTTCATGAGAAAGATATATTAACAATCACGTCCATGTAATTGTTGATCCTTATGGTTTGGCTTTTTTTTAATAATGTTTCTTCCACAAAGTAGTCTTCCTCATTTAGTTGGTTTGCTTTGTTTCTTGACCTCCTGAGATCAAGGCCTCTCTAACTCCGATGTGTCCATGCCTCAGCTGGAAAGCTTGTTACCGGGCAGCTCAGGCCAGGTTAGGTGGAAGGGGACGCCTGAGCGTCTCCGTTCCTAGCCAGCTCCCCGGTGATGACCCTGCAGCCCGACAGGACCTGTCTTCCTGCACATAGACCCCATGTCCAACAAGGTCCAGAAAGTGTCAGGCCTCTGAGCCCAAGCCAAGCCATCGCATCCCCTGTGACTTGCAAGTATATGCCCAGATGACCTGAAGTAACTAAAGAATTACAAAAGAAGTGAAAATGCCCTGTCCTTACCTTAACTGATGACATTCCACCACAAAAGAAGTGAAAATGGCCGGTCCTTGCCTTAAGTGGTGACATTACCTTGTGAAATTCCTTTTCCTGGCTCATCCTGGCTCAAAAATCGCCCCCACTGAGCACCATGTGACCCCCACTCCTGCCCGCCAGAGAACAACCCCCCTTTGACTGCAATTTTCCTTTACCTACCCAAAGCCTATAAAACGGCCCCAACCTTATCTCCCTTTGCTGACTCTCTTTTCAGACTCTGCCCGCCTGCACCCAGGTGATTAAAAAGCTTTATTGCTCACACAAAGCCTGTTTGGTGGTCTCTTCACACGGACACGCATGACAGAAAGAGTATTTCTGGCAGGGCGCTGTGGCTCACATCTGTAATCCTAGCACTTTGGGAAGCCAAGACAAGCGGGTCACCTGAGGTCGGGAGTTCAAGACCAGCCTGACCAACATGGTGAAACCCTGTCTCTACTAAAAATACAAAACGTAGCCAGGCATGGTGGTGAGCACCTGTAATTGCAGCTACTCGGGAGACTGGCATAGGAGAATTGCTTGAACCCAGGAGGCGGAGGTTGCAGTGAGCCAAGATCATGTCACTGCATTCCAGCCTGGGTGACAGAGCCAGACTCCATCTCAAAAAAAAAAAAAAAAAAGTATTTCCAGGTTATATTGAACTGTCAGTTTTCACCTGTTAAGTTTAGCCTGAAGCTGCCTTCTTACATGTTTTATTTCGGCCTAAAGTTTTCTCTGTACTTCATGAACTGTAACCTAAATGGAGGTTTAAACAGACAGTATGCTACTCTGTAACCACCCAGTGGCTTCGCCTTGCCTGCTGCCTAGACAGAACTGATCTCTCAAGACAGGGGAATTGCAATAGAGAAAGAGTAATTCACACAGAAATGGCTGTGCGGGAGACTGGAGTTTCACTGTTACTCAAATCGGTCTCTCCGAGCTTTAGGGAGCAGAGTTTTTAAGGATAACCTGGTGGGTAGAGGGAAGCCAGTGAGTCGGGAGTGCTGACTGGTCAGGGCTGAAATCACAGGGAGAGGAAGCTGTCTTCTTGTGCTCAGGCAGTTCCTGGGTGGGGCCAGAAGATCAGATGAGCCAGCTTATCGATTTCGGTGGTACCAGCAGATCCATCAAGTGCAGGGTCTGTAAAATCTCTCAAGCACTGATCTTAGGAGCAGTGTAGGGAGGGTCAGAATCTTGTAGCCTCCAGCTGAGTGACTCCTAAACCATAATTTCTAATCTCGTGGCTGATGTGAGTCCTACAAAGACCATCTGGTCTCTAGGCAAGAAGAAAGTCTGCTTTGGGAAAGGGCTGCTATCATCTTGGCTTTAAACTATAAACTATAAACTAAGTTCCTCCCAAAGTTAGTTCAGCCTATGCCCAGGAATGACGAAGGACAACTTGGAGGTTAGAAGCAACATAGAATCAATTAAGTTGGATCTCTTTCACTGTCTCAGTCATAATTTTGCAAAGGCAGTTTCAATTCTTCTAACAATCATCAAGTTTTGGCCAATAAAAGGGGGCCAACTTTTGACACCATGTTCAAAGAAGGCAAATGCCGAGCTGTAATCAATTGGCTGTCTGTGCCTCAACTTCCACTTGCTGTCGACACTTTCCTTCGTCTGCCCATAAATCTTCCACCACATAGCTGTGCCAGATGGAGTCTCTCTGAACCTCCTCTGGCTCGGGAGGCTGCCCAATTCACGAACTGTTCTTTGCTCAGTTAAACTCTGATAAGTTTACTTTGGCTAAGATCTTTCATTTCACACATGCAATCCCAAAGACAGTCAGAAATCACAAGTCAGTGCTGAAAAGAGAGGTAAGCAAGGTCCGGTTGGTGGGTCTGCAGCTTGTTTCCGTCCCTGTGGTCTCCAGGCAGGATGTGAGCCAGGTAATGGTGACAGGGCCAGCTCCACCCAACCACGCAGGATAGGTCAGGGGCGTTTCCCAGAAAGAGGAATCACAAGGAGATAACTTTTTTTTTTTTTTTTTTGGAGACAGAATCTCACTCAATTGCCAGGCTGGAGTGCAATGGTGCGATCTCTGCGCACCGCAACCTCTGGCTCGTAGGTTCAAGTGATTCTCCTGCCTCAGCCTCGTGAGTATTTGGGACTACAGGTGCGCACCACCACGCCTGGCCAATTTTTGTATTTTTAGTAGAGACAGGGTTTTACCATGTTGGCCAGGATGGTCCCGATCTCTTGACCTTGTTATCCACCCACCTCGGCCTCCCAAAGTGCTGGGATTACAGGCGTGAGCCACCACGCCCGGCCTGGGGAGATAATTTTTATCTGTAACACATAAGTAAAGCTGCAAGCCCACGCTGGGAAGGTGCTCAGCCCATTTTATGTGTCTCCAGACTTTTGCATCCTCAGCACTTTACACAGGTCTGGTATAAAGGCTGGTTCAACGGATGAGTGATTGCAGCTTTTAAAGCATTTGGACACAAATTAAGGATTTATCAGGGGCAATACAAAAGGGGGCCATTTAAAGGGATATAAAATGTGCTGACAAAAACAAAATGAGGAAGGCTATTTTATGGAAGAAATATTATTTTAAAGGTTAAACCCAAAGCCTCAACAATTAAATGTATGCAATTGTTAATACACTTCTTCCTCACTGAGGTAACTGCAAACAGCCTTAACAACTGCCATTCATAAGGCAAATGGTAACGTTTTATTGAATGTGAGCAATGACATAACAATCAAATCTTCATTTTATGTTAACTTGAAATGAATTGCTTATATCAAATGATGACATAGAGTGGTTTAGAGAGGCTGGAGGAAAAATGGTGTGAAAACAGCAACAACAAGCAAACAACTTGTGGACTCCACTGCCAAGGCCTCAGGGTGTGGGAGGGGGTCTTAGAGGTGCTGGCTTTAGAGGGTGGAGGAGAAGTAAAGTCCTTTGGTGAGAGTAAGGTTAGATAAGGGGAAGAAAGCCTTCAGAGAAAGTGTTGAAGATACGGCAACTTTGGCTGATAATCAACTGATACTTTCAGAGAGCACAGAGAAAGGTTTTAGAAATTCAGAGAAAGATGGAAATTGGGTTCAGATGAACGTCAATTAATCAAGTGAGTAACTTAACTGGAACTGGGAGAGAGAGCTTATCTCTGACATGTTTTACTTCTCTTGTGCTCGGGGACGGACTCAGAGAGTGTGATATTGATCTTGGAGTTGTCAACTCCTTTTCCCAACTTACTGAATGAAGGGACTTATGAGGAATGGAACCTACAAAAATCAAAGAACTCTAGAAAACAAGTTTTCACCTCCACCCAGTTTACAGAACTCTGGTGCCCTAGAGGAATCAGATTGAAGACTTTAGTCATTGCATCATATTTTAAAGTGTCCCAGGAAAGCCTAACAGTGAGGGCTGGAATATAACTCACTTCAGGGGGTACAACCCGGAGAAATGGGGTCAATGAAACCGCCTCTGCAAAAATTATAACCGACAGTGAGAGATTCGATCTAACCAACCTTCATCTTTGGTTTAGCCTCCAAACTGCCCTTGGCCATTCCTTGGCTTGAGCCAAGCTAATTTTGGGAGAAATTTAGTTTATAGTTTAAATAGTAACTACCCTTCCTCAGACTAAATGAAAGGCCCCCAGGTTAGGGGGATGTGAGGGAAGTGAATTCTGCTAACATGTAGGCCTAGGTAAATGATTGCCAGCCATTCATTATTCCAGAGGTCACAAGGATAGCAACCTCCCCATTCAACTCACTATTGTATAACCTACGATTGGCTTTTTTTTTTTTTTTTTTTGGAGACAGAGTCTCAGTCACACAGACTAGAGTGCAGTGCTGTGATCTTAGCTCACTGCAACCTCTACCTCCCAGGTTCAAGCAGTTCTCCTGCTTCTGCCTCCCTAGTAGCTGAAATTACAGGCACAGGCCTCTGCCCCCAGCTAACTTTTGTATTTTTAGTAGAATCGGGATTTGACCATGTTGGCCAGGCTGGTCTCGAACTCCTCACCTCAAGTAATCCACCCGCCTAGAATTCCCAAAGTGCTGGGATTACAGGCCTGAGCCATTGCACCCAGCCTAAAATTTTTTTACGTCACATAGAAAATGATATTTTATAGCACACTGTGGGGAGATGTTTTCCCTGAGGAATCAGGTGTAGAGACATATGTTTGCAGTAACACATCTGTTGAGGAATTGCATTATCTAATTTTATTTTTTATTATAAAGTTTTAAAATGGGAACTTTGGTTCCCATTTTGTAAACAAGCAACCCGACATTAGTCTTTCTTAAACTTAATTTTCAATTTTTTGCCAGGCGTTGTTAATCAAATCAACCTGTGATTTTATAATGGCAAGATATACTATCTTCCCTTAAGCATTGATTAGGAATTGAATTTATGTTCATTGACCAATAAAGAAAGCAAATAAAATGGAAGTGTAGAAAAGGAGAGTCTGATTAGATGTGTGAAAAGATGGAGAGCTTGTGAGGTCCGAAGCAGGCAATACAGTTAAAGGCACCAGTGACATTTAATAAGCTCTTTTAGGGGTCTGTAGGAAAGAAGTTACCAGCCTGATAGTGCCTAACCTTGGGCAGAACTTGGAAGCAAATCTCATTGAGATCAGACATACCCTAGTGACGCCAGAAGCAAAAAGATGTTATGTAAGTCTGTAGAACTGTAAATTCTGTAAGCTACTAACAAACACAACTTTAAAGGGTCAGTCAGCTTGAAAATCTGTTCCATGGCAGTGAATGGTACTCTATGGCACTTAACTGTGTAGAACGTGATGTTTTGTTATTTGCTCTGTCAATGAAAAGAGTCAAACTCTGTACAATATTTGAAGAGATTTATTCTGAGCCAAATATGAGTGACCATGGCCCTTGACACAGCCCTCAGGAGATCCTGGGAACATGTGCTCAAGGGGCACAGCTTGGTTTCATACAATTGAAAGAGTCATGAGACATCAATCAAATACATTAAGAAATACATTGGTTTGGTCCAGAAAGGTGGGATCACTCAAAGCTGGGAGCTTCCAGGCTATAGGTAAATTTAAACATTTTCTGGTTGATAATTGGTTGAGTTTGTCTAAAGACCTTGGATTGATGGAAAGGGAATGTTCAGGTTAAGATAAACATTGTGGAGACCAAAGTTCTTCTGAAGTCTTATAGTGGCTGCCCTTAGAGACAATAGATGACAAATATTTCCTATTCAGATCTTAGTTAATCTCTTTAGGATTGGGAGGGTCTGGAAGAAAAAGATCTAGCTTCGTTAACAGAGATTCTTTACAGATGCAAATTATCGCCCTTAAAGAACAGCTTTGCAGGGCCATTTCAAAATATGGCAAAGAAACATATTTTGGGGTAAAATATTTTGATTTTCTTCTTTGTCTCGTACTGTTATGCCAGAGTCAGGTTGGAAAGTAAATCATGGATTAAATAAAACCCATCTGATGAGAATTTATGATTTGTAAGGCATGACTCTCCAGACCCCTTAGGTAGGAATTTGGGCAAGATTAAAAAAAAAAAAAAAAAAATCAGAGTTTGGTCCTCAGCTCTTTACTCGTTAATTTGTTATTTGCTTAACTAGAAGACAAATTGGTATTTCCTAAGTCCACTAAAAACTGGAATTCTGGTTGGCAATGTTAAGGAAGGAGAGAGATGATAGTCTGAACCAGACATTGAGAGAATGAAAAACAAAATTGAAGAACTGCTTGAGGAATGTGTAATAAATATTTCAGTGAGTACATGTCTTTCAAGACAAGAATGCTCAATTGCTGAATTTATATTGTATATTCTGTTTGTCTTCCCTGTTAGAAATGAGTTCCACAAAGGTATGGGTTTTATCTTTTGTGAACCCCACTGTATCCGTCAGCAAGACCTGTGTTTGGGTACAAATTCAAAGTTCAATAGATACCGGCATATAAATGAAAATGTAATTCCTGGTCCCCATTTTTTTTTTTTCAGTTTTTTATATTTACTGTCACTGGATAATCTGAGCAATGCTTCTCAAATTATTTTGGAATTAAAAAATACCTGGAGTCATGAATCCGACGGAGAAACTGAAGACGTCACAGCTGGCGGGGGGCACATCCTCTGTGGTTGATTTAAGAAAGCTCACGCTGTTAGAAGAGCCTGCTGTACCGTGAGATGGGTGTGATCACTTTTTCATTTCTGCCTTTGGATCATACAGAGGTGGTCTATGCCAGGGCACGGTTTTTGATATGATGTGATAGAGGAATTCCAAATTATTTGTTACAGCCAGCGATACTGACGCTCGGCTAACTGGTAATGGTAGTCACGTGACACAAATTACATACCTGCTACATGGCTTAGATGGTCTGAATTAAACAGATAAGAGAAGGAGTCACTTTGAAAGATATGGATCTACTGCTCCCAAGAGAGGAAAACTTTGAAGCAGGAACTTCCTTTAGCAGAGATAGCCCTTGTCTTGCTGACAGGGGGGTCCGTGTGATGTCCTGAGGAGTGGTTAGTTGCCTGTCTTTCTGGATACGTTTTACTAAGAAGGGCCCATGGTGGGTCTTTATGGGAGAATGTGACCCTTTCTCCACCTGTGGCAGACCAGGTCTCCGTAACAACCACTTCAGCACTGACTGAGTGGTTAAGTTAAATATTAAAAGCTAAAAGAGCTATTGCCCTCATACAAAGACTGGAATGTAACAAATCCCATCAAGAGTTTTGCCTAGGACTTTCCTGGGCCTTGAAGCATGACAAGATAACAAAGGAATTCTTTTTTTTTTTTTTTTTGGAGACGGAGTTTCACTCTTGTTGCCCAGGCTGCAGTGCAAATGGAGTTTCACTCTTGTTGCCCAGGCTGCAGTGCAATGGCGCGATCTCGGCTCACTCCAACCTCCGCCTCCTGGGTTCAAGCAATTCTCCTGCCTCAGCCTCACAAACAGCTGGGATTACAGGCATGCACCACCACGCCAGGCTAAGTTTTGTATTTTCAGTAGAGATAGGGTGTCACCATGTTGGTCAGGCTAGTGTTGAACTCCTGACCTCAAGTGATCTGCCCGCCTCGGCTCCCAAAGGGCTGGGATTACAGGTGTGAGCCACCAGGCCTGGCTCAAAGGAATTCTTGACAGGACCTGTTTAGGATTAAACAAGTTTTTATTGGAGGTTTGAAGAAACTCCCCAGACCTCCACAAACAAGTTTGATTGAGGTCTAACGGAACTCTCCAAACCTCCATGATTTAGCAAGAGACAAGATAAGGGTGAGCACCCCAACACCTGGACCCATCCAGATTAAGTAGATTCACGGAGGCTCCAGAGGAAGGTCTTTAGGACTCAGACCTTAGTTATAGATTAGAAGTAGCTCATCACTTACGTCTTTAGATGCATGCACACTTGCACGCAGACGTATAGCTTAGAAGGTACATACGCTCTGGAAAACTTTGTAATTTTGGGTTGGTCTGGAGATATTTTCCTGGCCTTCTCCCTGTACCCAGTTACTCTCTTCTTTCCCAGTTCATCTGCATCTCGTTATTGGGCCCTGAGAAGAGGCAACCTGACCCTCGCTTTGGTCTGAGAACACACTTACAAAACTCCCTGCCTACTGAATGAGCATGGTGGTTTGAGTGTTAGTGGCTGATTCCCCATCCTCAACAGTCTGCCCCTGAACCCAGCAAGCCCAGGGCACTGGTGTACCAAAATGGTACGTCACTGGAGAAGTCCCTGGTGTTTGATATGAGGTTGGACCATTCATCAGACTCTCCACTCTGCTGTGAGACCTGAGCTCTGTATTTGTTCTCAAATGTCCAAAGCTTCTCCACAGAAGAAAGCCAGAGATTTTCAACCAGGCATAGGGATCCATGTTTTTCCCAGCATCAGGGACCAACACTTTTAGGAGCATCAGGAAACCCGGTCAAGAAACAGACCCGGAAAGAATGGAGACTTTACAGCTTTGACTGTATGTTTAGAGTGCTCAGGTTTCAAGAAAGCCAAGGCGACTGCATGAAAGTAAATATTGTGAATGTCTAATTTGCTAACTTGCCTTTGGGGATAATAACAACACACCAAGGAGGCAGATTCTGGCAAACAAGAGCATTGTCAAAAGTTAACTGAAAGTTTATCATCTCACAGGACAAAGCTTCCTCCAGGGTAGGTTTATTCCGAGCTGTTTAAGAGATGAAAATTGGGGCCCAAAAAAACCCAAGAGATATGGGGTTTTTCTGGTCTTCATGGTATTTTACAAATAAAAACTTTTTCAAAAACACTTCTATTTTCTAAAATTAAAGAGAAAATAAGAGCTCTGACAGCACTGGGAATATGTTTTCACAAAGTAACTGGAAGCTTGAGGAGACCCGGGTTTCCTGTTTGGATGGGTCTGGCACTGATGGTTCACCACAGAAGCCACCATTTCCTTGTTGTGATATACTATTTTTTTTTCTTTTTACTTGTTAAAAGTACTTGGTCAGAAAAATTGTCTGAAACTTGTAAAAAGGTGCTCTTAGGCTTAAGACTTCAATTGATTTTTATTTAAGTTGAATGGGCTATTTTCTAACATTGCAGGGAAAGAGAGTAATTTATAAAGTTATTTTTTTCTGGGAGAGATGCAAATAATTTTTGCCCAATAGGGAAGATAACCCAAAGGATGATCTCATAAACCAGGTTTGAATATAGCACAGAAGTCGTATCCTAATAATCCTTTATTAAATAGTCTTTATATTTCCTGCCTCCCAAAGGATGTTTGAACTAGTTTTTTGTTGTTGTTGTTTGTTTGTTTGTTTGCTTGAGACAGAGTCTAACTCTGTCACCCTGGCTGGAGTGCAGTGGGATGATCTCGGCTCACTGCAACTTCCACCTCCCAGGTTCAAGCGATTCTCCTGCCTCAGCCTCCCAAGTAGCTGGGATTACAGGTACGCACTGTCAGGCCCAGCTAATTTTTGTATTTTTAGTAGAGATGGGATTTCACCATGTTGGCCAGGATGGTCTCGAACTCCTGACCTCGTGATCTGCCCACCTCGGCCTCCCAGAGTGTGAACTAGTTTTAACACCTCACTGGTTTGCTCATTAATTGAGCTAAATAAAATCTTTGGCATGGTTTTATTTTATATTTGTGTGAAGTTATGATTTTAATATTTTAAAAATTAAATGAGATAATGTCTTGGATAAGCAGATAATAAAACTGCTTTTATTTTAAATCCAGTGTTTATAAAAGCCTTTCAAAACCTGTCTACAGCCCATGTATTGACCAGTCTAGCTGGGTGTTATTATTGACTGCAGCATTTGTGGCCTTTATTGAAGATAATGAGGCTGAAGTTGCACAAGGCCATATTTCAGGAATGTTACAGAATTGATCCATCACTAAGAAAAAAGTAAATAAAAACAAAAAGAAGAAGCTCTAGCTGCCCTGCAGACTAAGGGTCCATAACAAAAGAAAGCTATTGATTATAATTTACGTTGAAGTGATACTGATTCTGCATATCATCAAATGAAAAGATCTTATTGTGCAAAGTGAGAGCATGATTAACTCACTTAAGGGGTTTGGTTATGTAGGAAATAATGTATATGATGGCTCATTTCCAAGAAAAAAGTGCCTCGAATAGGGTTGGGCCCGCAAACTACGGAAGAACGGAATGTACTAGGCTCCTCCTTTCGCAGCCGGAGCCTGCTTGTGGGGGGCTGGGGGGGACTCTTAGTTGCCCTCACCCAACAAGAGTTTAGTCGAGAATGAAAGCTTACTAGCCTGCAGAATAGCTCGCTTTATCTATTCTCGTCAGCTGGCCTGACTACCTAGGTCATAAGTCAAATACGTAAAAAGTCCCCGAGCTGACTGTGGTTGCAAAGCATTATGGGATGCAACAAAATGCAGCGAGCCAACCCTAAAGGAAACACCTAAAAGCCCCAATCCAACGACCAATAGGCGACGTCTGGGAACATTGTGGCCCTGGAGTGCTCAGCCTATTAGGAAGCGGGGGAGGGACCTGCGCACTGGGGGCTGAGCGGCTTCTTGTAACTGTACTGAGCGCGCCTGCCCACCAGAGGCCGATCTGGCAAGACCGGTATTAAAAGTCTCACTTTCGCTTTTCTTCGTGCCTCTAAGTCCGTTGTTTGGGTTTGGTCGGGTGAGTGTGTTTCTCATGTTCAGCGCCCCACTAATTTCCTTGTGGCCCCCCAGACTCCACAGGCTTATCTGAACTTTAAGTGGAAAAACAGTGGGTTTTGCAGGTTAATAGGGTGAGCATTGCTGAAGTATGAGCCGTGATTTAAAACATTTGGCAAAGAAAGAAAGCAAGCCTCTAAACGCTTCCTCCACTGAATGAGAAATTATAAGTAAAGCCATCATGGAGTCCACGTATAGCTTAATAGATTAGGGAGTAGCTGTTGTTTGTGAACAGATACAAAGGCAATAACGAATGAGTATTAACTACAAAAAAAGTTAATTAAAATGCAAATATAATACTCTGTTGTCCATGAATAAATAGCAAGGAATTTAGAGAAACAAGCAAGGAATTAAAACATGATTATATATTTTAATTATTAATTCATGACAGAGTGTTAGTGGGGATTATATGAAAATATCTGGGGAAAAGTCAACCAGTGATGTTGGATTAAAAATGAAGACCATATAAAACCTTACAAAAGAGTGATCTTCCAAAATACTGCTGAAAATATTTTAATGTGAGCTATTAGACTGTTGATATTTGTATATTTTAATAAACATATGCTAATATGTAATCATTATTAACAATAATTAATATATATGTTTTGAGTTGGAGTCTCACGCTGTTACCCAGGCTGGAGTGCAATGGTGTGATCTCAGCTCACTGCAACCTCTGCCTCCTGGGTTCAAGCGAGTCTCCTGCCTCATCCCCCTGAGTAGCTGGGATTACAGGCACGCGCCACCACACCCAGCTAATTTTTGTATTTTTAGTAGAGACGGGGTTTCGCCACGTTGGCTAGGCTGGTCTCAAACTCCTGACCTCAGGTGATCCACCCACCTCAGACTCCCAAAGTGTTGGGATTACAGGCATGAGCCACCGCACCCAGCCAATAATCTTTTTGTCTCATTTCTATTTGAGGAAATATTTTCCCACTTTAACAATTTGTAGATTTACAGATTTTTGGAGTTGAAAAGGAAGTTGAGGATTTTCTAGCTGTAATCATGACTTGGTAAAAGTTAAATCGTTTGTAAAAACTTGATTTTTACTTTTAGAAATTTGAGGGTCCCCATTCCCTGTCCCTCCATTCTGATGTTCTGTTTCTTCCCAGGTCTACTGAGTGATACAGCTTGGCAAAGAAAGTATCCATTTTATCAATAGCAAGTGAAACTGGGTTTGCGTTTTCAGACACTGTGAAAAGTTGACCTGGAAAATGCAGCCAGAACCAGTGTACAGCAGGCCTCTCCTTCCCTCCCCTTCAGTCTCTGCCTAGGTCACCCTCAGATCTGGGGTGGCATCCCAGGCTTGGGGAAGCAGGCTCCACTGAGCACCCTAGCATCTCCTCACCCAAAGTCAGCACAGGGCACCTGCAGGAGCAGGACAAGACAGGGAGCGGGGCTGAGTGTCCTCCCCGCCTGGCCGCCTGCCCCGAAGGCAGGAACAGGGAGAGAGGGAAGGCAGGGAGCAGGGCTGAGTGTCCACCCTGCCTGGGCACCCGTCCCTAAGGCAGGAACAGGGAGACACAGAAGGCAAGGAGCAGGGCTGAGTGTCCTCCCCAGCTGGACACCTGTCCCTAAGGCAGGAACAGGGAGAGAAGGTTGGAAAAGAGGCTGTGGACCTCCTATCAATGAGTGAAACAAGAAAGCTGTATACACTGCGTCCTAACCCCAAACTCTGCTGACCACACAGGTCGGTGAGTTCTGAGTCCTTGGCCACTGGGGTTAGCAGTGTGTGGACAGAGCAGAAGCTGGAAGAAGCCTGTCCTTATTTGAGAAGAGACGGAAGTAGGGGAAGAGGGCATAACCAATGCCTCCTTCCCGAGCCCTTGAAGCATCAGTGAATGTATTAAGGTGCAGATGTCTTTGTCTAACTGGATTATATATGCTCTATCACATGTATATAGAAATATTATATATATATATAGTGTGTGTGTGTATATATATATTTCTTTTTTTTTTTTTTGAGATGAAGTTTTGCTCTTTTTGCCCAGGCTGGAGTGCAATGGCGTGATCTTGGCTCACTGCAACCTCTGCCTCTTGGGTTCGAGTGATTCTCCTGCCTCGGGCTCCCAAGTAGCTGAGATTACAGGCATGCCACCACACCCAGCTAATTTTTGTATATTTAATAGAGACAGGGTTTCAGTATGTTGATCAGGCTGGTCTCGAACTCCTGACCTCAGGTGATCTGCCCACTTCGGCCTCCCAAAATGCTGGGATTACAGGCGTGAGCCATCACACCTGGCCAGAAATATTGTATTTTTTATATGATTACATAAGTAATTTGCTAGATAGTCCTATTGCATTATAATAGTTATAAATGTTTGTGTTGCATTTCTTTCTACTTATTCATTAATTTAGTCGATAAATATTTCCTGAGTATCTAGGTCTGCAGAGATTTAAACCATATATATTATTCAGTGGAATCTTGCATATATAGCTACGTACAAAGGGATACCATTAGCACCTCTAGAAACAGGGAAAATAAGGAAAAAGAGCTATCTACTTGCTGAATAGACACAATGAAGAAAGTAATGTAAATTTCACTGTTCTTTCCTTATGGAAATTGAGAAACTAAGTTCTTCTGGGCTTTAGTATTTTGCTCTAGTTCTGGAAACTAGGGCAAGCTCATAGTTTGTTCTGGGTGTAATTTGTTGAGCTGGCTGGATCAGCGGTGCATCCTTCTTCCCTCTGCCCTGGGCCTGGGGCGCTGATGTGATGGGCAGGGTGGGCGTGGCTGTGTTCCCTCCAAAGTGTGGTCGTGCGCAAGGAATGGGAGGCACCAGCAGGTGGAGCTGCAGAGCAGTGTGCTTGATGGCAGCTGTGACCATCCGCAGGAGACGCCTCTCCTAGAGCTGTCGCTCCAGCAACAGACCTTCCTGGGCTCCAGTACCTGCTCCCTGGTCTTGTCTTCACTTCATCAGGAAGGCATCAGTCCCTCTCTTTTGCTAACCCTGGGATATTTTGCACCTGTCACTACTTCTCCACGCATATCATCCCTTTATCAACCCCCTACAATTGCTCCATTTCAGGGTGGCATCTTTTTCTTTCTGGGACTCTTGCTTATTTCTGCACGTTCTTCATATAATTGTATTCATATAATTGTATTCTCATTCTTCATTACAAATCCTAAGTTGTACACACCGTTCTGTCATTCTGAGTTTTGTTATGTAACTGCTTCAAGTGGCTGTTTTAACAAGGGCAACTGTGCACATCATCTTGCTTCAGTTGGCTCTTTATCTAACAGATTTATATATGTAATATTCAGTGAACAATTTTCTGCTTTTTGTCAAATACCAGTATTTGAAGTTATATTTCAGATATAGAGGAGTGATTTAATTTTTTTTTTTTTTCCTTGAGATGGAGTCTTGCTCTGTCGTCCAGGCTGGAGTGCGGAGTGCAGTGGCGTGATCACGGCTCTCTGCAACCTCTGCTTCCCAGGTTCAAACGATTCTCCTGCCTTAGGCTCCCCAGTAGCTGGGACTACAGGCATGCACCACCATGCCCAGCTAATTTTTTATTTTTAGTAGAGACAAGGTTTTGCAATGTTGACCAGGCTGTTCTCAAAGTCCTGACCTCAGGTGATCCACCAGCCTTGACCTCCCAAAGTACTAGCATTACAGGCATGAGCCACCTTGCCCGGCCATAGAGGAGTGATCTTTTAACAAACCAACAAATAGAACAAGTAGAAATTCTGAACAAAATACCAAAAGAAAAGAAAAAAATACAAATAAAAGAAACAGTCAAATCAGAATTTTATATTTAACAAAAAATCATTGAGTAATATATGTGAAATAAAGGCATCTTTGGGTTATACAAATTGTTGCCATTTTCAGTACTCATCATTTCAATACTCATAGATCTTGTTTCTCCAGATCTGTATTCCCCAGCCTGGACAACTTCCCTCAGCATTTCTCGTCGTGTGGTCTGGTACCAGTGAATCTCTGAGTTAATTATATCCTACACATGGTGAATGTTATGTTGTCAGAATTCTGTTATATTCTTCTGAATAGTAGTGATGTGTTGATTTTAGCATATTAAGATCCCATCTCCACCTTTGGTTCCATAGTTTACATTTTCCACAAGATAATTTAAAATATGTATACACATGCAATGGAATATTATTCAGCTATTAAAAATGCAAGGAAATCCTGCCGTTTGCAACAACATAGATTAACTTGGAGGACATTAGGTCAAGTGAAACAGGCCAGGCACAGAAAGACAAATACTGCATGATCACACTTACATGTAGCATCTAAAATTGTTGTGCTCATAGAAATAGAGAGCAGAAGGGTGGATACCAAAGTTACAGGGAGTCGGGAAGAATTGGGAGATGAGGCTTAAAGGGTAAAAAATTTGAGTTATAAGAGGGACAAGTCCTGGAGCTCTAATGCATAGCATGGATGACAGTGGATGTGGTAATTAACTGGATTGTGAAAATCCTACACAGTATGTATCAAAGGATATGGCACACCTTGAGTATATACAATCTTTATCAACTAAATATTTTAAAATAACATGTATATACAGAGATTCATTTCTGAACTGAGAGAGCACAGGTTTTTTGTTTGCTTCTACATCTGCTTAGGTTTCCTGATTTAAATGTTCCTTCAGATACAGGTACAAGAAGAAAATGTGCCACACACCTGTCCCTTATTTTACAATAATAGATCCCACCACCAACTAACCAGCAAATTTGGCAGAATAAAACTGGATGTTTTAAGAGTTTATATTTTGCAGTTCTTGCATTCTGTTGGAAGCTAGATTTGATTCCAACTTACAAACTAGCGCAGAGAAGCTGTGATTTTCAGTTTGGGGTATTTACATGTAATTTCCATAGCCTCTGGATACACAGAATGATGACATTTCCTAATTTACCTGATAAATATTTGCAGGAGGAATAGTAGGTTTGGATGTGAAGAGAGGATGCATAGTTCACTAAGGGACAAAGAGGGTGATCTGCATGTGACTTGATCCTAGCTGCAGAAAACCTAGGGGCACTTTCAGAGTGGACGAGTGAGACTTTCCTGCTGCCTCTCCACAAGCTGGTTCCATCATTCCCAGGAAGCTTCCCGCTGCTTTGTTGCCCCAGTGCCTGACTCACAATCCTGCTGGAGGAAAGGGAATGAATGGCAGGAGCAGCTTGCAGGTGGAAACTGCTTAAGGCGGCTGCCTGCTGTTTGAAGTATTTTCAACCCCCCTTTGAAGTGTGGGTGACTCTTGTTCCAGTTAGAAATGAAACACCTGTTTCCCTCTCTAAACGTAAAACATGGTACCTTTATGAGGTCTTAAATTTCTTTACAAACAAGCTAAGCGTTTTAATTCTGTACTTTCCCGTCTTCCCCGAAGGAATACAGTTTAAAAGCAGCTTAGGCGTATTTGCTACTTTGTTGCCTCTGTGGATTTTACCTTTAGGATAAAAATCACATTTTGAAAGCCTGTGGCAGAAATATAAGCAGTGTTTGGGTTTATTTTCTGATATTCTACAGAATTCTAGGGATGATCGCATTTGCCATGGTGTAGGAACCACAATGCCGGGCTCCCTGTCTCCAAATAAGAGTTATCTTTCTTTCTACAATTATGGATTCATTAATTTGGACTTCACTTTTTTCAGACTGTTTGGTATCATGTAAAGCCCCCTAGAAAGCATTACACTTCTCTGTTAAATTTACTTAGTGATAATATGCACTAGGACCTTAAAAGGCAGCACGATTGTTTCACTTGAGAAAAGTTAAGTGGATGGGCAGGTAACACCTGGGTACTGAGCATGTCTGTATGTGCCCAGACCAGGGCTGGATCATTCCACTTCACATGCCCTCCAGTAATAAAAACCTTGTTTGGGGCGGATATCCTAAACACAATTGCGTGGGACCCTGAGATTAGCAGAGTTTATAAAATGCCCCAAAGATGCAAAGCTATTAAATTATGACTGGAATTTCCCTTGGGGATTATTTGAGCACAGGAGATGATGATGATAAATAAAGGTGGATCCTCAAACTATCAACTTTTGAATAAATTCTTACCTTAGACTTCCTTCTCCCTAATAATAGCAATATAAAATACAATTTATGTGTTTTATAATGGATAGCTGTATTATTAGAATAAGCAGGCGCATGCAGTCCATAGTGCAATTGTGAGTCATGATATAACAATATAAATATTATTATTATTATCATTATTATTATTTTGAGGTGGAATCTTGCTCTGTTGCCCAGGCTGGAGTGCAGTGGCATGATCATGGCTCACTGCAACATCTGCCTCCCGGGTTCAAGCCATTCTCCTGCCTCAGCCTCCCAAGTAGCTGGGACTACAGGTGTGTGCCACCATACCCAGCTAATCTTTTGTATTTTTTTTTAGTAGAGGCAGGGTTTTACCATGTTGGCCAGGATGGTCAATCTCTTGACCTCGTGATCCACCTGCTTCAGTCTCCCAAAGTGCTGGGATTACAGGCGTGAGCCATTCCACCTAGCCTGTTGGTTTTTGTTGTTGTTGTTGTTAGAGATGGGGTCTTGCTCTCTTGTTCCGTCTCCCGAGCTGGAGTGCAGTGGTGCAAACATAGCTCACTACAACCTCTAAATCCTGGACTCAAATCAATCCTCCTGCCTCAGCCTCCCGAGTAGCTCATGTTCTGTTTCTTGACTGGCATATTGGAGACATGTTGGAAACAACCAGAGAAAATACACAAAGAATTTAAAGTACTTGCCTCTAGTCGGGGGAGAGCTGGTTCCAGAGCTGAGGAACTTTACATATGCATGAATACCATAAGGAAAATGGCATTAGAGGAGAAAGAGAAGAATCATTAATCACTAGATAACAATTTTAAAATGTGAATTTGTAAAAAAAAAAAAAATTAATGCTTGGAGTGAAATGTCAATAAGAAAGCACATTTTAAAAAAGACCTTTAAAGAAAATTGTCCCTTATAAATAATACTTAAAAAGAAAGCATTTTGCTCCTTACAGCCAGAGGGCTTCAAATGCTACAGCTACAAAAACATATTTATACTTACAATAAATTCATAATAAAATAAATTCCCCAAGGTATCTACACAGGCTTACTGTTTCATAGCTGTTGATGTTTTGCATATTTCTTTCATTAAGGCATTTAGAAGTAAAATAAAAGTATAATTGGTACAGCCTGCAATTTCAAAAAATCTTAAGGAAAAATAAATTTTTCTTATAATAGCAATTCTTTGTCAAAAATATAGCAGCTTTATAACCTTTTGAAGTTGAATATATTAGGTACCTGGGCTACCGGATGAATTTTGAAGGAGCTTCTGCTTTATTTTAATCTGGAGCAAAATGAAACAAGCCAAAATAAAGATTTTCATATTCTTAAGGTTTAATTATCTTAAGCAGGACTGGAAATTCAGGTCACAGAGGAGACTTATGTGATCCGAACAGTCCCAGAAACAGGATCACAGCTACATCTAGACTTCTGCTGGGAAAGTTCACAGATGTCGTAGTTTTCTATTCAGCAGACATCATGGACACCATCATGTGTGCTGGGCGTTCTGCGAACCACTGGGGATGGAACTGTGATTTAGAGCACAGGGAGCCTGCCTGCGCAATTGCCTTACAACCTGGCAGTAGGTATCGGCAAGAACACGGAGAATTCAAATTGCAGAAATAATGGGATTTTATATAAAAATGGTATCATCTGACTAAGCACAGAGACTCACATAAAAGAGGCTCAGAATATGCTCCCTTGAAAAACAGGTGGCCTCATAACTGAATCCTGAACGATGATGGGAGCCCCACCAGATCAGGGGAGGGAAAGACCAGTCAGAACCAGAATCCACACAAATGCCAGAAGGCAAGAAAACTCATCCCTGCAGCATAGGGTGGTTTAGAGATAGCATAATTTTGCAGTAGATGATTGTATGTGTAAATAAAACCTATAGTAGGTTGACAATAAGAATAACCAGTATGTTAAAAAAATAAAAAAATAGGTGGCAATGGGAGTGTGGCGAATACTGTTATTAGGGAAAAATAGAGAAAAATTAGGAAAAAGTATATAATGTAGAACATCACAAGGAATCTAATCACCTCTTTTCTGTGCACCCACAATTACAGAAAAAGAAACCATCATAATTTTATGTATTTCATTAATGGAATGTTAAAATGTAAAATGAGTTAACAAGGACTTTGCAATAGTTTTAATTGATAGATATGCTAAAGGGTTCACAAATTAGAGAATAAGGATTTGTTTTCCAATCACATTTTTAAAGTGAGCAGATTTTAGAATAATGTCATCATGAATTTGGAGTTCTGCAATGATTAATTATGCAGAGTTTTGACAAATCATTATAATAGAGTTAAACTTCTTTATTGAGAACACATATAATTAAATTTTAAGAGGTCACGTTTCCTTAATAAAATGTATCTGGACATTCTCCTTCATTATTCTGTGTGATTCTATTAACCTCCAGTGTGATCCTTTGGAAGATGAACAAAATTACAATTGGCATTCTCTATCTGTATTCAAACAGGCTGTGACCCAGTTCCTTGAGTCTTGCTTACCAAAGGGGAATTTAAATGCTTAGTTGAGTCAGAATGAAACTCAAAATTGTATTTAATCTTTCGAATGACATTTTTGGATCTTTGTGGGAAGGGATATGAAGGTTGTTGATTTATTGAAAACCTAGTTGATCGTTAAAGCATGTCAATAAATGTGTCAATATTGACACAATCACTTAAATGTGTCTTTTGTTAATGAGCATGATTTGATATGTAAACTATTGGATAGTTCTTTTCATTAAATCCAGCAACGAATCTAAAGGGGGATTGGGGGATTGGTTCAAGGACTCTCATGTATACCCAAATTTGTGGATACTCGAGTAACTCAGTCGGCCCTGTGGAGCCTGCGTATATGAGAAGTTTGCTCTCCAATATCATATTTTTGATCCATGCATTTGGTTGAAAAAAATCTGTGTATAGATTACAAATATTTAACTAATATGCCAGATTTTTTTTTAAAAGAATTTATTTCATGTATGCCATGCTGCTCTGTCTTGATGATCAATATTTCTCAAACACCTATATGCCACTATTTAAAAATTAATAAGTGACTAAAGAATCTACATCAACATAAACGCTACAGATATTATTAGGGCAGAAAACATTCACTTTGTCTTTCATTGATTTCTCCTCTTATCCTTATTTTCTTCATTGTACAGATGCTTTTATGGTTTGTTTTGCTGCCAATTTTTTAGGTTCATTAAATAGAAGGTAAGATATTTTACTTTCAGTATTCTTTTTTCTAAATATATTTATTTATAGTTATAAATTCCCCACTGAGCATTAATTTACTTTCATTCACATATATTGATATTTTGAAATTTCTTTACGATTCATTGAAAATACTTTTTATGTTTTCATTTGAATTTTTAATCAGGGTTTATTTAAAAGTATACTTCTTTATTTCTAATCTGTGAGGAATTTTTGCTTATCTTTGTTACTGATTTCTAGCTTACTCTACTGTAGTCAAAACCCATGGCCTAAATGATTTCAATTTTTAAAAATTTGTTAAGAAATGCTTTATAAACCAGCACATGGAAAATACTGGTACGTGTTCTAAGACTATTTAAAAATAATTTTAATTCCATTATTAGATACAGTAATGTATCATACACATGTTTGTATATGCATATATGTATCGTATCATATCAAGAAGCTTGTTTGCTAATGGTGTTGTTCAAGTCTCCTCTATCTTAATATGTTTTGTATCTACTTTTCAATAGATTTCAAGGGGCTCATGTTAACGTTTCCATCTGTAATTATTGATCTTCCCATGTCTCCTTTTGATACTGTCAATATTTATTTTATATATCTTTGAACCTATATCACTGGATGCGTACAGATTTAAAATATAATATTTTTATTTTGGATAAAGAACTTTATTGTTCTTGAAATACCTCTCTTGTTGTAGTTCACCATTTACAGAGAACATTACAGAGGCCAAACTTAAAATATGTAAGGAGGCAGCTTTAGGCTAAACTTGACTTAACAAAAGCATGTTAAAACAATAAATTACAAAAATCTGGTGCAACTATATTAACAGGAAAATATACAGCTATAGACAAAGAAATTAAGTACTTCATTTATTATTTTTCTGTAAAATTATTTTGGCTATTTTATGATTTTTGAATATCCTTATAAATTCTAAAATCAGCGTGTTAAATACCTTTGAGGGAGAAAAAGCTGCTTAAATTGGGACTGAGAATAAATTAACTATGAATCAATTTGAATACAATGAATGTATTAGCAATATTACATATTCCCCAATCCATGAAAATAGAATATCTTTTCACTCATTTAGGTTTTAAATTTATTTTACCAGAAATATTTCAAAGTTTTCAGGGTAGAGAACTTGCAGTTATTTGTTGGACTTAATTTTACATCTTTACTTCTTATGCTCCTGTGATGCAGAGGTGCAGTTAGTTTCTCTATATTGCCCTTGAGTCCTATGCCTTTTTTATCTGTACTTACTCAAGCAATGATTTGTTTGTAGAGTATTTTGATTTTCAATGTATACAATTATGGAATTTTCTTTGTAAGCTTTATAATTTTAATTGCCCTATTTCACTATCAAAGGAATACAAGACAATATTGCACAGAAACAGTGAAATTAGACATCCTTGTTCCAGATGCCAGTGGCAAAGTGGCCAATATTTCCAAAAGTAAGTATGATATCTGCTGTAGAAATTCCTCAAATGTGCCTTTCACTATTTAAGTTTTCTTTTGTTGTGACTTGGCTGGAGGTTTTTCATCAGGTTTTGGTGTTAAACATTGTATCATATCCTATTCTGCATCTTATGAGGTTATCATATGTGTATCTCTTCATTGTGTTAATCTGATGAATTAAGGGATTAAGTTTTTAGTATTGAATCAACCTCATATTACTAAAATTCATCTGAATTTGTTGTGATGTAGTATCCTTTTTATATACCCTGGATTCTGTTTGCTGGTATTTAGAATTTTTATGTGTAGGTTTATGAGAAGTGTTGGCCTGGGCTCTTCCTTTCTGGTAATGTCCTTGATGTTTTAGATGAAGATTATACTGGTCTCTAAAAATGGGTTGAGAAAAGTTTCCTTTATGCACACCCCACACCCACACACATACACGCACACACACAGACACACATATATCTTTCAGAAAGTATATATAAAATATAAAGTTACATAAATACAAAAATGATTATATATCATATATAATTCCACCTTTTTATTGATCTATGTAGTTTTTTCTGAAAAAGTATTGAATTTTGTTCTAGCAGAGAGTTACATTCACCAGGGAACACCTCAATCCATTCAGACCTGGTGTTAGTCTTTACGCTTTGTTAGGACAAGTTAATTTCCATTTGGACCTGATTGGCTGGGTGTGGTACCCATTGAGACGATTTGCTCCTGCTGGAGGCTCACCTGAATTCTCACTTGTTTCCCTTCTCATTGGGCACCAACTGCTGTGTCTCTTCAACACACTGTGATTTATAAAATTTCTTCTTCATCTAGGAGCTACTGTCTGCTGGGTCTCCCAGAGCCTGAACTCAAGAGGCATCCAAAGACCGAGGGAAAATCCCACGCAGACAGGTGACCGCCCCTTTTCCAGCCCTCTTTTCCCCAGATCCTAACTGCGTGAGACCCTCAGTCACCTGCCCCCAGTGGGACGGCTGCCCTCCGCTCTTTGAGCGTCACGGCTTAGAAGTTGCCACCGGAGTAGCCCATGTGGGCTTACCGAGTACTTTTCTTCCCTTAAAGTTTTTTTCAAATTTTATTTATTTATTTATGTATTATTTTATTTTATTTTAGTTTAGTTTTGAGACAGAGTCTCGCTCTGCCGCCCAGGCTGGAGTGAGTGGCACGATCTCAGCTCACTGCAAGCTCCGCCTCCCGGGTTCCCGCCATTCTCCTGCCTCAGCCTCCCCAGTAGCTGGGACCACAGGTGCCGCCACCACGCCCGGCTAATTTTTGTATTTTTAGTAGAGACGGGGTTTCACCGTGTTAGCCAGGATAGTCTCGATCTCCTGACCTCGTGACCCGCCTGCCTTGGCCTCCCAAAGTGCTGGGATTACAGAATTGTCCATTGCTTGCAAACAGTCACTGTATAGTAGTGTCCAGGTTTTGTAGGTCCTCGGGCCAGACGCTGAGTCTGATACAGGCTGCTTTACTGTAGCCAGAGACAGAAGTCTTGTGTGGTCCTCCTTGTATTTCAAGTTCTCTATAAACTCATTGTTTAATAAGAGGTGCAGTTGGGGAGGCCGAGGCAGGTCACCAGTCGGACCAATATGATGAAACCCCGTCTCAACTAAAAATGCAAAAATTAGCCGGGCGTGATGGCAGGTGCCTGTAATCCCAGCTGCTAGGGATGCTGAGACAGGAGAATTGCTTGAACTCGGGAGGCAGAGGTTGCAGTGAGCTGAGATTGCACTGCAGCCTGGGCAACAAGAGTAAAACTCCATTTCAAAAATAAATAGATAAATAAAAAAGAGGTGAAAACCGAAGTCCAGTGATAACCTGGCTTCATTCCAGATGTCGTTCATCTTTGTACTGTTTTTTTTTTTTTTTTTTTTGAGGTGGAGTCTCGCTGTGTCGCCCGGACTGGAGTGTGGAGTGCAGTGGCCGGATCTCAGCTCACTGCAAGCTCCGCCTCCCGGGTTTACGCCATTCTCCTGCCTCAGCCTCCGGAGTAGCTGGGACTACAGGCGCCCGCCACCTCGCCCGGCTAGTTTTTGTATTTTTAGTAGAGACGGGGTTTCACCGTGTTAGCCAGGATGGTCTCGATCTCCTGACCTCGTGATCCGCCCGTCTCGGCCTCCCAAAGTGCTGGGATTACAGGCTTGAGCCACCGCGCCCGGCTCTTTGTACTGTTGTACTCCAACGTCTCTCTGCAGTTTCAGGCAGTCCTTCCATGACACACACACACACACACACACACACACACACACAAATTTTATTTCTTGGATTTTTTTCTTCTTCCACACTTAAAAGATTATTTCCCTAGGGATTTACAAATACATGATTTATAAATATCAAAAAAAACTTACCAGAAAACCACTTAACAACTTACTATTTTTTTTCATTTGGAAGTTCAGGTTTTTTGTTTTTTTTAATTTTTATTTTAGATTTTGGGGGACACGTGCAGGTTTGCTGTATATGTAAACTCACGTCATAGGGGTTGGTTGTACAGATTATTTTGTCAGTGAAGTACTAAACCTAGTATGCAATAGTTATTTCTTTCTGCTCCTCTTCCTCCTCCCACCCTCCACCCTAAAGTAGACCCTAGTGTCTGTCATTTCCTTCTTTGTGTTCATTAAGCTCTTATCATTTAATTCCCACTTACAAGTGAGAACATGTGGTATTTGGTTTTCTTTTCCTGTGTGAGTTTGCTAAGGACAATGGCCTCCAGCTCCATTCATTTTCCTGCAAAAGACATGATCTCTTTTTTTTTTTTTTCTTTTGAGACAGAGTTTTGCTCTTGCTGCCCAGGCTGGAGTGCAGTGGCGTGATCTTGGCTCACAGCAACCTCTGCCTCCCAGGTTGAAGCCATTCTCCTGCCTCAGCCTCTGGAGCAGCTGGGATTACAGGCATGCTCCACCACGCCTGGCTATTTTGTGTGTGTGTGTGTGTGTGTGTGTGTTTTTAGTAGAGACAGGGTTTCTCCATGTTGGTCAGGCTGGTCTTGAACTCCGGGCCTCAGGTGATCTGCCCGCCTCAGCCTCCCAAAGTGCTGGGATTACAGGCATGAGTCACCGTGCCCGGCCCATTCTTTTTTATGTCTGCCTAGTATTCCATGGTGTACACGTACCACATTTTCTTTATAGAATCTGTCATTGAAGGGCATTTGAGTTGATTCCAAGTCTTTGCTATTGTGAACAGTGCTGCAGTGAACATTCACGTGCATGTGGCTTTATGGTCAAATGATTTATAT
This sequence comes from Colobus angolensis palliatus, assembly GCF_000951035.1. Classification (NCBI taxonomy): domain Eukaryota; kingdom Metazoa; phylum Chordata; class Mammalia; order Primates; family Cercopithecidae; genus Colobus; species Colobus angolensis. The sequence goes on from NW_012114766.1 coordinate 2,727,324, forward strand.
TCCTCTGGGTTTATACCAAGTAATGAGATTGCTGGGTCAAATGGTAGTTCTGTTCTTAGCTCTTTGAGGAATCACCACACTGCTTTCCACAGTGGTTGAACTAATTTACACTCCAACCAACAGTAAGTGTTGTCTTTTCTCTGCAACCTCATCACTATTTGTTATTTTTTGACTTTTTAGTAGTAGCCATTCTGACTGGTGTGAGATGGTATTTCATTGCAGTTTTGATTTGCATTTCTCTAATGATCAGTAATATCCAACTTCTTAACAGTAATAGCTCTTGGTCGAAAGCTCCCAATCACCTGGTAGAGAGTATGTCAATTCCATTTATTTTTCTGATGAAGTTCACCAAATGTATCTGTGTCTTCAGATTCAGCTGTAAATATTTCCTAGGCTGTATAAAGCCACATGTCATAAAAGAAACATTGATTTGCAAACATACTGAAATAAAAGAGATTCATTTTACTTCCAAGTTAAAAATTTGCATTTTCCAATTCATAAGGATTCTGTCCAGCATAGTAATGAGGCCCTGAGTCATTTAATAAAATATACTCCTTTGCCAAATATTTTTTGCTGCATTAGGGGGTTTTAAAATTATTTTGCACATACCAGTACATGATAGACTACTTTAAGGCAAAGACCAATTCTTATTCATGCTGATTTCACAGCATTTTATACTTCATGTTCATCTAAGAGCATAGAGTTGATACAAGCACTATATATGAGATATATACACATACATATTCATATATCAGAAGTATACATATACAAAATCTTAAATATAATTTAGAAATATAAGAATATATATGTTGATTTATACAATGTACATTGGTATCTACAAAAAAGACATCTTAATTTAGAAGTGAATGTAGATAATTTTAAATTACTCTAATATTTTAATGAATGGAGAAGCTGAAAAGTAAAGGCAACCTACTCAAAAGTTTTGAAAAATGAAAAATTATACTTACAAATTCTTTTATACTAATTTAAAACAAATATCCTGAAACCGTCGTATTTGCTATTCCCAAGGAAAAAAAAAGTAAAGTTATGAAGAATTATTTTCTTTAATATGTCCCTCTATTAGTCCATTTTCATGCTGCTGATAAAGACATACCCAAGACTGGACAATTTACAACAAAGAAAAGTTTATTGGACTCACAGTTCCACATGGCTGGGGAGGCCTCACAATCATGGTGGAAGGTGAAAGGCGCGTCTCACATGGCAGCAGATGTTATGCCCAGACTGCTTATTCCCCAGAGAAGACCACCAGAGTCCGGAGTCAAAGCCAGGCGGCAAGGATCTTTATTACAGGTTCGAACCTGGAACTTCCTCACTAGTCATGAGACGAGCGGGAAAGTTCCTTAACTGGGCTCCAGACAGCATTTTTATAGTCAGGGGTAAACAGGTACAGAGTCATAGGGGATTTTGTACACATCATACTTAGGATTGGCTGACATTTGAACAAGGTGATTTGGCTGACTATAATCGGTTCCCGCCATTTCTGGTATTTCGGTTACATTTTGAAACCCTGATGACGTTTATCAGGGGCTTGCAGGGTAGGGGTAGGGTAGGGGTAGGGCGGTTACATTTTGAAACACTGATGACATTTATCAGGGGCTTGTTTTCCCGGTCTGCTCACCTGGTCTGTTCTGCTTTCTAGATTCCTGGAATTGTTTGCCTAAGTTAGTTCGGGAGTTGTTTTTCAACCTTGCCCTATTTCACTTTGTTGCTAGGTTTAGCAATGGGGTGGGTGCACACTTTACAAAAGGCTTTGACGTGAAATATTCTTGTGGTATGCCTTTTCACAGAGAAGAGAAGAGAGCTGTGCCGGGAAACTCTCCCTTGTGGAACTAAGATCTCATGAGACTTACTCACTATCAGGAGAACAACATGGGAAAGCCCTGCCCCCATGATTAAATTGTCTCTCACCGGGTCCCTCCCACAACATGTGGGAATTCAGGAGGAGATTCAGGTGGGGACACAGCCAAACCATATCCGGCTCTTAAAAACAAATTCATGAATTGCCATGAGAAACCCATCTGCAAGTTTTCCAACAAGCCTCAGATAGTGTGTCAGGAGAAAGGGACAAAAATAAAACATTGACATGATGAAAGGGGAGATTTCCGCCATCCGCCTGAACAAACTGCATTTCTTCTTTCCTTCCGTCCCAATTGCAAAATGCAAATCAGGTTTACAAGTAAATGAATGTGCTGGTGTACAAATCATGATGACAAACAGCAACACTGTATTTGTGAAGAAAAGCAGGCTCTGGGATTTCAGGAACCATATGGTTTAAGCATCACAAACGGACAAATAAAGACCTTTAGAAGAAATGGGTTATGAATTATTATCTATTTCTGAAGTTGATAATTTTGCAATTCAAATGGATTCCCATTTTGAGACACGAGTCAATATTCCTTCATGACATTTTTCGGCAACTTACCAGGTTTCTTCTAATAACATTAGATGACTGAACAGTCAGAAAAGATCAAATACTAATATTTGATAATTTGAAACAGATATTGTAGGTTACTGTTAAATAACATTAAAAAGCATATAAAATACAAGGTTCACTCGGATATCACCAGGTAATTCTTCAAGAATACAAAACGTAAAAATAAAGCTCTGGTATGTCATTCTTTCAACAATCTGAAATGGCTCCCAATTTATTTAAAACCACTGGTGCTTCTCAGATTTTCATTTTTATTCTCCAAAACACAGTCTCCAATTCCCTTTTCTTTCCAATTCCCTTTTCCCTAGACACCAAGCTACAATATAATCAAGTTATCTGTAGCGTACCTTGCTTAATTTGTTCATCTTATTCCCTTCATTGAGATAACTCATTTTTCTCTGCTACTTCTGTTTTCACTTTGTTGAAGTCTTCTTATTACTTTAGGTCATTTGATAAAACAAATAACTTCAAGGTATCTTCTCAGATTAGCCTCTAACGTTTGAAACTTTCTTCCCTTGAATGTTCTCCACAACAGGTAGTTATTGTTTTCCGTAAGACACTTACAATTTGCTTTCTGCTATATTTATTTATCCAATTATAGAGCCAACTCCCTGAGCTCAACAGTAAGGACAATTTTTAATCTCTATCCACCTATCATCGGCCTCTTGATGGACGAAGCAATCAATATGTTGTATTATTTTGAAAGTGGACTTGAGGTTTCTGGCTCAGAGACAGAGAGACAGCTGTTTTCAACTTACAGCAATCACTGCATTGGTTTTCCTGGCCCCATTCTTTCCCTGACTTGGGGTGAAGTGATGGGAGTAAGATGTTGTCCTGCATGTATCAGGGCCCATACAATATGCGAGGAATGGGACTATTGCTATGCCATGTCCCCTGCAGAGAAAGGGAGAAAGCCCTTGCTACCTAGTGGGAGGAAATTCCTTGGGAAGGGGCTCACCTCTTAAAATGTAAATAAGTGTAGAGGAGGTGGGTGGAAACGAAATCAGCACCTGAGTTTACACCTGTGGAATGTTCCCAGAGCTCTATATCATGCCTTCCTGGAAATGCAAACCCATGCAAACCCATTCCTTCCTGGAGGTAAACCTCGTTAGTATTTTACAAGGCTTGTCAGTTAACCAAGTCCCAGTAAAATTTGTTCAGAAAGTCCTAACCATGCAGAAGCATTTTTTTTTTTTTTTAAATCACCTTCTGGGCAGGGCATGGTGGCTCACGCCTGTAATACCAGCCCTTTGGGAGGCCGAGGCGGACAGATAACAAGGTCAGGAGATGGAGACCATCCTGGCTAACACGGTGAAACCCTATCTCTACTAAAAATACAAAAACTAGTGGGGCCGGTGGCGGCGCCGGCGCCTGTAGTTCCAGCTACTCGGGAGGC
>NW_012114766.1:2731238-2785308 GCF_000951035.1 Colobus angolensis palliatus
AGCTTGCAGTGACCGGAGATTGTAGCAGGAGGAGCCACAGACAAAACTCCTCAGACACGGAGTTAAAGAAGGAAGGGGTTGGCCATCCTGGCTAACACAGTTAAACCCCGTCTCTACTAAAAATACAAAAAACTCGCCGGGCGCAGTGGCGGCGCCTGTAGTCCCAGCTACTTGAGAGGCTGAGGCAGGAGAATGGCGGGAGCCCGGGGGCGGAGCTTGCAGTGAGCCGACATGGCGCCACTCACTCCAGCCTGGGCCACAGAGGGAGACTCCGTCTCAAAAAAAAAAAGAAGGAAGGAGTTTATTCGGCCGGCAGCATTGGCAAGACTTCTGTCTCAAGAGGTGAGCTCCCCGAGTGAGCAATTCCTGTCCCTTTTAAGGGCTCACAACTCTAAGGGGGTGCGTGTGAGAGGGTCGTGACTGATTGAGCAAGCAGGGGTACGTGACTGGGGGCTGCATGCACCCGTAATTAGATGGGAACAAAACAAGATAGGGATTTTCACAGTGCATTTCTATACAATGTCTGTAATCTATAGATAACAGAACCAGTTAGGTCAGGGGTAGATCTTTAACTACCAGGCCCAGGGTGTGGCGCCGGGCTGGCTGTCTGTGGATTTCATTTCTGCCTTTTAGTTTTTACTTCTTTCTTTGGAGGCGGAAATTGGGCATAAGACGATATGAGGAGTGGTCTCCTACCTTAAGATGGCACCACTGCATTGCAGCCTGGGCGACAGAGCAAGACTCCCTCCATAAATCGCCTTCTGACAGTGTTACAATTACTTTGTTTCCTACAATTTCCAGTGTTTTGCTTTGAACACTTCCAGCACCTAATGGTGTAACCTGAGTAGGGCAGGATAGGACTAGAGTAGAACAGAATAGAATAGAGTAGGAGTAGACTAGAATAGAATTACACTGAATGGAATGGAATCAGATGATACACATTAAGCTAATTCCAACAGAATATTTTCTTTTTTTTAAAAAAAATTCTAGTTGTCCTCTAGAGGTCTACAAGACAATCAGAATCCAGAAATTTCAGTGTTTGATTTCAAAAATGGCAAAAAATGCAACTTAAAACTTGACAAATATATAATAATAGCTAGCTCCGAAATATTCTATATCAAACGAGATTCTCTGGCTTGAGTTGCAAGGTTCAGATCAGTTCACACCGTTTCTGGTCAAACTTCCCATGCTCTACCTGTCATATATGTAGCCCATTTAATGAAGATGAGACTTCAAAACTGCAGTTCAGTCTTAGGGACTATAATCATAGTGTATATTGTAAAACTTCTTTGAACTTATTTGAGAAGAATTCAAAAAAAAAAAAAACTGAACAGAGGGAATTTTAGAAAAATCTGCCAAGATAGATATTCAGATCTTCTGCCATGCATTTTAAGGAGGTTAGTCTATGAATTTTCAGATGAAAGACTTAGAAATATAAACAGAAATAAAAGAGCGAGAGAGAAAAGAAAAAGGAAAAACTTTGAGTTAATCCAATTTCCAGTAGAGATGAAAAAAGTACCCCAGAGTTGAAAGGCCAGTTTCTATCAAATGGGCTTTGGACGTCATTCTTTAACTTGTTTTAGTAAAACAACACTTATGTTTTCCCTCAGAGAAAACAACTTTTGATGGCAGCTAGATGTTTCACAGTTTGTTTGCATACTTCTGACTTCAAAGTCAGCAAGAGGGAAAACAAATCTATTTTCTAAATATTGTGTGATATGCTGAATACATTGGTTTCTTCTCTTTTAGAGCTGAAGTTAAATGCATTCCCCGTGTGAACTGTGTGAATGCATTTGTTGAAGCTCAGGTGTGAACAGGAAAGTAAACTGGCTTTGAGAACACACTGACTTTGAGTAGCCCCTTATCTTTGATGGGCAGAGTGGCTGAACTCGAGGAGGTGAGACCTAAATACAGTTTCCTGAAATAAATGCCATCACTTCTAGTGCAGGCAGAATAGCTGTGGTCTTCTCTGAGGCTGAGCCCTAGAGCATTCCTCACGAATGTGCTTCAGGGAAAAGCTATGCAAAACTATCTTTGCTCCTTTCTTGAGAGAACCGTATCAGAAACCTCCCTGGAAAACTAACATGCCTACATAACAAGAAGAAAAAAGCAATACATTTTGAACCAATGTTGCAGGAGCTTGAGGAGCAAGAGTATGCTACAGATTTTGCCAAAAAAAAAAAAAATTATTTACATAGAACAACAAATCATTTTTTAAAAATCAAGTCAATAAAAAAAACTTCTAAATCGCAGAGAAGGTTAATTAAATAACTTTTAGTGTGGTGTCAAACAGACCCCCAATACTAACATCATGTTATGTTACTTGATGTAGGACTTTCTTCCCCAATTTTAATTCAAGCATTCTAGAGTTATGAGCTATGAGAGATTATAGGCTGTAAGCAACAATCTCATTGTTCTGCAAATACTGTAGGCCAGAGGGGTTGAATATCTTGTTCAAGCTCCTATAGCTATGTTGTGTTTAAATGTATGAGGTAGGTACTTACATCTTATAGCTCATGTAGGTGTCTGTAACCCACTGCTTTGAATGGTGGGAAAGAAAAACAACCTAATTATTTTTTCTCCTCAAAAGTCAGGCTCTGCTCGGTGACATATACTAACTGGTGCATAGTAGATATTTGAATGAATTCAGTGGCCTACACAAAGTGGAATAATGTTCCATGTGAAAGAAGGTCGCTTTGACGGTGCTTGTTTTCAGTTTACTTACAATTCTGAACTTCATTACCTTTACCTCCTGTTCAATAACTGATATTAATAGACATATTCTAGAACTAGATAGCCCAATTTTTCACTCAGTTTTCAAAAGCAATTTAGCAAAGTATACAAAAAACAAGAGCCCCTCTCAGGAGTAGACTGGTTCCTCTCTCATTAGAACCAAAGAAAGGCCTTCCTTGGTTTTTCAAAAATCATAAATTCCCTTATCAGGAATCATAAACTACTTTAATTTTCTGCTTCAGGAAACAATAGCCTCTGGCTTTGTTTTGTTTTACGTTTAAGAAAGGAGAACTGGGCTCCATCACAGCCATGTTCCTGCCTTTCTAAGACACAATAACGCCCTTGCGTGGAGAACTGAAAAATGGAAATTGTGGTTTTTATTGTTGATGTCCTCGTTTTCTTTCGGAACTCTAAATGCCCTTTGGCAACATCTTCTCCTATCTCACTTTGTAAAAGTTGAACATCAATCCTAGAATTACCACAGCTGGGGACTTGGTCAATGACTGTCATACGTGTTATGGTGAGAATCAGCCTTTTGACCACTGCTTGGTGTTTTAGTTCACACACCACACACATACACACACTCACACACACCCACATACACACACACTCACACACACACACCCACACACACACACGAACACACTCACAGAATCACAAAATGTCGGAGCTTGTTTTTTAAAAATAAAGATTATAAAGATCACATTCTATTATGAGTGAATTAACCAGAGAACTAAACAGATTTGCCACTGAGCACAGCCCACAGTAGACCCTGAATTCAGGTCTCCTATCGGGCAACCCTGCACTGTCGTGGGATAAGCAAACTGCTTCTTACTTCCTTGTGGGTTCTTATTCCAGAATCCTCCATTCTGGGAAGTACAGTGCAGACTGAGTTTAGTGAAATTGGGGTAAACCTAACCCTAGAAACCTCAACACACTTTTTTCTTATTGTTTCTACGAGAAATGGCTTTCTCTGTCTCATCTTTCAAATAACACAAAAGCTTTTGGGAAACCACTCATAATTTAGAGATTTAGAATCTCTAAATTAGAGATTCTTTGTGCTGAAAAATGATGGAAGTTGATTGTAGTGTCCGTAGTGTCTGACATGAAGAGGTTATTTTAGTTTTTAAGTCATGTTTGCCAAAAATCTGTGATCGTCTCATGAATTAGTTACCAAATATTGATTTATAATGTATGCTGATAAATAATATGCTTCTATATTATTTAACACCTATGAAACTTTGTTATAAGCAAAGCATTGAATTAGAGAAATTAAAAGCACAGAAATAAATTTAAAAATTCCTCTCCTCAAAACAATTTAAAACCTAATGAGAGGGAGGTAGAAATATACATGAAAAATGTGCAGCCACCACCCAAGACGAGAGTGAAAGAGGCAGCATCTACAGAGAATGGAGAGTGTAGAAGCAGCCACAAACCAGGGCAAGAGTGAAGGAGGCAGAATCTACAGAGAATGGAAAGTGTAGAAGCAGCCACAAACCAAGACGAGAGTGGAGACAGAATCTACAGAGAATGGAGAGTGTAGAAGCAGCCACAAACCAGGACGAGAGTGAAGGAGGCAGAATCTACAGAGAATGGAGAGTGTAGAAGCTGCCAGCTCTAGACTGTGCAATAAAAACCTGGTCTTGGAAAGTCATTATTAGGAATATCAGTGAGGTCCCAGGTGCAGATACTAGATTCCACTGTAATAAGAAGGGGATATAATTTCAGGCTGTAAACATGAGGCTTACAAAATTCGTGCGAAAAGAAAATGGAAAGGCCTGAGCTTCTTGGAATGACTCTCAGAACAGCATTGCAGAGTTGGGCCCTCCCAGGAGCAACAATCTGTTGAAAATAAACACTTGCACAAAACGCCAACATGAAACGCAACCATTCTGTGATGGCTCAAGGTTAAAATTAGACTGCACCATTGTAATGAACGGAATTGTGCCTCTGCCCCAGTTCATATGCTGAAGCCCTAACCCCAAGTACCTTAGAAAGCGACTGTATTCAGAGGAAGGTCTTCAGAGAGATAATCAAGGTTAAATGAATCTGTGGGTGTTCTTCCCTGGTGCAGAGACGCTAACACACTGGCACACGGAGGAGCCTGTGTCTTCAGATTTATTCTACTCTGCTGTCTCCTGAAGTGTGTTGGGATCGTGGTAATGGCCAAAGCACCCAATAAATGAAGGAGAATGGCCAGTCTAAATAAGAAAAAGAATACCAGGACTCAGTTCAAAGCACACAGTCTTTGTTTTGCTAATGAAATATAGCAGGTTTTAATATGTTTTATATCTCCTACTTGGCGGGGAGGTCCCATTTTCCAGGGCCCTGTCAATAATTGTGGTGGCTGCGACAGTAATAGTAGTTAGCACGTCGTCATTCTCTGAAGAGGGTGATATCATGCAGAGGAATTATTATTATTGCCAAATTCCTGGGTGAATTTCTGAAAGCCCCTTTCTGCTCCTTCTCTGGAAGTCATAGTTCTGGAACACAGTGGCTGCAGAGATTCTACTTTGAATACTGGCTGCATCCCACCTAAATTCTCTAACGATACTAGAAGCATTCTCTGTTCATTTAATAGTCTGTGTTTATTTAGCTACACTTCTGGCCTCCTCTACAAGGCAGGGAGCTTCTTGAAGGCAGGGTCTGTTTTTTACACTTCCTGAGATCTTATTAACATCTACCAATTGCTTGGCCTCTCATAGGTAGTCGGTGAACATTCTGTGAGGAACAGCGCACTCCACTGTGTGTATTTCATGGGGATACAGGCAAGTAAGGTTGTGAGGAAGTCATTTATCCTCTTTTTGCAACCATCTTAAAGATTCTATTAATGTGCAATAAAAGCTTCAACACAATCAGAAATGAGAGTTGTTGGTTTACCGGAAAGTTGATGAAAGCTGTGAATTATATAAAATCGATAATATGTCTATTTTTGAAAGATATTTCACCTTAAAATATGCAAGCTTTCATCTGCCAGTGCACGTACACAGTATTTTATTTAGGAAGGGGTTGAGCACATGAGGTTTCATGCCAACTATCAAGCATAATCCATATATACGGAATATCTTCTATGTTTAAAACCTTGAGGAAAATTGGAACTAGAACCCAGACATTGTCATTGCAAGGACAATATATTTTTCTACTTTTTTGTATGCCCGTTTTAGAAAAAACGCAAAGGTAATGACTCGGCTGGAGGGAAGAAACATACATAGGAGCGTCTGACATCAGCGTTATCAGCCGTGTGTTCTCCGTGTGGGCTGTGCATCCATCAGTGTGTTTTGCAGTGACATGTGGATATAAGGTCATGCCTTAAGTCACAAGTATATTAATAATTGTATGTTAGCTAACTAGAGTTTGCATTCTCTGTCAAGCTTATTCCGACACCAATTTCATGAAATTATTTTCAGTCCTGTATAAAATCATAGCAGAGTAGAAACTCTCATTCCAAAACCAAGCAAACAAAAACTAACAAAAACACCACCAGCCTTTTTGCTGACCACCACAGTCTCCCACTCCACCGTGATACGTAAACCATCATCTTCAACATGGTTTTCCGAATTAACGCAAGGTGTCCTTCCGCCCTGCATTCTATGTGATGCTCAGCATTTTGAAGGACTGCTTAACCCTACCTAGTTTTCCCAGTAACCAAGTATTCTAAATCTAAAGGGAATACATACGAAAATGAATCTCTATGAAAGGATAGAGCATTAGAATTAATAAATGAATATGGAAAAATAGCAAAGATGTTTTACAAAGAAAAAAATGAGAGAAATGTATGTCTCCAGGTTGATACAGACAGTGGATGATTGGTTTCTGAGGCTTGGACTGGAACAAGTTCTGCAAACAGGCAGTGCATGGGACCTTGACACAGGGAACTGTCTGGACACTGGATTGTGGTGGTTACAAAACTCTAAATTTACTCCAGAATCAGTGAATTTTATGCTGAAAACCGGTGAATAGTAAGGTATGAAAAGTACACATCAATAAAATCATTTAAACGTGTAAAGAGTTATTGTTAAGCTATTGGGAGGAGAGGTTAGTTATGTTGATCCCTGGAACCAAAGTATTCACTGGCTCTTGACAGAAAGTGAACCACAGGACGAGTGTCCAGGCTCTGCGACCCACTCAGGGCTCTGGCCAGGGGCTTCCTCGCTGCCTTGCTGCCTGGTCCTGACGGCATCACCCCAGAGAGAGAGGAAAGGCAGTGTGCATTCATCCTTAGGATTGTGTGGACTGACTAGGGGTCAGAAAAGGGATTGTCTTTGAAATGCGTGCACGTCTCCCAGATCTCCTCCATAATGCTCCGAGTGAGAAGAAGAGGGCAGGAAGAAGGAAGAGAGACGGCTCCATGAGCAGCTTTAGTGGCCGGCAACCTTCTCAGCGCAGGTGACAGTAACACAGGGGACAGAAAGAGTCAGTGTGTGTCTTACTTAGGCCACGGAAAGTTTTCTCCTGTGAGAAGACACGTCGTCTGTTTATTTAATGTTTGTTTTCAACACCCCAAAACCTGAAGACTAAGTGAGCTTCCTACGTCCTTTTACTCTACGACTTTGCCTCCCTCACTGATGTTTCCACTTAACAAGACGAGATATTTTACACATTAGCAGAGATGAGGAACACAGGGATGTACTTCTAGCAATTAGGTGAGGAAAAATACAAAATACCAGGAGAGAGCACCAGGTGTCTCTGTGGGATTCAATTTTTTTTTTTTTTTTTTGAGATGGAGTCTGGCTCTGTCACCCAGGCTGGAGTGCAGTGGCGTGATCTTGGTTCACTGCAAGCTCCGCCTCCTGGGTTCCAGCGATTCTTCTGCTTCAGCCTCCTGAGTAGCTGGGATTTCAGATCCATGTCACTACACCTGGCTACTTTTTGTGTTTTTAGTAGAGACGGGGTTTCACCATGTTGGCCAGGCTGGTCTCGAACTCCTGACCTTGTGATCTGTCCGCCTCGGCCTCCCAAAGTGCTGGAATTGCAGGCATGAGCCACCGCGCCCGGCCTAGGATTCAAGTATTGTCCTCTCTTTTTTTCGAACAGCTTCTGGAGCATCCCCTTCTCCTTCCCCAGGTTGCCTGGGTCAGAGGGACCTTTATCTTCCCTCCTGGACCTCCTCATTTGGCTTTTCCCAGTTGCCTCCTTGGTGCTGGCTCCTAGAGGAAGCTGTTCACAATCATGCAGTCTTCTGACAGAATGGGGCACGTGGCTCACCTCTGAATGTCCTTGAACGGCTCTTCCCCAACTCCACACTCCCTTTCAACTGCACCCTTCTACACTCTGGGTTCTTTCTGCTCCTGAATCTCATTGGAAGAGGTGTGTGTGGTTTAGAGTGGACATGCTATTTTTGTGCATTCATCAACCAGGAAAAAATGAAGGTGAGATGCAGCAATGGTGAAATACAGTGAGAAAACTTGATGTGTTTTAATATTTCAAATACGTTAATATATTTAGATTTTTGTGGCATTCATTCATTCATGTATATATTCATTCAAAAGACATTTGTAGACCAAGCACGGTGGCTTATGCCTGTAATCCCAGCACTTTGGAAGGCTGAGGCAGGCAGATCACTTGAGGTCAGGAGTTCAAAACCATCCTGGCCAACATGGTGAAACTCCGTCTCTGCTAAAAACACAGAAAAATTAGCTGGGCATGGTGGTAGGTGCCTGTAATCCCAGCTACTTGGGAGGTTGAGGCAGAAGAATTGCTTGAACCTAGGAGGCAGAGGTTGCAGTGAGCCGAGATGGCGCCACTGCACTCCAGCCTGGGCGACAGAGCCAGACTCCATCTCAGAAAGAAAAAAAAAAGACATTTATGCAATGTCTGCTGATGCCAGGCTCGATTCCTGGGAACCAGATTCAATGAATATGCAAGCAAGGTCTTTGTTCATAAGGATCTTGCCGAAGAAGATGGAGAGGATATATGTGAAAATATTCTTAATCTAAATACTAGGTTGGTACAAAAACCACAATTATTTTTGCACCAACCTAGTAGTTTGTCATAAGTGCAAAGAAAGAATGACAGTGATGGGTGTATGCAGGAGGGATGAGGAGGTGGGACAGGAAGGCTGTCTACAGGCGAGGAATAGCCCAGAAGAGGAAGGCTCCGTGCACAGTGGGCCAGGGAGACAGCGTATTGACTCCTCCAGGGCTGGCTCCGTGACGGGGTCAGAGGCACTGGCTGCGTTCTCTTCCTGGAAAGGTTTCTGTAGATTCTCACTTCTTCATGCTTCTGCTGCTTCCACAAAATTTAATTTTTCTGCCAAAGATGTTCTCAAAGATGAGTAATCATCTATTTTACTTTGGAGATTAATGTGAAGATCTTAAATATTTCACAGGCAAATACGATATGAATACTAACTGCCTAATTTGGATATGTTAGTTTTTAATTTTTAAAAAGTTTTTGCCACCCTATTTCACAGAGTTTAAAGATAATTTAATTATGCCAAGAACTTGAGGCTTTAAAAGACAAACATGTAAATTGAATAAATACCTCTAAGTGCAAGTAGCATATTGCAAAAGTGACTTGGAAGTGGCTCTGTTAGATTAAGGGAAGGCAGCTTCGTGTTCAGTTATCCTGTTTTGTTAAAGTCAAAACACTCTGCAGCATTTATTCAGCATTTTTTCTTTTGTGATCAACTCCTTACTGTATGTGTATTTAAAAAAAAAAACAAAACTCCAATTGTCTCAATTTTATTCCAATTAGTATTTTCATTGTTTTTTTGTCTAACCTCAACTTGGTTCCACACCAAATCTGAATACAAAGTACTAAAATAAAACATGAAACATGCCTTACCAATTTAAAGAATATTCTGTGTAGTATGTCTCTTTGACAAGTCGTTATTCTTTAAAGGAATTTAACTTACACGATCAACTTCCACACTCCTAAAATCATTTAATTTAATTTTAGCCAATTCATAAGCACGTTAAAACTAGTTCATGAGGCTGTATGAGTAACTAGTCTTAGCATTTTCTAGATTTACTGAATTTTTATTGATTTACTGAATTTACTGAAAAAAACAAAACGAAACAGTTCTTTTCCTTGTTGTTGAATATGTCATTTGGTTTAATTTTAATTATAACAATGTATCTTGGAGACATAGCCATCTGAATAAAAACAGAGTTAGTCATAGATATTTGAGGCTGTTTTTTTTTCTTTTTCCAATGCTTTCTAGAGGAAATTCAAATGCTGTCTTAAAGGAAATAAAAGAAATGGTCTCTAAATTAAATTCTGTAGACATCACATTGATTTGCACCTGACATTTTGGAAAATTATGTCCTTTTTTTTTTTTTTTTTTTGAGACGGAGTCTAGCTCTGTCACCCAGGCTGGAGTGCTGTGACCGGATCTCAGCTCACTGCAAACTCCGCCTCCCGGGTTCACGCCATTCTCCTGCCTCAGCCTCCTGAGTAGCTGGGACTGCAGGCACCTGCCACTTCACTCGGCTAGTTTTTTGTAGTTTTTAGTAGAGACGGGGTTTCACCGTGTTAGCCAGGATGGTCTCGATCTCCTGACCTCGTGATCCGCCCATCTCGGCCTCCGAAAGTGCTGGGATTACAGGCTTGAGCCACCGCGCCCGGCCCAGAAAATTATGTCTTAACATGATAACATTTGGTAAGACTTCTCATTACCACGTCTTCTCTTTAAAATATTCTTATTTAATAAATGTTAATTCGAATCTCAATTTACTATTTAAGGAATCAGAAACCCCGTGAGGCTAATTTTTTACTGCACATTTGAAGCCCAAATGACTCACAGATTCACAAACAACACTAATCCATTCAGTCATGGATGTCTTTCACGGGCCAGCCACGGTGCCAAGTGCTACAGAGGAGGCCTCAGAGGTGGTCCCTGAGGGACAGCAGCCCAGGGGCCTAGAGGCTGGTGAATTCAGTCTTATTAAATCCAGAGCCTGATACGAGGTCATGCTGCATTTGGTGAAATGTGGCTGATCCCCTCCTTAAAGGGGCAAATGAATGGACCAAGGACAAAGGAAAGAGCTCCCACAGCTGGGACAAACAAAATGAACACAATCATGTACAGCAGCCTCCACTGTTCTTCCCCGTAGCAATTCCAGAACATTCCAAACATTACAAGAAGTGTAGAGAGGCAGGAATGATGGCAGGGAGGTGGGGGTAGGGGTGGGGAATAAGATGAGAAGGAGGGAATGAGGTATAGGGAGAAGCTTGTAGGTCCTCGGGCATCTGTGCAATCAGTGTCCCTAAAACAGTGGGTAAAGAGAACTAGGAAAAAATATTTAAAGTAATAATGATTTAAATTTTATCAAATATGATAAACAACATCTGTAACAGATCCAAGAAGCTCAGCAAATGCCAACTGGAATAGATAAAGAAAAAACAAACAAACAAAAAACCACCTACTTATATGAGGGTTAACTTACAAAATCAAACATAACGAGGCAAGCCTAAAGAAAAAAAAAGTCAAGAGGAAAAAGACACATTTCCTAAATGGAGTGACAGTGAGGTCGATGACCAAGGTTTCATCCAAAACAATGCAAGTAACAAGGGAAGGAAATAATCACCTTTTAAGTTCTGAAAGTAAAGAAAATCAGACTGGAATCTGGATCCCATGAAAGTAACGTCTAAAATGAAGGAAAAATCAAGACATTTTTAGGTCAATGAAATCACAAGACACTTGTCACAAATAGACCTGAAATTCAGTAAATGTTAAAAATTGTCTAGGCTAAGGAAAATAATGCCAGTGGAAAACATAGATATACAGGAAGATTTAAAAAGTGAAGGAAAGGGAAACTTACAAGTAATCTAAAAATGACTACTAATTTTACTTTTTTTAAAAAAAAATTGTTTAAAATAAAAATAAGAAAACTATTGTGGGGTTTATAAAAATCTGTAGTAGTAAAATATGTAACAACAAGGGCAGAAGGACAGGATGGGTGCCTTGTGAAAATCCCCTAAAATTATACACAGAGTAGGACAATATCAATTCAAGGTAGATTAAGAAGTTAAAGATGCTTATTTTAATTCCTAGAGCAACCCCTAAAAAAATAAGTAGAATAAGATTTACACAAATACACAATAGAAGAGAAAATGGGAATAATAAAAAGTTAATTGTAGAAAAGAAGAAAGTAAAGGGGTATCAGAGAAACAAAGACTGGGGTACAACTTAAAAACAAAGAACAAGATGGCAGCCTCCAACCCAAACACAGGCACAAAGTCCTTAAATCTGAATGGTCAATGCCCCTCAAGTAAAATGTCAGAATGGACAAAAACAAACGAAAATTGATTCTGTGTGCTCGAAGTGCACTTTACATGGAAAGGCAAGGATGGGATGAAAGCGAGAGAATACGTAGAATGACATGAACATGTCTGAGAAAACTGTTGTGGCTATATCAGAAATATAGGCCAGGTGCGGTGGCTCACACCTGTAATCCCACACTTTGGGAGGCCGAGGCCAGTGGATCACTTGAAGTCAGGAGTTCTGGCCAACATGGTGAAACCCCGTCTCTACTAAAAACACAAAAATTAGCCAGGCGCGGTGGCTAGTCAGCTGCTCAGGAGGAAAGCTGAGGCAGGAGGATCGCTTGAACCCAGGAGGCGGAGGTTGCAGTGAACCAAGATTGTGCCTCTGCACTTCAGCCCGGGCCACAGAGTGAGACTCTGGAAAAAAAAAAAAAAAAGAAAAGAAAAGAAAGAGAGACAGAAAAGATAGAAAAGAAAAGAAAAGAAAAACAAATTAAAAACAGGGAATATTCCCAGACATGAAGAGTGACACTTTGTAAACATAAAGGTGTCCCATGGCTGAGAAGGAATGACAGCTCTAAAGTGCACTACTTCAGCCACAGAGTTTCAGGGTATATCTAAGAGAAATGGACAGAATCCAAAAGAGAAACAGACAAATCTGCATTCATAGTTAGGGAATTTATCGCTTTTCTCGGTAATTAATAGGACAAATTGAAAAGAAAAAAAATTACAAATCTCTTGCTTCTTAAATGAAGAACTAAATACCTGCACAATACAAAGGGCGCCAACGCTGTTTCCAAAACCAGGCAGAGTGTGTTGGACCCCTGAGTGCTCTTGGTCTTCCGCTTGACACACGGAGGCCCCAACCACTCACCCAGCGCTAGCCTCATACTCTCTGCTCTTGTTCCTCAAGACAGGGTCTCACAGGAGGTTGGCTCAGTTGAAGGGTGATGACAGCCTTAGTCATGATCTGGAATGGACAATCTGCAGTGCATTAGGCTGTAAGTCAGAGCCCTCGTCCCTCAAGCTCTGGTCTCCACGATGAAACCTCAGTGTCTCTTTCAAACAGCTCGCCTTGGAGAAGCACGTCCAGGTCCACTCTGACAGGTCCCCTCATTGTGAATCTGAAGGAGAAGGGGTCCCCTCACATTTCTCATGCAGAATCACCCTCATCCCTGGAGTGCGGATTTAGCAAAGGATGTCAGGAAAGGGGTGTCCATCATGCCACAGAAGGGTCAGGGCCACTTCCTTCTTCCAGGATGAAGGATGCTAATCCTCCTTTTGCCCTTGCATGAGATCATTCATGGGAATCATCCAGTAATTAAAGAAAAGTTTGCTCTACTCTAGAATTGCTGTCTCTAAATCTAGATTTCAGAGGGGAGCTTACACTTTTAAATTTTCTACCTCATCAGGCATCTCATTAGTCCAAGAGAAAGAACGGTGCATGCTTCTTTGACAGTGTGTTTTCTTGTCACCTTCTCCTGGTTTCCTTTTATCACAGGGAAAAAGGCAGGAGCCAGTGGAGGAGGAATAGGAAAACGAAGCAAACGAAGGGCTGGCTGTGGAATCTACTGACAGCTGCAGAAACTACCCACACACATCACAGAAGACAGGCAGACGGCAGGAGAGAAACTAGAGAAGGTTCCACATGGGCCGCGTCGTGGCCGCTGTATCTTGGGATGATGTTTTCGTCTGCTTTCTCTACTCCCGTGTGATTCCAATCTGGGGCCTCAACCTGTGGATGACGATGTGCCAACTCTGCCATGCCACCTGCTTCCACTCCCTCATCTTCCTGCATCAGACCCACCTCAGAGACGGGGAATGGCTGCGTCTTCCTACACTTCCTTATGCTGGAATTCTAAGACTTACGGTATGAAGGTCTCTTTCCTAAACACAGAAGACACAGCTCTATCCTTAAAGATACCCCTACCACATTCAAAGCATGCTAGACAGGCCAAAGAGAATCATCGCGTAGATGAAATGGCAGCCGGGATGGGGCAGGAAGACATGGGGGTCAACCCGACCACAGTCACAGGCCCTGCTCTGCCCTTGGGAAAGGTCCCGTTGATGTGCTAGGAATTCTGACCAGCACGTTGCTGTTCCCAGAACCAAGCCTGGTTCTGGGTGTGTGTTCTCGCAGCACAATAATGAGAAGCAGACAAACTGGAAAAGAAGGGAGTGTATTCCTGTAACCAGACACAGGGAGAAGGTTAGAGAAAATTCCACCAGACCAATTTAAAGTGTTACAATAAGTGTTACAGTCTTCTTAGTGCTTACATAGTTTTGGGTTATTTGCCTAAGTGTATAGGTAACTAATTCTGTTTCAACTGGGTCAGAGACCAAAAAACAAAAAAAATGTTTTCTAAGTCTGATTAAGCCGTGAGTACCCCAGTACCTTCAAGGCCTGTCTCCTAAATTCTAATTAATGAGGACTCTGGTACCAAAGTGATTATTTCTATCTTATCTCATTTATAGCTTGGTCCGGAGAGCTGCCTTAGACTCTCCAATGAATCTATTCAAACAGCTGCTCTGTTTCCTTGACTTATCTCAGATTTCCTCAACCCAAAATGGGTCATAGCACTAGGAATGTAAGGCTGTCTCTATTATTTTGACTTGCTCCAGGTTAGGGAGAAGCCCATGCAAGGCTCCTACTGACCACATGTTTCATTTCTAGCTTTGGTGTCTTGACACCAATTTCCCTACGTTTAATTATTTGCTCAATGTTAAGGCAGCGCTGTGGAAAATTTGTTGGTGTAACCGGAGTGCTATGCATGCCTGTCTGTGTGACTGTCAGGCAGGCCTGTCTGTGTGACTGTCAGGAGGCCTGTGTGACTGTCGTGCAGGCCTGTCTGTGTGACTGTCAGGAGGCCTGTCTGTGTGACTGTCAGGCAGGCTTGTCTGTGTGACTGTCAGGCAGGCCTGTCTGTGTGATTGTTGTGCACGCCTGTCTGTGTAATTGTCAGGTAGGCCTGTCTGTGTGACTGTCGTGCAGGCCTGTCTGTGTGATTGTTGTTCAGGCCTGTCTTGTGACTGTCAAGAGGCCTGTCTGTGTGACTGTCGTGCAGGCCTGTCTGTGTGATTGTTGTTCAGGCCTGTCTTGTGACTATCAAGAGGCCTGTCTGTGTGATTGTCGTGCAGGCCTGTGTGACTGTCGGGCAGGTCTGTCTGTGTGACTGTCAGGAGGCCTGTCTCTGTGACTGTCGGGCAGGTCTGTCTGTGTGATTGTCAGGAGGCCTGTCTGTGTGACTGTCAGGAGGCTTGTCTGTGTGACTGTCGTGCAGGCCTATCTGTGTGACTGTCAGGGAGAATTGACAATCCTGGAAGGCAGATGTGATCATCATTGCAAGGCCAAGAAGTTGTGGTCAGATGCAGCCCACAGGTCATCTGGGGATGAAACGGCTGTAGGGCCCTAGGCCTTTACACCAAAGACCTCAGCCTGCTGGGTGGCAGGGTACCTAATTGTTCTTTTCGGGAGGAGTATTCATTACCCCCTAGCAATATTCTTAAATATCACTCATTTCATGACGGGAAGACTCTAACCCCCTCTGTGGTAATCTACCATCTGGTTAGATTTCAATAAGAATGCATTATGTGCTACGTGACCAACCTTTCAGGTGCTTAATCCCTATTAAGATACTTCATATGCTAATTGGCAAATTTTAGATGGAGGATCCCAATGAGAACGCTTCAAATGGTAATTTAAATCTCTAGGGCGTTAGCTTTCACACACAGATCACACTGCTTACGGTGAGAATTTTAAAGTCAATCACTAAACATTGCATCTTCTAGAAAGAGAAGGAAATTCAGGGACAGAGAAGGCCTCACAATCACCTCCTTATACGCAGAGCTCTACTCAGCTCTTCCGAACATCTACAGCACGGCCCAACCCTGTGACGCTTCTAGAGACCTTTGAATTACCAAAATGATAGTGCACTGCTTTAAAGTCCTGTCTGTTTCAAGAACACTATTATTTTAAAGATTGGCAAACACGTTCCCCCATTTTCCCCAAACCACTTTCTTCTAGCTTTTCATTGGTACGTGACACATCGCCAGTTCCACTTTCATGGAGAGTCAAGATGTGAATTCCTGATTCTCCTTCCTCCCATCTGATTCTCGCCCAGAGTTGGTAAAGTTGTAGCAGGACCAGCCGCAGACAAAACCTCTCAGACATCGAGTTGTAGAAGAAAGAGCTTTTTTCAGCTGGGAGCATCGGCAAGCTACTGCCTTAAAACCCGAGCTCTCCGCGTGCACAATTTCTGTCCTTTTTAAGGGCTCACAGCACTAAAGATTTCATACGAAAGGGTCGTGATTGATTGAGCAATCTGGGGGGGATACGTGACAGGGCTTTGATGCACTGGTAGTCGGAGAGAAACAGAACAGGGCAGGGAGTTTCGCAGTGTTCTTCTATACAATGTCTGGAGTCTATGAATAACATCAGTTTCTAAGTTATGAGTTGATTTTTAACTACTGGGTTTAGGCCAGTCTGGCCCAGGCCTGGTTTCAGGCCTGGCGTCGGGCTGCCTGTCTTTGGTTTTACTTCCTTGTTTTTTTTTTTTCTTAGAACAGGTACTGAGTATAAAACAATATAAAACAATGTGAGACGGTCTTTTTCTTTCCTCAAGGTAATGCATGCACTTTATTTCTTTCATGTTCCCTTTCCCTTCCCTCCTTTTTTTCCTTTTCTTTTCATTCTTTTTCTCACCCTTCCTCTCTCCCTTCATCCCTCCCTGTTTCCCTCCCTCCATTCCTTCCCTCCTTCCTTCCTTCTTTTACTTTGGTTCATCATCCTCCCAACATGATTTTTTCCTCCGTAAGCTATTATTTCTTCCCCACAAAATTCAGTTCCCTTCTTGGCAAAGCTGCTTCCAACTCCCTGATTCAAATAATGACAGCTAGAACTCATTAATCACGGACTACGTGTGTGGAAACAGCTGTTGAGGAACTGAGCTGGGCGTCAGGGCTGGGGCGTGGACACCCTACGCTGTCCTGCATCTTGGCACCAGAGCTGTAGGATTCTCTTTACCTCTGAAAAGGATGATCTGATAAATTATTGTGCAGAGTAACAGACTTTTATCTGGAATATCCTGTGAAGCCCCCAAAATTGAGACAGGTCTCAGTTAATTCAGAACGTTTATTTTTGCCAAGGTTGAGGACACGCACCCATGACACAGCCTCAGGAGGTCCCGACGACACGCCCCCAAGGTGGTTGGAGCACAGCTTGATTTTATACATTTTAGGGAGATATGAGACGTCAATCAACATATGAACGATGAACATTGGTTCAGTCTGGAAGGACGGGACAACTTGAAGTGAGGAGAGGACTTCGACGTCACAGGTAGGTGAGAGACAAACGGCTGCGTTCTTTTGAGTGTCTGATGAGCCTCTCAAAGGAGGCAATCAGCTGTGCATTTACCACAGTGAGCAGAGGGATGACTTTGAATAGAATGGGAGGCAGATTTGCCCTGGGCAGTTCCTAGCTTGACTTTTCCCTTTAGCTTAGGGATTTTTCTAGTCACTCAGTGAAAGATGTTTTCCTTTCACACTCCCGACTGACGGAACTCTTGGACACTTGGCATTAGACTGATTTGTCTGGGGCAGATCGAGACATGTGGTCACTTACATCTGAAAGAGGGAACAGCAATGACCCGTGTTTAACCTCCACACCCAGCTTCTGATGAATCCTCCACATAAAGAACACATCTGAACCTCTGAACCACCTGCTGATTTCTCCTGGAAAGCCAACTCCTCACCTTGAAATTGCCTGTTACTGCCTCACATCAAATGATGGCCCCATTGCTCTAGAGCCAGCAGACTGTCTTCTGCAAACTTCTCACTGGCTACCCCCTGCGCAGGCTTCAGCCTGCTTTCTCTTCCTGAAATCTCTTCCCTTCATTTCTGTCTGACAATATTTTCTGTAGGATCTGAATTTCAAGATTCAAGACAAAGCCTTGTGAATATAAAAACTGCATAGGATCTCCCCTTTATTTGATCATCATAATGCAAAACAAAGACAATTTAAATTAAATAATATAACTCCAACCCATGGGAATTAAAATAGCATTTGTTAGCCAAAAGTAAACTAAAAATCAGACTCATATCAGGGCTGGAACTAGGTGTTCAAGAAATCTCTCTCTGTGCTTCTCGTTATTATGGTCACAGCATTTTCTGGAAGCTTTTCAGCAGGCTATATGCCAACTTTTCCTGGCTAAGATTGAATAATATTTCTACACTCTGGGTGTAGAAATATTATTACTGGGTACAAAGGAAGCATCAGAAGACTTTTTTTCCCCCCCACATTTTCAGAGTCTGCCCTGAATGATAGTTTCTGAAGACGAGGGAGAGAGATATGGACACTTAGGGAATTTTGTGTGCCAGATGCATTGATTATATTGCAGTTGCTTTCCACGTGGTCAATACTTAGAGCGTTGATATTAAATCAAAGACCTTATAAAGTAGAACATTTACTAGCCCTAATATACCTCTTTAAGGTCATGTCCACTGACAGGGTCTACACCTTAACAACATCAAGTGGCCAAAGGAGACGCCTATCTAAAAAATAAATAAATAAAAAGGAAAAATTCATTTTGAATTATGAGCTATTTGACTTTGGGAGATAAAACAAATACATACTAAAATTCACTTGGAAAGTTAAGCTCAGCCCATGAGGACAGTGAGGCATGGGCCAGAGGCAAGGCAGAGGAAAGGGTCGTCGACCTCGGGTGTTCTGAAACATTGCAGGGCCCTGTTAGAGCAGTGCCACGGAGTCCTGAACATTCACAGAAACAGACTTGTGCATTTTGGTTCATAGTTTCTCTCCTGTCTTCAAATAGTCCAGAAACAACTCCACCCAGGATTAAAGTTTCTATCTCACTATCTTAAGCATTAGAATACAATGATTTGACTTTTGTATATCATTTTCCCAATTATGCACATAATTGATTTAATCGTGCTAAACACACTATTATTTCACAACTAAGGGCTTTTGTTTTTATGAATCAAGTGATAATCTCTGAAATAGAAAGTGAGATTTTCATCGAAAGGCTGGAACTTTATTGGAAACAGAGTCTTCCATGACCTGCGCAGGTAGCGTGATCTTTCACACATCATTCTTTCCAGGGCTCTGAGGCCACATCCTGGTGGGCTGTTGTCTCAGAAAATTCATGCCCCTCTGCCGAGGCTGAGTCCACCTGGAGTTAAATGAAATGCAGCGTGTGGCTGTTTCCTGTTAGGTAAAAATGACACGTCATAATCGCAGCCAGCTTCGCAGGGCCTGGTGTTGCACGACGCCAGCCATCCAGAGGTGCAAATAGGCTTTCAGCATCGTGACGTCCTGGGTGGAACTTCCATTAAAGTTAGCGTGAGGAACAGAGCCCTGCACAGCTGTAACTGGGGAGCTCACAATAGTGACTTTTGTGCTCACGTTTTCTCTGGGATATCCAATACGGACTTGCCAGAGAAGTAACCGTATTCTTCCCCTGAAAGATGAACTTTAGTGGCAGACTTGGAGCTTAGGTGATAAGGCTAAATATTGTTTAAACAACCAAAATTTACTCTTCTCTTTCCCCCAAATTCAGTTTCCGCTCTTTACCTTTATCTTGCCTTAGAAATCTATTTTTTTTTTTATTTTTTATTTTTTATTTTGAGACGGAGTCTCGCTCTATCGCCCAGCCTGGAGTGCAGTGGCCGGATCTCAGCTCACTGCAAGCTCCGCCTCCCATGTTTAGGCCATTCTCCTGCCTCAGCCTCCCGAGTAGCTGGGACTACAGGCGCCCGCCACCTCGCCCGGCTAGTTTTTTGTATTTTTTAGTAGAGACGGGGTTTCACCATCTTAGCCAGGATGGTCTCGATCTCCTGACCTCGTGATCCGCCCGTCTCGGCCTCCCAAAGTGCTGGGATTACAGGCTTGAGCCACCGCGCCCGGCCAGAAATCTATTCTTAAAAGCAGTAACTATGCAAGTTACTAAAGATAATTCTGTCCCTCAAACTCTACTGTGGACTTGTGAATCAAGGCAGAAGATCAAAAAGATTATACTATTATAAATATATTTTTATTGCGGTAAGATTATTGCTATGACCATATTCAGATTGTTGCCTGTCCTAAAGAAAATAATACATTATAATGATAAATATATAAATATAATACAAATACAGACATACAGGTAGCAATTACTAAATAGATATTTTGTACTAATTTGCTGTAGTGAAGGGATCACAAAACAGAAGGAAGCTAATTTGTATGTTCTCCAATTCTAATTATGTGACTTTAGGCATTTGGAAAATGCCTCTCTGGGCCTTATTTCCCTTATCAATAAAGAGATTCGATTTATTCACATCAGAGTGTCGGAAAGCATTCTCTTTGAACACCAGCCTTATGGGGTATTCTCCACATAAAGAATGCCATTGTCTTCTCCATTTGGGGATTGCTGCAGATTACATCCCCCCATGGAAAGGTGCAATGCCTGTTGAGGCAGTAAAGGCTCTGAAAATTCCTAAGGTTGGAAAAATCCAACTAATTTATTATTTTACCTTTTGGTTTATGATTAAGAATTATTTCAAAGCAATAACTGTTACTTTTCTTCGGGCATGATTGCACAGCACTAGATTAGATGATTCCCACTCTCTTGAAACCCAGAACATGGGAACAACCTCAAACCATACTCACTTCTGGGGACTTAAATATTATTTTCCTGGGTTAATTACTTTTTTGAAAAAGTTGATTTTGCAGGATATATATTTTCTTATAAAAATGTATTAACGGTACTTATAGAATATATTTGTATTCCACATATTAGATGTTCATTTTTCTCCAGCTTTTCTCGTTTCTTAAGAGTATAGAGTGAATATAAAGAACAGTCCTATGGGTTTGTTTTAAAACTTAGTGAAGAACATGCACTCGTACTAAAAGGCAATGTTTTTGCCACTCTAAGGCATAGGCCAATTGGCTTAGAATTGTATGTAAATTTAGACTCTTGTTATAGGTATAACCTGTATATATGTAATATATATACCCACACACATATATGTATACACACAACACACACACTCACATACACACGTATACATGATGTGTAACCAAAGAGAAAGAGTTTCTTCTAGGAAACAGGTAATTAATTCAAAAAATAAAAGAGTATCTGTGTGTCAGGAACTGTATAAAATGTTAAAGATAAAATAATGGAAGCCCATGACCTTTGTCTCAGGAGCCCAATCAAATGCTTCAAAACAGTGTCTAGAAGGAGACTGGGGGAAAACGACTCCCTGAGAATTGACAGCTGATGAGCCAAAGAGCCAACAGGACCACAGGAAAGCCCCCTGAACTCTGAATGCAAGCCCACCTGCCCCTCATGAGTCCACCCCACTATCTTGGAGAGTGGATGTGAAAGTTTTCCTGCATTTTAATCACATTTCCATCTCAAGTTGTTGTTTTAAAAGATTTCAAAAAGTCCTTACAGAAAAGGGTCAGATTCCATTTTCCAGATACTATCTAGATGCTGGACCAATCACAACGGCTGATGACGAATGCAAGAGGCCCCAGTGGCAGGTGCCGTCCCCAGCAGCAGGCGCCGTGCACAGCACTTGCCATGCATCCCCACACAGTTCCGTGCTAGTTACTTCTTGCCAAAAGTGCCAGATTCATGTTATTGTTGAAATGTTCTAAGTTTAGGATTTTAAGGGGGAAAGACCAGAATGCAGAATGAACACACTGCACTTGTTCATACCTCCATCCAGTGGCAACAAAAGCCACCTTGGAGCAGATGGAATAATTATTTTCTCCTGTTTTCACTTCAGTTTAGCTGTTTATCCTGCTTATTTCCAGCGCATGATGATTAAATAATTCCTCTCTGTTCCCAATGGCGTAGGTGCTTTCTCACATCCAGGAGCACATATCACTTTTACTCACATCTGAAATTGCATTTAAAATGGCGAAATCAGGAAAAGAAATCCAAAACACGTTTTTAATTATGATACATCTACTCTGCCAATTAAGAATTACATCTGGCAAATCATAATGGAAACCCCTGCTGAGTGGCTGAAACAAAATGATGGTTTATTATTTCAGTTTATTATATGAAGTTGAAAGGAGATACTCCAAGACCATGGCCGTCATGAAAGTCCTCCTTAATGACATGATATTTGAGCAAAGACTTGAATGAATGTGGCTATGTAGGGGCGGACTTTTCTGGGCAGATGCAACAGCAAAATAAACCTGAGGTCAGATTATATTTTGGGTTTTTGCGGAACAGTAAGGAGGCAGGAGTGGAAAAGCAGAGTGAAGAATGACCGGGTTGCCGGGAAAAGTCGGGTTTGGAGAGAGAGAGTCAGGAGCAGATGATGTGATGTCTTGTAAGTCGTGGAGATAGTCTTGGGTTTTACTCCAAATGTGATGGAAACTCACTCGACAGTTTTGAACAGAGCAGTGATGGAACCAGATTTACATTTTTAATACACAGATTTGGCTGCTACAGAAAGAAAAGACCATAAAGGGGAGGGACACAGCAGCAAGATTCACGGAGGCAACTGCATTCCTTCAGGTGGGAGATGATGCCCTGATCTGAGGCTGATGAGGAGAATGAGTGCAAGAAGCAGGTCTTTGCCTGAGCAGCTTGGAGAATGGAGCTGCTATTTATGAAGTTTTAATAGACTGGGAGTGGTACCGGTTTGGGGTGAAATATTAATTAGAACGGGTTTTGCTGAAAAGTAAAGAATATTAGGACTTGTGCAAATAGGCTATTCCCATTGAGAAGTTCTGGCATCATGACCACATACGAGTGGTAGACAAAGGGAAGGGGCATGAAGGATGCGTGAAGGCTGCCTGTCTGTGTGACCATGTGCTTGGATCTCTTTGTGAACTTTGCCTACAAAAGATTAAGAAATCCAGAAGAAAGCATGGGGTGACAGCCTGGAGAACCAGTGCCAGGAAGGGCCTAGGATGAGGCGTCCATCACATATCTAACTGGGAGTGACCATGTGCTGGGGAGTTCTGTGGTTCGAGGTTCAAGAGAGTGATGAGAACTAGATACAGGAATTCAGGAGTTACCCAACTATCCAACTAGGTATGGGTTTTTTGTGTTTGTTTTCTTTTTTGAGACAGAGTTTTGCTCTTGTTACCCAGGCTGGAGTGCAATGGCCTGATCTCGGCTCACTGCAACCTCTGCCTCCTGAGTTCAAGCGATTCTCCTGCCTCAGCCTCCCGAGTAGCTGGAATTACAGGCATCGGCCACCACGCCCAGCTGATTTGTGTATATTCAGTAGAGACGGGATTTTGCCATGTTGTCCAGGCTGGTCTCGAATTCCTGAACTCAGCTGATCAGCCCACCTCAGCCTCCCAAAGTGCTGAGATTATAGGCGTGAGCCACCACACCCAGCCAAGGTATAGTTTTTAAGCCATGGAATTGGATGAAAACACTCAGGGAATGAAAATAGAAAAAGAAGGGAAGAAAGATGTGTGAGAACCTCGCTTTTGGGGATACCATAATCTAGAATTATTTATAAACACATTTTCTGTATGTCCTTCTCTTATTTTTATAGATTTTTGTGCTTGCTTTTGTTTTTATTCCTAAATATTTAATGCAACTGGAACATGTTCCCTCAGCTTCGTTTTTCCGCGTGACTAAGTCAACAGCTCTTCATTATTTACTTAATATTCCAGATAATAAACTCTTTAATTGCTACCTTCATCATCTGCTAGAATTTCACTTTTGCTAGGGCTTATTTCAGAACTTCAAAATATGTCCTACTAATTTGTCTATGCCCAACCCTCACTACTCTTTTTTATTCATTGCCGGAATATATTGCATTTAGTATTCATATTAACGTAAGTTATTAACCACTATTAACATAAACTACTAACCTGTAAAACAAATTAATCAACTTACTTTTACATCCCTTCTTTCAGGATTATTGTCATTTTTCTGCTGGTCTCATATGTGTATTCTACTAGATAAATTTGGGAAGCATTTTGTAAAGTGTTGCACAAACAAAATGACCTTTTATAATTTGGAATACAAGTGTGATGCTATAAAATAATCTGATATGTTTCTATATGTTTCTTTTATAATATCATCTATGTAATATGATTTAAAAGAATGAAGATATGCAAAACAAGTCCAAGACGTAACGAGTTGCAGTAAGGACTACAGATATTGTAGTTAGTGTTTCTTGGCAGAACAGGATTCTATTCAGAACCACACATCGTCGGAATATGATAAAGTCTTTCCTGAGCTGCATTTTTTGAAGTGATAAATGACATGGTGCCCACAGGTCATGTCCACAGTCCCCGAAACATCAATCCCACCACAGAGCCAGTCAGTACGTGCACATACATTGTATTTCAACTTTAAAAATGACCTTAACTTGTGAGCTACAAATCCTCCACACACTGTGCAATTACAAAGTCCTACCTGAATCGCCAGGGGTGGGGAATAAATTATAGACTGCAGATCACAGGAGCTTGTTTCTTTCCAGTGTCTTTTTCTCTATTTTGTAAAGGGCTTCGCTGTGAAAAGAAAATGGTTCTGTAATATTAAAGGAAAAGAAAACCAGATTCCTGGCAGGTAAAAGAAGAAGAAACATCAGAGGTTTTCGTTTGTTTGTTTTTGTTTTGTATACTTTTGTTTCTTCTTGCCTGCATAACTTATGTAGAATATATTTGGTCAATAGAAATCAGTCAGTTTTCCCAATTTGATTATAATGGATTATATATACAAAACACTGAGAATGCGTGTGGACGTTCAGGACAGCTCTACCTATTGGATTCACCCTGGGGTTGGCCTTTACACTTTCTGGACCTCAGTTTGTTTTGCATTGACTTTATTAATTTATTTTATTTTTTAAAATTTTCTTCTTCTTCTTTTTTTTTTTTTTAATTAAGACAGAGTCTCACTCTGTTATCCAGCCACCCAAGCTGGAGTGCAGTGGCATAATCTTGGCTCAGTACATCCTCTGCCTTCTGGGTTCAAGCAATTCTCCCACCTCAGCCTCCCAAGTAGCTGGGATTACAGGTGCGTGCCACCATTCCCAGCTCATTTTTTTATTTTTAGTAGAGACGGGGTTTTGCCATGTTGGCCAGGCTGGTCTCAAACTCCTGACCTCAAATGATCTAGCTGCCTCAGCCTCCCAAAGTTATCAATTTATTTTCAAATCATGGGGGCTAAATGATTAGCATGCTACACGCTCCAATTCTAAAAACAGGAGCCGGTTCCCTTGCATAATTTGATGAGGGAAAAACATCTGCGTTTCACTCTCTGTGTAGTCAAAATTAACTCTCCATCAATAGAAAGCATGTACTACGTTTTTCAGTGATGTTTTAGGTGAGCTTGGAGTAGAAATGGAGTAGAAAAAAACAAACAAATAGAAACTCTACTATAAGATAGGCAAAGTTTTATATCCTCATGACCTCATCATTTCCCTCAGGAAATCTTTGGGGACTTTTGTACATCGTAATTTTACTCAATGCCTTCCTCTGTCATGAAAATAAAGAGGTACCCTGGGCTTCAGCCATGTAAGCGTAGTTGTCCTCATCCATGTATTTCATACCCTTTAAGTAGAGAATGTGTAAGAAGGGAAGTGGGCATCTAACAATTGTTTTATCATCCCCTTGTAGAAACTGTGGAAATCCCACCACCTATCCTGGGTGCATAATTCAGTATTTTTAGATGCAAGTGACAGAAGCCTGATTTTTTAAAGATTAAGCTAAAATACAGGAATATACCAGCATAAATAGGAAAGGATAAATCATTCCTAAAGATTAGCTTGCTCAGGGTCATCCAGACTCTGTCTTCATGTCCTTATTTATTTTTTCTTCTGCTTTCTTGTACCTGTACACACACACACACCACACCACAACACACATAGAGCACTGTTTTTTAGTCAATGTTCCCCATCACACATAGAGCACTGTTTTTTAGTCAATGCTCCCCATGCTGGAAAACCTCCTTGCTAGAACCAAACATTGCTTTCCATCAATGAAGGGCAAGCCCAGATCAAAGAAAGAGGCAGACCACTCTAGGCTGCTGGGAGTCAAAGGTTTATTTGAGGGAACTTACATACCAGGTAGTCTTAGGTGGCAGCAAGGCAAGGTGGATCTCTGTTACTTTTGGTTGAAAAATAAGGTAATGACATGTCAGGCCACCTGGTTGGTTTCTCAAATTATTTACATTCTGCTTAAAGGGCTCATTTGGCTTCCCTACAATGTGGTCAACGTTCCTAAGGGGTTGGGGTAATGTTACGAGCAGCAGCAGTTGTCTTGGCATCCAGGTATGATATGCTTTCTCTGACCACTGGGTCCAGTAACTCACTTGTGCTACCTAAAACCTACATTCACAACACCCCAGCTTCTCCAAGTGTCAGGGTCTGAGCTCACAGCCTTGGAGCTTGCACTCTAAAGGAGATAATCATCCCTGATTTATCCTTCCTCCATATTTGACTATGAAAGTTGAAAAAGCTACATTTTTTTGGCTTGGTTTAGGTGACAGTTCCAACTCTATAGGATATGGGGTTGATAACTGGGGTTGGTAGACCCACAAGAACCAGATACAGGAGTGGGAAGGTATCCTTTTCTCAATGAAATGCAAGCAGGGAAATGAAAGTGCAAAGTGGTTGGAAAAGTTGACACAACAGATGTGCATTAGGCTGGGTCATCTATTAAGTAACCATACAATTCAAGATACTTCGTTTTGTCACAGATAACAAATAAAACTCATGCTGAAGAATAGATCCCCTGTTAGTGTGCAACACATTAATACACTTCCCTTGGAGATACAATGGGTGCCTCATACTATATTGAAAGGGATTGTCTTCACTCTCTCTCAGCCAGAAGAAAGCTCATATCTTATACTCCTACACACACACACAAATGAACACATCCCAATACAACACAACAAACATGTAGCACTGTTTTTTAGTGGCTACTGTCATTAATCAGGAGAACACAAAAAGGATCTTAAAATCTTCTAATAAAAGCTGGGGTGCAGTAGATGTAGGCACATGAAGAGGACAGTAGCCAGTTTCTCCCATCATGTTTGTAAGATTTAATTTTATTTAAAGGTTTTTGGTACTACCAATGTTTGATTATTATTGAATTAGATGGCCTCTCATTTTTCTTTTAGATACGAATTTTTGTTCAATAATAATTCTTCAAAATAAAGCAATACTCACGAATATTGATAATATTTTATTTCACTATAACATTTTGGGATCCATCATATTAAAAAGATCATAGATGCCAATCAATTATAGTTAAGTTACATTTAAATGTACCTATAGTAATTCATCTCCTTGCTTCCCTTGTGGATACAGAATGAAAGAGGAGTGATTTTCATGTGTAAATGACTTTTGTCTACAGAAAAGCTATATAACCTGGAGTCAAAAATGTTAAAGATTCATAGGGAAGATAACAGGTATCTCCATATCTAGTTGATAGACTGCCAGGTGCCAAGGCATTATTACTAGAGAAGATTTTCATTTTCATTGGATTAAGCATGCATAGCAAGTAGACTTAAACAGTTGATTGAATTCAGAAATTTAATACAGTCAAAGCTGTATTTAGAAAATTGAGTTGTTTCTTTTAAAGCAGTATTAAGTCAAGGAAAAATCACAGACAAAATAGAGTGGTAGTATATCTCTACACTTAATTTGAAATTTTACATATGGTAACAGTTGCTGTTAAATTACCCATGGCTAATTCATCTTAAACTGAAATAGACAATTAAGCATGTTCTCAACTATTAACTGGTTCATATTTTAGGTGCTTGCCTAATTAGACATTTCCTAAGCTCATCATTTGCACTGGTTAATTTTTTAGAACATTTTATTGAGAATTTTTAGCTTTTTTTGCATTTACTTTTTTTGAAGTTATTTTTATAAGTACACTGACTTGAAGATACATAATCTACTCTAATCATTACAGTGAACTTTTATTTTAACTCGATAAAGGAATAGATCATACCATACAGAAATAGGATGTTCAATTTTTTGAAACATGTTGGATATCTTGACATATGTCACATAATACATATACATATACCCATACACAACATATAGTATTATATATACACATGCATATATTACATAGATACATACATATATGCATAAATACATACACACATATATACTTTTTGAAAGGCACATTATAAGTTTTGCTGTTTATATAGAAATGTAGAGCTTAAAAATTTTAAGCTTTATATTTTTAGATCCTGTGAGTCAAATTTAAACGGATAATGACTATGAAACTCTGAACCCTTTAATTCTTAAAGTGTTTGTATTTAGGAAGCTTAGCGGGTGTGTACAGAAGCATAATGTAATATGGTGCCATTAAAGTGTGGCAAATGCATGCATGTTAAAATAAGCATTAGTCTTAAGGGATAGTTGTATTTTTTATTTTAAAAAAATTAAATATATTTTATATTTATTTTAAAATCAAAAAGTTGTAGTTTTGTAACAGAAATTATTATACGTTAGGTTTTTCTGTGATATGAATACCCTAATTTTGGCACAGTAGGTTTTGTTGGTTTTGTTGTTTCAGCCACCCAGTTTGTGGTACTTTGTTATTGCAGCCCTTGCAAACAAATATAAAATTAGTTTTCAGAAGTAGGGTGCTGCCAGCTGTGGTGGTCTGTGATTACAGGTTTGGCAAGGCCTGTAATCCCAGCTCTTTGGGAGGCTTAGGGAGGAGGATAGTTTGATGCCAGCATTTCAAGACCAACCTGGGCTCTGTGGTGAGACCCTGTCTCTACAAAAACTTAAAATAAGATGTTCAATTTCTGTGCGTGGTGGTGCATGCCTGTAATTCCAACTACTTAGGAGTTTGATGTGGGAGGATCACTTGAGCACTGCAGTTCAAGGCTACGGTGAACCATGATGCTCCACGGCACTCCAGTCTGAGACAGACAGACTGAGATCCTGTTTCAAAAGAAAAGCAGGAAGTGGGGTGCTGCTGTAACAAATATCTACAAATGTGGAAATGACTTTGGAATTGGGTAATGAATGAAGGCTGAAATGAGTGATCAAGCCGTGAATGGACATGGAAGAAACCTAAATGCATATTACTAAGTGAAAGAAGTCGATTTGGAAAGGCTACATCCTTTATGACTTCAACTACATGACGTCCCAGAAAAGGCGCCAACTATCAAAACAGAGAAAGCAGTGGTTGCAAGGGAGTTTAGGGAAAGGGAGGGATGACTAGTTGGAGCACAGAGGACATTTAGGGCAGTGAAGCTTTTCTGTATGATGCCATAGTGGTGGATCCATGTCATTACACATTTGTCCAAACCTACAGAATGCACAGCACCAAGAGGGAGCCCTCATGTGAACTACGGACTTTGCTGACAACAATGTGACAGTGGAGGTTCACTGACTGTAACAAATGCACCCCTCTGCTGAGGAATGTTGATAATGGGTGTGCATCAGTGGGGCTCTGCGTGAGTGGGCCAGGGAGTAGATATGGGGAGTTCTTTGTGCCTTCTGATCAGTTTGACTGGAAATCTAAAGCCGCTCTTTAGAAAATTACGTCTTAAAAATTTAAATAAGTATTAAAAATGTTAGTGTGAACATCATTCTTCTAATGTGACATCCATCACTACTGCCAATAAATTAGCACACCAGGAAATAAAAAAATAAAGTTCTGAGTGTCATGTAACATCCAAGACTTGGTAACCATTTTACCATAGAGAAGGTGACTGGGAAGGTCCTGAGTAAGGCCCTAAATATAAATGTAGGTTAGGACAGAGAGTGGGGAAAGAGCAGGTGCAGGTGATGAGGAACCGTTTTCAGGTTGAGCATGAAAGTACAATGAGAAATGCTTAACAAAAGTCTCCCGGGGTGGACTGATAGGAAGGAAAGCAGAGCACAGAAATACCTACTCCTAGAGCTAGAAATATCTGGCAAGGTAGCTGGGCAGATATTGGGCCTCCCAGAACATCTATGCCAAGCAGTGGTCAGGGCTGCAGTTTAGGACCAGAACCCAGTCTTCTGCTGCTGTTAGGTGACGATGCTGGTAAGAGCAAGAGAGACTCCTGGAATTTGCGGGATTAAAGCAAATATTGGCTGCAGAGTTATTGCCACCAGGAAACAGTGGTTGGGCTTAATTATTTGCAAAATATGTCTGAGGGAGATGATTGATCTTAGCAATAAAGCAGAAGCCAAGTGAGTGAACCCAGGACTCACCGTCTGAGAAGGGCTCTTAGTAACCATGACTTGACATTGAGTCACTTAAAAATTAAAACAGTGCTCCTTGGATGAACAGCAGATCAGATGAAGAAGTTGGGAAGACATTGGCTCTAGGAAAAGAGGGCTATTGGCAGATTATTACTGCACCAAGAACATCTGTAAATTCAATCAGAAGCAAACAGACAAAATCAAATTTTAAAAAAGTGATATCTAAGTCATACTCCAGCACGTATATTTGATGACATCATGTGAAAGTCCCAGGACTTTCTCGTGTTTCCACTTTATGCTAAACGCAATATTGCAAAGCCAATGTGCCTGTTTTTACCCTAGTGTATAGAGCACTGTTTGAGAACAAACAGAATACCAGAGTTCTACAGCAGTTTCAGAACAGCAGGAATTAATAAACTGATGGATGTCAATCAAAGAAACTTCAGCCTGTAGCTGAGTCATCTGAGAAAAGTCCCAATTTTGTAATTGCTTTGCAGTTCTGTGACACAGTAAATTGTGTTTTCACTTCTGGATTTGTAAGTACCATTCTAGCTTGATAACTAAAACTAAATTACCAATGCGTGCCAAAAATAAAAATAAAAACACTACAGACTGTCCCCTTTTTTTGCTCTTGGAAATACTTGGCACCTAAGAATTTATTCCAGCAAAGTATTTCTATTTTTTGGAACCCTAAAACAGAAATATAATGTGATTTAAAAGTGTTTAGACTCTGCATTTCTAACAAGATGAATTCATACATTAGAGAGAACTTGGATGCCTGTGCTTTTGGCTTTGTGCACATACATTTCAAAATCTAACTAAGAAATACTAGCCCCTCAAAGTAAATATAGCAAAGTGACAAGTTTGTAATGTGGAGAAATAAAAGTGGCATTGTTCTCTGGAAATTTCTAACATAGCCTTCTTTAATTGTATAATGTTTCAATGTATTTTTCTTTGATTCTTTTGTTCTATGACAATAGTAAGGCTGGATTTTTACAGCTGATACGTCTTCTGACCCATGATTCAACTTGACCTAAGTAATGAATTAAGTAGAGTTATGTTTTTGGGACACTTCAATTGTACACAGTCTATTTTATTTCTAGGAAGTCATTACCATATCATCATCTTAATAGTTATCATAAGCACTATCATCACAATCAACAAAAACTAGAACAACAATATTTATCAAGTGCCTTAATACATCGTAAATGTTATTATTAACGTGCATTGCTAGTTAATGTAGACTAACATAAATGGTTTATTTAATAAAAATAAATGATGAGATACTACTTTCATTACATTTTAAGTTAGGCACCTGAAGGCTAAAGTGTTTCAGCGACCGGTATGATGTCATATACCTAATAAGAAGTAGAACATGTCCCTTATGTTAAGCTTCCATGAGGACAGCAGGCACCAAATGTGGACTTTGCCAAATCTTAGAGCCCTAGAGCTCTTCTGTTTTGATAGTTAATTGCAACAAAAGAGGTACATCATGAAGCTTAAAACTGGAATTTGAAAGAACTTTACATTCACTCTAAGGGTAAACTAGAAATAAATTCTACCAGGCAGATAAAGAACAAGAAACTTCACCTGTTCCAAGGATAATGGATGGAGAAAAAAAATCTTTGAACATAAGAGTGCCCCCATGTAATTACTCAGTCTGAATTCACAGGATTCACTCTGCCTGTTGGGTCTGAAATACCTCAAATGGAGTGTGGAGTTTGAATGGCCTTGCTGATAGTGACTCAGGTAACTGGAAAAAGAAAAATAAATTTTTTTCCAGGAAAACTTAACTTCGACCTGAGCCTGAAAGTGTTCTTACAGATTAAGGTCTGGAAAAAGGTTAGCAGCAAGCAGTAGAAATCCACAAAATGCAAGTCAACAAAACACGGTGATTGAGAATCACCACAAAGTTAAACACACACAGACACACATGCACACACACACACACACACCTACACACCCCAGAAGTAGACCAAGATATTAAGGCTGGAAATAAATCTGTAAAGACTGGCACAGTATAATTGAGAAATAACTAGAGCTTATTAGAATACAACAAATAATGCTTAAAAATATTTTCAGTGAATGGATACAATAACAGACGGGAAACGATTTTAAATAGTACTGAACTGGAAGGCAGGACTGCAAAAAAAGGTCTCAAATATATTCTTGAGGAATAAAAAAAGAAAAGCTAAAAATATGAAAGGTAAGAATAGAAAGTCTAAAAATAATATAATTGAGATTAAAAAAAACAGAATGAATAGAAAACAGTATCTTAAAATATAATCACTGAGGACATTCCATAATTGATGAAAACATCAATGTTACATTCAAGAAACCCAAAGAATTCCAAACACATTCAAAAAAATAAATCATGGACTGGACAATTTTGTAGTAAAACTGCTGAACATGAAAGAAAAAGAGCACATAATAAACACAGGCCCCAAAGAAAGACAATGCATCTCATGAAATGACGACAAAAATAAGATCGGCATTTTCAGTAACCACAGTGGAAGCTAGATGTTCATGAACAATACCATTAATGTACCACAGCATAAACCTGACATCTCAGATTTCTACTCCAAACAAAACCTCCTTATAAGAATGAGAGTGGCTGGGACCAGGCATGGTGGCTCACACTTGTAATCCCAGCACTTTGAGAGGCAGAGGCGAGTGGATCACCTGAGGTCAGGAATTCGAGACCAGCCCGACCAGTATGGAGAAACCCCGTCTCTACTAAAAATACAAAATTAGCCGGGTGTGGTGGTGGGTGCCTGTAATCCCAGCTACTTGGGAGGCTGAGGCAGGAGAGAATCACTTGAACCCGGGAGGGGGAGGTTTCAGTGAGCTGAGATTGTGCCACTGCACCCCAGCCTGGGTGACAGAGTGAAACTCCATCTTAAAAAAAAAGAATAAGAATGGCTGGGCACCGTGGCTCACACCTGTAATCCCACTTTGGGAGAGAGGGGCGGATTGCTTGAGGTCAGGAGTTTGAGACCAGTCAGGGCAACATGGAGAAACCCTGTCTCTACAAAATAATAATAATGATAACAGTAAGAATAATAAATTAATTAATTAATTTAAAAAAATTAGCCAGGTGTGATGGTGCACACTGTGGTCCCAGCTACTTAAGAGCCTGAGATGGGAGGATAGTTTGAGCCCAGGAAATTGAGGCTGTAGTGAGCTGTGATTGTACCACTGCACTCCAGTTTGGGTGACAAAGTGAGACCCTGTCTCAAAAAAAAAAAAAAAAAAAAATTAAATAATAGCATTTTCCAAAAGTTAAAAATGAAAGAGTTTGACCATTAAAAGGTATGAAGTTCTAGCACATCTTCTTTGAGAAAACATAAAAACAAAAATCAAAATGGAAACACCAAGTGGGAGAAAGAATGGCAAGCCAAGGTTTTGGAAAACATTTGAAAAATATAGTAGAATATATTAATCTCTGAGAGGAAAATCTACAGTAGAAGCTAAGAAGTGATAAAACTTAGAGATTTCTACTGTTCTTACACTACAATAAAGGGAAGATAAAGATAATGACTAACTTTATGTAATGTTGGAACACTACACATTCTAACTACAATTATGTGCCACATAATGATGGATTGCATCTACGAAGGTGGATTATAATGGAGCTGAAAAATTTGTATCTCCTAGTGACATCATAGCCATCGTGGTATCATAGAGGAATATATTACTCACATGTTCGTGGTTCTGTAATGTAAACAAACTTACTTTACTATATAAAAGTACAGATTATCCTATATAAGTGTGTGTAGTAATAATGCTTGATAATGATAATAAGCAACTATGTCACTGCTTTACGTATTTACCACACATTTTATTGTTATTGTAGATTGTACTCCTACAAAACAAAACAAAAATCAGCCTCAGGCAGGTCCTTCAAGAGGTATCCAGAAGAAGGCATTATTATTATAGGAGATGAGAGTACCGTGTGTGTTATTGCCCCTGAAGACCTTCTGGTGCGACAAGATGTATAGGTTGAAGACAGAGATACTGATGATCCTGACCCTGTGTAAGCATAGGCTAATGTGTGTATTTGTGTCTTACTTCTTAACAGAAACACTTAAAAAGCAAAAGAAAAACTTTAGTTAAAAATGGAAAAAATTCGTATAATAAAAATATAAAGAAAAAGTATTTTTGTGGAGCGTTACAACGGCTATTCCATCCAGGTTTGTGTGAGTACACTCTATGATGTTAACAGAATTATAAAATCACCTAAGGATCCAGTTCTCAGATGTGTCATACTCGTTAAGCAATGCATGACAAGCAATAGTTAGGTGATTACTAATTTTGAAAGATAAAATAAAGACTGCTAAACAAGTTACAGGAAAAAAAATAAGTTAAAAATATCAAGTTCAATCCAATATAAGGCAAGAAGGAAAAACAAAACAAAACAAAAAAAGACTAAGCCATTGTAGCAAATTAAAATCAAATAGAAAGTTGAAAATGTAAATCAAATATGTCAGTAATTCTATTAACTATTACAAGGTCTATAATATGCTCCAGTGAAAAGAAAAAAATTCTTAGGATGACCTGTTGTGCAGATATCAATGTAAGAACCAAAGAAACATTAACAACAACAAAAATGATACATGAATCTTCCAAAGGAACAACATATTTTTTTAGTAACAGACCCCAAATAAAAGGAAATTTACAAAATGCCTGAGAAGGAATTCAGAATTATGATCTCAAGAAAACTTAGTGAGATACAAGAGAACATAAACAAACAATTCAATGAAATCAGAAAAATAACGCATGATCTAAATGAGGAATTCAACAGAAATAGATAAAAAATGGAAACAAAACAAAAAATCTTGGAACTGAATAAATCACCAAGTAAAATAAAAAATACAGTTGACAGTGTATCGACAACAGACTAGATTAAGCATAAGAAATAATTTCTGAGCTTGAGGTTATTTTAAAATAACCCACTCAGTGGGAACAAGTAAGTAATAATAAAAAGAATAAAGAAAGCCTACAGGACTTATGGGACACTATGAAGTGAACAGACAACATGATCTTGTATATATAAAACCTAAAGGCACCACTAAATATTCTTATTAATAATAAACAATTTTGGTAAAGTTGCAGATTACAAAATTCACATACAAAAATCAGTAGCAGTTTTATATGCTAACATCCAACTGAATCAGAAAAAGAAATCAAGAAAACAATCCTATTCACAGTGCTTACAAAAAAATTCTAGGAATAAATTTACCCAAGGAGATAAAAGATCTCTGCACTGAAAACTATAAAATACTGAAGAAAGAATTTGAAGATAACACAAATAAATAGATATTTCATGTTCACGGATTAGAAGAGTTAATTTTTTTAAATGCCCATATGATGCAAAGCAATCTATAGATTCAATTCAATCCCTATCAAAATATAAATGATATTCTTCATGGAAACAGAAAAAGCAGTCCCTAAATTTAACCACAAAGACTCTGAATAGCCAAAGCAACTTTGAATAAAAAGAACAAAGCCGGAGGCATCTGACTTCAAAATACACTACAAAGCTATAGTAACCAAAACAGCATGTCATTAGCATAAAAAAACACACACAGACCAATGGAACAGAATAGAGAGCCCAGGAATTAATTCATGCATCTACTGCCAACTGATTTTAAACAAAGTGGCCAAGAACACACACAGAGGAAAGAACAATCTGTTCAGGAAATGGCACTGGGAAAATTGAATATTCACATGTAAAACAATGAAACTGGATCTGTATCTTTCACCATGTACAAAAATCAACTGAAAATGGATTAAAGACTTAAATGTAAGACCCATAACTATGAAATCACTACAGGAAAACATAGGTGAAATACTTAATGATATTACACTAAAGGAGAACTTTTTAAATAAAACTTTAAAAGGACGGGCAGCAAAAGGAAAAATAGAGAAATGGGATTATTAATACATCAAAGTAAAACGCTTCTGCAAAGGAAACAATAAACCTACAGAATGGAAGAAAAATATGCAAACTATACATTTGAGAAGAGGTTAATAATCAGAATACACAGGAAATGCAAACAACTCAATGGCAAAATAGACATAATTTAAACAAATATGTGCAAAACACCTTAATAGACATTACTCAAAAGAAGACATACAAATAGCCAACAGATACATGAAAAAATGCTCAGTATTGCTAGTTATCAGGGAAATGCAAATCAAAGCCACAGTATGATGTCATCTTACCCCAGATAAAATAGCTATTAGCAAAAAGACAAAGATAACAATTGTGGGTGAGTATGTGACAAAAAGGAAATCATTGTACACTGTTGGTAGGAATATAAACTAGTATTGCCATGATGAAAACATAATGCATGCATGTTTTAACTTCCAAACATGGAATATTTCTAGTAACCTCTCTTATTATCAATTTCTAGTTTAATTGTGTTGCAACTGGGGAACATCAACTATTTGCAAATTGTTGAGATTTGTTATAGAGAGGTTCCTAAAAAATTAAAAATAAAACTACTATATAGTCCAGCAAAAATGCACTTCTGGATATAATGCCAAAAGAATGACAATTAGTTTGTCAAAGTGATGTCTGAACCCTTGTGGTTATTGCAGCACTATTCACAACAGCCAAGATATGGAATCAATCTTAAGTGTCCATCAACAGGTGAACAGATAAAGAAAATGTAGTATATACAAAATGGAGT
The DNA here is from genome assembly GCF_000951035.1 of Colobus angolensis palliatus. NCBI lineage: Eukaryota > Metazoa > Chordata > Mammalia > Primates > Cercopithecidae > Colobus > Colobus angolensis. Next base: position 2,768,030 of record NW_012114766.1, read on the forward strand.
ACCAATCAACCTTAAACATGAATAAAACCTTGCCATTTGTGACAACATGGATGAAGCTGAAGAATGTTTTATTAAGTTAAAGATGCCAGACACAAATAGACAAATACTAGGGATTTTCATTTACATGTAGAATCCAAAAGAGTTGATCTCATAGAAATGGAATACAACAGTGGTGACCAGTGACTAGAGAGAGTAGGAAGAGGGTGGGGTGAGAAAAGGATGACCAATGTGTACACAGTTAAATTAGAAAGAAAGAATAGGTGTCCTATCATACAGCAGGGTGACTACAGTCAGCAATAATGTATATTTCAAAATAGCTAGAAGAATTTTGAGTGTTCCCACCAAAAAGAAATAATGAAATTATGAGGTGATTGATATGCTAATGATTCTGATTTGATAATTATACAATGTTTATATGTATCAAAGCATCTCATTGTACACCACAAATATGTACAAATATTATGTTAATTAAAAATAAAATATAAATTTAGAAAACCAATATACTTGTAACAGATAGGTTGAAATACATGAATACCAGAAAGCATGCAAAGTTACAATTTAGAAAAAGGTGTACCATGTATTTGTGCAGTTATATCAATGCATACAAAATACGTTTTTATGCACAAATATTATTGACATAAGGAGTGTTAAAATACAAAAACAAAACTTTAAATTATTGACAAAGATACAATGTACAAAGTATACATGCATTTAGTAAACAGAAAAAGTATACATATCTTTGAAAAATTTACTGGAATTAAAGGAAGCCTTGAAAAATGTATATTTATACTAAATTATTGTAAAATACGCTCACTGCACATACATCAAGCGAGCAAACCGAAGAACTAGAAAGGCATAGAATATTTGAATGACTCATTAACACAACTGGTCTAATGACATGTATGAAACCCAGAGTACAGCAATCACAGAAAATACATTATAGTCAAACACTCACAGAGTATTTAGGAGAAACAAAAGGCTTCATAGTAACCCCCTTCGCAAACATGAGCAAGAGGAAAGAAACTGGTGTTTCCTGACAACAACACAAGCAAACTAGAAATTGATATTTTAAAAATTACTAGAAATATTCCATGTTTTAAAATTAACATGTGTTCATGAAAACAAATTTCTAAATAACTTACTTATAAATTACATACACACTATTAAATAGCTCATAATGTAGAATAATAGTAGCAAAAAATCACAAAGAAAATAAGAAAATATCCTAACCGAATCGAATGATAATAAAAATAATGCATATCAAAACATATGACATGCAGTTTAAGTGAGATAATTCTTAGAAAACATTTTCTAAGCCTTAATCACTTACTTTAGAAGGAACAAGTGCAATGGTAACATAAGAATCTGACTTGAAATTTTAGAAGGAAACCCAGCAAAATAAATGCAAAGAAATTACGAGGAATAATGGAGATAAGTACAGAATGAATAGAATAGAAAATATAAAATATAGAAGATCAATAAAGCCAAAACTTTGAGATGATCTCGTATATAAATGCAATTTTAACACTTTTAAAGAAAAGGAGAAATAATATTAGGAATAAAATAGAATATAGAAAATTCTGCCTAAAAGTCTACAAAAACATAATTTGCTAATATGGACTGAAGAATGAGAACATATAAATCATTTTAAAATCCTAAAAGAAATGAGAAGTTATAAACTCTCCCAGAAAGAAAACACCAGCTCAAAGCTTTTATATGTTACTAATATCCCATTGTCAAGGAGCAGATCATAGGAGTGTTAATAAAATCTAACAGATAGTAAAAAGAGGAAATGGAAGTCAAATCATTTAATGAGGCTAGCAAAAGCTTAATATCAAATTAGAGCTGTACCTAAAAGTAGAGATGATAGATTGTTTTCATTGTGAACATAAGTGCAAAAATGTTAAATAACGTATTAGTAAGATTAACCTAGCAGTAGATAAAAATAACAATAGACCATGAATAAACTGGGTTTATATTAGAAATGTGGGTTGATATAATATTAAAACAGTTAATTTAATTCATTATATTAATTATATTATTTATTAATTTATTTTAGGGATGGGGACTTGCTCTTTTGCCCAGGCTTTTGTGAACACAGCTTTACTGCAGCCTCAAACTCCTGGGCTCACTCAATCCTCTCACCTTGAACTTCCAAAGTGAGGGGATTAAAGGAGTAAGCCACTGCCTCTGGATCTGTTTTACTAATTTTAAATGAAAAAAATCATATATATATCTTGATAAATCTATATAAGATGTTTGATGAAAATTAGTACAATTTATGAATAAAAAGTAGAACCAAGCCTCTTGAAAAAATATCTTATATGACTTGTTTATCTAATGAAGAACATACATGAAAAAATCTAGTAATCATGACAATTATTGATGAAATATTGAACAGGAATAAGACAAAGATACCCTAAATTACAATGTATATTTTATATTGTACTAAAATTTCTGGCCACTGTGGTAAAACATAAGGAATAAGATATCGGTATTGTAAAGATAAAAGGCATTATTTGAAAATACATTTTTTCCATGGAAATCCCCAAGTAATTTACATGTATTTTAAATTATTGAAGAAGTTTAGGAAATTTCTTTTTTTTAGACAAAAAGTCAATTTATTTTATATATATATATAATAAACTATCAGCAAGAAAATCTAATTTAGAAAATTATGCCATTTACAATAATATTTTTAAAGCTTCAAGTAATATAACATTTTCACTTTTGGCTGAGAGCCAAATAAATCAGGAAACCAAGAACAGTGAATCTGCTGTCTGGATTCTCCTATTCAAGATTGCCAATTCCAGATGAGTTGGCTGAGAAACTGACTCCAAACTTTGGAGAGCTTCATCGAACCGAGGTGTCAATATTGAAGTCCTTGGGTTGCTAGGACGGGGTAACTCCTGATGGATCAGGACAAGATGCCAAAGGGCTGGACCCTAGAGTAGGTAACCCATAAGTAGACTTGCCTCAAAGTAAAAAGACTAGCCACAATAAATTTAATCCCTGAAACTGAATTGAGGTGACCTGGATTATTGGTGCTGCTGTTTATCTGTGAGAAGCACGTGTAAATTGTCTCTAAGGGGAGATATGTCAACAGAAGTAATAAAGTTTTTTCATATACAGTGATCAGCAGGCACGCAAAATAACCAGGAAATTGCAAAACAAGAGCCCACAAGATTTAAAACAAAGTTTTAAAATGCAGTGGAGGCTTTCAGATTTATTTTTGACATAGAAAGAGCCTAAGAATCACCACACTTATCCTTCACACAAGAAGCAGCAGAACAAACTGAGAACCAATGGAGTATCTTAGCCTCAACAGAGAATTTAGATTAAAGGGGGAACTGCTACCCTGAAGTCTGGAGTGACAGGAGAATGCAAAGAATCACAGCAGAGATCAGTTTCCTGAAGCACAAGTCAATGGAGCCATCAATGGCTAGGAGGACATATGGTAACTTGGATGTATTGCTGGAGGCTGAGTGGACCAGTGCAAGGGTGAGAAATTCATGGGGCATCAGTCTCAGGGGCACCACGTATCAATGGCTTTTAACTCCAGGAACACAGCTCAGCTCTCACAGTGAAGAGCCAAGAAAACAAAACAAAACAAAAGAAATATTTAATACCCTTAAAAAGTCAAAAGTTCAGAATTCAGTCAATAGATTTAATGTTTTTTGTTTGTTTTGTTGTTTTTGTGGAGATGGACAAGCTAATCTTAAATTCCTATGCAAATGCAAGGGAACCTGAATAGCAAAAACTATCTTTAAAGAGAGAATAAGGTTGATGAACTCACATTTCCTAGTTTCAAAACTAATAACAAAGTTACCATGATCAAAATCGTTGTGACATTATATTAGGCAATAGTTTCTTAAATATGACACCAAAAGCAGGAAGAAGAAAAAAATAAATTAAATTTCCTCAACATTAAAAACTTCTGGTATAGGAAGACAAAGTGATAAGAAAGTGATAGTAGTGATAAGAAAGCAATACCAAAACCCAGCGAATTAAAGGAAATATTTGCAAACCATCTATCTGACAAGTCTTGTATTCAGAATATTAAAACAATTCTTACAAGTCAGCAACAGAACCAACAACAAGCAACCCAATTAGAAACAGAGCAAAGCATCTGAACAGGTATTTCTCCAACGAAGATATGCTAATGAAATTGAAACCAACACTAAAACACCATTCAGTCATTACGGTGGCTGCAACAACAACAACAAAAACAGATTTTAAAAAGTCATGGACAAAATATGGGGACATTGGAAAGCTCACACATTGCTGCGGGAATGCAAAGCAGTAGAGCCATGAGGAAAACAACTTGACAGTTTCTCAAAAACGTAATCATTGATTTACTACAAAACTAGCAATTGCACTCCTAGACATACACCACAAAGAATTGAAAACATATGTTTGTGCAAAAGGAGAACATATAAGTTTACAGAAGAATTATTTATAATACCCCAAAGTGGAAGCAACCCAAATGCCCTTCAGCGGGTGGTTGAAGAAGCAAACATTGTAAACACTGTATCCACATACAAGGAAATATGAAGTCACAGTAGGAATGAAATACGCCTACATGCCACTGTGTGGATAAAGCCTGAACACATTTCGCAAAGTGGAAGAAGTCATATACAAACGGTCACATAATGTATGATTCCATTTGTATGAGAAGTCCCAAATAGGCAGATCCAAAGAGACAAATTAGATTGGTGGTTTCCACAGGCTGGGGAAGTGGGGGAGAGATTGGGAGATATGGGATTTCTCTATGAGCTGATGAACACCCTCTGGAATTAGAGAGTTGCTATGAAGGCACAAAATTCTGAATATTCAAAATAAACCCACTGAATTTTATATCAGTAAAATTTTATGAATTTGTGTGACTTTTGCAGCAGTAAAAGCTGATTAAAAATAAATAAAATAAAAAATTGTATATTTTATATACTGTAAAAATCTTATATTAATATAAATTAAATAAAATGCATTCCCACAAGACAAAGTAATATTTCATGCTGATAAAAGGTTCAATTCACCAGGAATATGTAATTGTTTTACAACTCTAAAGCACTTACTAACATAGCTTTAAAATTATACAACATAAAAATTTACTGAACCACAAAGGAGAAAAACACAAATTCATAATGTAGAAAAGTTTTAACACATGGTGTTCATAAATGAGAAGAAAAAAGATATTTAAACTCAGTAAAGATACAGGAGATTTGGAAACAGAATGAACTATTTTGAATCAAATGATGTATGTAGATGTTTTATACTCCTAGGGGAGTGCAGATGCTTTTAAGCACGCTCAGAAATTTACCAAAAAATGGCCATGTTCTTGGCTACAAGTGAGTCTCAACACATTTCAAATAATTGAAATCATACAGAATATGTTCTCTGACTATAGTACAATTAACCCAAAAAAATTTTAAAAATCTACATATTTAGAAATTGAGGGATACATTGTATGAGTCTAAAAGTTCCATGAATTTAAAATAAACATTAGAAAGTATTTTAAACTATATGATAATACAAAAAGTCTTTATTGAAATATATAGGTGCAGAACATAATAATGTTTAGAAGAAATTGTAACATCTGGAATGTATTTTTTTAAGTGAGATTAAAATTAAATGAGATTGTCTTTCATCTCCAAAAGTCAAGAAAAACAGTAACTTCAAAGAAAGCTGAAGAGAAAAAAATCATGAAGACCAAAAATCAATGAAATATAAAACAAAAGACAAAGAAGATTAACAGTCAGAGGTTTGTTTTTTGAAAGGATTATTGAATCTGAACCTGTAAGAATATTTATCTAAAATAAGAGAACCTAAGGGCACAAATAACAATCAAGAATGGCAAAGACAACATCAGTGTAAATCCTGCATACATGCAATAATTCCGCAAATTTATTTTGACAGGTTTTTTGGCAGTAAGTTTGAAAATTTAGAGGAAATAAAAAAAAAATTCACTAACAAGAATAAAGGCAACTTACCGAAGCTTCAAAAGTCCTCAAAGTAAACCTCATGATTAAAAACTTTTCCTCTCCTATACATTGTACTGTATGATTCAGTGTGATATGCCACAGTAACACATATAAACCATCTATACCTAAACATGTATATAGGGCTGAATTTCACAAATATACATGGCTAGTATTAAAAAGCCCTAAATTTAAAAGTACTTGTAGTATAATGGTAAAGTTTGATAAAAGGCAAACTAATTGACTTTAAAGGCATGGAAGATGGTTATGTCTAGATGAGGGGGAAGTTTAGTCCCATCTAGAGGGCTTAGAGGTAGTTCTGTGAGGGTGGAATAGGAGGTGGTTGAATAGGCTGTGCTTTTGGCTAATTTATTATATTTCCAGTTCTGTTGTTTTTTTTTCTAGTTTACTGTAAAAAAATTAGATTGCTGGTTGAATATTTTCTCAAAAACTGTCAAGGGGTTTAAGAAAAGCATACATGCACAAGAACAAGAGGAAAGGAAATAAGGTGATATTAGATCAATCCGTCTTGTGGTCCAACCTGTCCATTCACTACAGCACAAGTTTGGAAGCAGAAAAACATCTGAATGACCAGCAGATCATCTCACATAGAAGTTTAACCTTAAATGCCACTGGGAACTCTAGGAAGCGACCCCCAGTTCACAGCAAACCCCCACAAGCTTCAGGAGGTGATGACAACATGCCCCTGGGTGAGGGTTGATCATGAGGCTCCCTCCACACTCTATCTTGTTGGGCCACTGCCTTCCCCCACCCTAGACAATGACCTGAAATGCTGTATTCAGAAGCAATATGACTGGGTATCCAGAGGCAAGTTAAGGATGAGAACCAGCCCGACTAAAATAGGGGTATTTAGCACAAGTTCAAGTAATGAAAGCTGAGAACATCCGCCATCTCCCTACTGACTCCTGTATACTGAGGAACAAAGATTTCTCAAATCAGGTGATTAGTAAAGTTTTCCTGGGTGAATCAAATCTGTTTGAATAGACGAGTTATATCACAAGATTGATTGATTCATTGATATATAAATAGATTAGGTGGATGACAGATTAGATGGATGAATGGGTAAATAGTTGGGTGGATAAAATGATAGATGACAGGTAGATTAGGCAGATGGATAGATGGATGGATGGATGGATGGATGGATGGATGGATGGATGGATGGATGGATGGATGGATAAATGGATGAATGGATACTTGAAGAGGCTGACATCTGGGATTGATCACTAAACAATTTAGTCACATCAATCTATAGTGAAACATATATTCTATGAACCTCAGAGAAGAAAAAAAGAGTTCTCAATCATCCTTTGATGCCCCATTCTAAAATATGAACAGAGAGAGACAGAAAGTTCTTCACACACTTGAAAAAAGGCTTTGATATTAAATCAGAGGCTAATAAATGGGAAAAACAATGAACATAGAGGAAATAGAGACTGTGCAGGGGAATGAAAACAGAAAACAAAACAAGAATATCATTGGTATCTTCAGAGAAGTCAAAGAATGTACAAAACAGGATGCATGCACAAAATCCATGCACACATGGATTCTCCTCTCTCTCTCTTCCCCTCCTATCTCTCTCTCTCTCTCTCTCTCTTTCTCTGTCTCACGCACACATACACACACACACCCCTTAGGAAAAACCATTAGAAAAGGAAAAATAAGTCAATTGAAGGTTTTGAATATAAAGTTAATTTTATTTCCTAGGAAGTAGAAAAAAAGAGACAGAAAAATTGAAAATATGGATAAAGAATACATTCAGTAGAATAGTCCAAGTTCCAATGTTTGAAAAGTTCAAGACAGAACAGAGAAAAACAGAAGTGAGTGTGTCACGGATACAAAAGGCCCACTAAGAACTCACAACAGTGTGAAAATAGACTCACACCAAAGGCTGTCACCGTGAAATTCCAAAATACTGGAAAAAAGTTAAGACCTGAGCTTATCAAGAGAAGTAAACATCCTGTATTATTAAACCTCAGAATAGCATTAGCTTGTCAGTAATGTCAGTGAAAGCTAGAAGATGGAGCATGCCCTTCATAGCTTAAAGAAAGATATTTCCAAATTAGTATCCAGCCCAAAGCCATCAGTTATGCATGATGATACATGAAACACAATTTTGGATAAGCAAGCCCTCAAAAATGTAACCCCTAAATGCTCACACACAGGATGCTGTGGGAGGTGTGGGTGACCCACACCGTAGACTAAATCTAAAGCTGTGTTGAGTAAACTGAGGGAGGCTAGGAACACAGTGCGGGAAATGGAGATAGTAGCCTTGGAGTGCCAGGGACGAGAGGCCAGGATTGCATCTATAAAACAGGCCTGGAAGGAGATCTTGCAAATGGGAACAGGTCAAAAATTCCTAGGGAAGATTTATTACACAAAGGGAAGTTGATAGAACACCAAACTGATAGAAAATTCATACTGTGTCGTAAATAAAGAAACTAAATATATGGGGCAGTGGAACAAATTAGACTGCTGGAAGCAGTAGAGTTGTTCAGGGAATAAAAATTATTCCTGGGGCGTGTATGGCTCAGCGATGAAAGTATTTGCAGTCACATAATAATATGAGAGTATCAGCCTAAGCAAAATGATGATATAAAGGAAAAGCAGCAAGGAGAGATGGAAGGGTTAAGGGGAGAGGAAGGAGTGAAAGCAAGGCAAATTGCCCCTTTCCATAACTGAAATGCAATACGAATTGCTGCAAATTGGAAATTAATAAATAGTGATCAGAGGATATTATTTACAATCACAGAGGTACATACTAAAAAATAATTAAAAGAATGTGGGCCGGGCGCGGTGGCTCAAGCCTGTAATCCCAGCACTTTGGGAGGCCGAGATGGGCGGATCACGAGGTCAGGAGTTCGAGACCATCCTGGCTAACACGGTGAAACCCCGTCTCTACTAAAAAATACAAAAAACTAACCGGGCGCGGTGGTGGCGCCTGTGGTCCCAGCTACTCCGGAGGCTGAGGCAGGAGAATGGCAGGAACCCGGGGGCGGAGCTTGCAGTGAGCTGAGATCCGGCCACTGCACTCCAGCCTGGGCGACAGAGCGAGACTCTATCTCAAAAAAAAAAAAAAAAAAAAAGAATGTGAGCCTGTAGCAGGGATTACGGGCAACTGAGATGCCTTGGAAAACCCATGGACTCTTTAAATGATAGGCAAGTATAACCCTACTAAAAATGAAAGCCTAATTAAACATAAAACACTAAGGAAAGAATATAATAATATCGTAAAGGCTATAAAGAGTTCTTGTTTTTCCTAAAACTCAAATCTACTTCCAATTGAGCATAGCTAGATGAGGATATTTACAAAAGAAAGAATACAAAATCTGCCAAGACTTTTAATGCTTTCTAAAATACAGTCAGGGCATCTGAAAACACAGAATCTTGAAGGCAGACTACACAGAGTAAATGCATATTTAATTAACAGGTTGCTAAGACTGAGTGACAAGCACAGGTCTGAATCTCAAGGTACAATTAATGTGATGATTCTGAGATCCTGCTAATTTTTAGGAGTAAAATGCACACAATATATGGAATAGACTTCTTTATTTGCTGTACAGCATAACAAAGCCACATAATAATTACAATTTGTTTCTGCTGAATGATAGAGCCATTTGGACACCCTTAATGTCATCAATTAGAGTTTAATGCATAATTAAATTGTACAGCTAATTAGTGCACAATGAAATAAAAAGGTCAATTGATGAATAATGGAAATTATCCACTCAAATAGCAAAATATCATTTTGAAGGCAATGACTTCTATGCAACGTCACTGAAGCCACTAAGCTAGAATCATGAGTCAGATTTTAATTTCAGGTCTAGCAATTTTCATTTATTTCTAATTAGCTAACTAGATTGTAGCTTTGCAGGAAAGTAAGTGGAGGTGATTTGTTATACACTGACATCCTCAATCATCGGTTAGCATGTAAGGAGCTTAAATACTTTATGACACATCATAAATGCTCCGTAAATATCATCTGTTGTAATCCCTATTTCAAACCTGAAGGCATGTCACTATTTATTTTGCAGAAAGTTTACACCAATGAACTTTATGCTTTGTACAGTCACACGCAGTAGTGAGAGGCATTTCTTTTTCTTTATTTTTACACACATTTCTCTTTAATGAAATGAGTATTATTTTATTCCTTACTCCTAAAATATTTACAAGAATTAGATTTCACGAAGTAAAGCAGCTCCCTGTCTGTATCACATCTGAGCACGCGTCACTATTTTCCGTTTCTGGTAACTATTCAAGGACATCAGCTTTATGGCTAGCAGGAGGAGTAGAACATCCTGTTCTTTCTGCAATATCAGCAGTTAGAGGGTTTAGTTTTAGTTTCCTGTTCTGTTCATTATTCTTCTGTTTGACTGTACTACGTCCATGCAACAGCTCCCCTGTGCTAGGGTCCCTAGCATACTTTAACTCATTATATATAATATTTACTACTTTTGAGTGGAATCAAACTGTAAAAAATAAGACTTAGCTGATTTTAACATATTACTTTGAATAAGTAATATGACAGTCAAGAGATACAAAGAGTAAATAATGGAAGACACAGGATTTCATAGATTCTACAATGTGCTTTTTCACACTTTAACATGGCAGCCATTGAACTATGGGGGTATGTCTTACAATCCAAGATGTATGACGTTGGAATTAGCACTGTTCTTTCTAATGAGTTTTTAAAATGGCATATGAAATAATGGCACGTCTTAAAATTGATGCTGACTCAGATTTACTGAGACAAATAAAGACGCCAGTGTCATGTGGCTGAGGATGCTTCCCAGCTCACCCTTGTGTTTATCACACATCCTTTCAGAGACGTGCCATGCACTTTCTTGTATATGCTGCTAAATCGGAATCCTACTTTACAGGAATGTAAGAGTCCTTTTTGTTGTTTTCTGAGTGTTACAGAAGTAGACTGACAAAAATTGTGTGACTATATATTTAGTATATATAATAAATGTAAAATATATATGTACAGTCTACAACCTGAGTTTTATGTGCATATACATTATAACTGGTTACCACAGTGGAGCTAATTAACAAATTCATCACCCCACATAGCTCCTTCCTTTTTGTGTGTGTGATGAGAACACAGCATCTCCTTCCTTAGCAAGTTCTGAGGATTCCAGATGGAGTCATCGATGTCTTCTATTTTTCATTCACATTATACACCTCAAATGTCTTTTATACCAGTTCAGAGAGAACTACTATAATATTTTGGTGCCTGTTTTGCCTTAAATTCTGTGCCCATACTATAATTTATTTCATCTGTTCCCTACTGAAGAGCATGTAGCTGTTTTTAAGTACTATTATTAAATATAACAAATGTTATAATTTTCTTTTTTTTGAGACTGAATGTCCCTCCTGTGACCCAGGCTGGAGTGCAGTGGCGTGATCTTGGCTCACTGCAACCTCTGCCTCCCAGGTTCAAGCAATTCTCCTGCCTCAGCCTCCTGAGTAGCTGGGAATACAGGCACGCACCACCATGCTCGGCTAATTTTTTTTGCATTTTTAGTAGAGACGGGATTTCATCATGTTGGTCAGGCTGGTCTCAAACTCCTGACCTCATGAGCCGCCCACCTCAAATGTTATAAATTATAAATAAGATATTTACCCATGTGCAATCACAGCTGTAGGTGAAAAGCGTATTACTTAATGGGTGGAAGCATTTTTAGTTTTAAGAGAATTTCCCATTGAAATTGTACCAATTTGCAATCTCACCAGCAGTGTCTAAGAGTACATTTTGTGCTCATACTTTTAAGACTGGAGTTATGTATCGTACTTTTAGTTCTTAATTCAAAGGCAAAACATCGTCAATCATGGCATTCTTTTGTTTCTTTTTTTTGAGATGGAATCTCACTCTGTCTCCCAGGCTGGCAAGATCTTGGCTCACTGCAACCTCTGCCTCCCAGGTTCAAGCAATTCTCCTGCCTCAGCCTCCCAAGTAGCTGGGATTGCAGATGTGAGCCACCACACCCAGCTACATTTTGTATTTTTAGTGAAGATGGGGTTTCACCACGTTGGCCAGACTGGTCTCGAACTTCTGACCTCAAGTGATCCACCCACTGCGTCCTCCCAAAGTGCTAGGATTACAGGTGTGAGCCACTGCACCTGGCCTGTATTTTCTTAAGCATGACAGGGATTAAGCCTTTTTACATATGTGAGCCAACGGGTATTTGTTTGTTTGCTTAAGAAAATCTATTAGTATATTTTAAATGTTGTATTGATTATAATACGCATAGAGAGAAAATTATGTCACAAGTTTACAACCTGATGCATTCTCATAAACTAAATAGGCCTGCATTATCAGCCCCCGGGTAGAAGGGATGTCTGCAGCATCCCACAGAAACCTTCTCTCCTGCTCCTTCTGAGCCTGTAGCCCCCGATGGCGCGCGCGCACACACACACACACACACACACACACGACACAGGGCATTGATGTCTCTCCTTCCACCCACTGTCCTCCAAGGCGACTGCACCCAGGCGCTGCAGGCATTGCTGAGGCTCCCCCTGCACAGACCCCCTGCGCCTCCTCATCTGCCTCCTCTGGCTGTGTCCAGCACTGTGGAGGGCCGTGCCAGGTGGCGAATTCAGCCAGGCGACCAAGCAAGTGATGGGGCACTGTGTCCACCCAGCAAGGGCATGTCGGTGACTGAGCTGGCATTGGCCTCAAATCCTGCACCCACTATGGTCTGGGCTGCTTCCAGCCGGGGAATCAGCCAGGCTGGCTAACAGTTGCTGTCAAGTGGAAAATGAAAATGCAGGAATGGCCAGCGTGAAATCCACCAATTTAAAAATAGATCTCTAGAGCCCCCTCTTGCCCTGATTGCTACTCAGGAAGTGGCTGAGAGGAGATGACACCTTCCTGCAAAGAGTTTCATGTAGGGACCAAAACTTCCTCCTGAGACATGGGGACCAGGATGTGAAGGCGCTAGCCATGGATGTGAATTTAAGCTTGTGTGCAGGAGGCCTTTCCAACGCCCAGGGATAAGATGACTATGGATACAGGAAGGTGAACGAGCCACTGAATATCTTGGCTACCAGCCCAGGATTGAGCATCTTTTGTGATAGAAAGTGTACCATTATCAGATTGCAGAAAGAACACGGGCACCCATTGCTTCAAGGACCAAAACGATGTGATGGCACTACAGTGGCCGTGCCGCAATCTGAAAATGTGCCACCCTCCGTGAAGCACCGACAACAGCCTCAGAGGGATCAGGGTTCCATGCAGCTCCAGGGGCAGGCAGGGAAGACACAAATGCCCTCCAGCCTCCTCCCTGGGAGACACCGGCTCACCTTCTGGAAGGAGTCACAGCCGCTGGAAACAGCAGCCTTGCCTCAGAACTGCCGAGTGCACTTCTGTGGGCCGGATCTGGGCTGGCAGATGGCTCCCACGTCTGGTGCTCTGAGAGAGCCAGGCGTCCGTGGGGTCGGATGTCAGTCAATGTTGTCAAGCGCCCGCCCATTCTGTGGGTACCTACACCAGAGGGCCAGGTGGCTCTTCAGTCTGCAGTTCCTCAGAGGCATGCCTTCAATCTGCCAGTGCTAAGGGGTAGAGCAAACACACAGGCCACTGGCAACAGCTCAGGAAGCGGTGAACACACAGCAAAGAGCCCAAGGCCAGAGCTGCGGGAGGGCCCTTGAGTTCTTCCCACTGCGGAGTGGTCACACCCACACAGGGCCCTGCGTGGCTGGAGCTGTGGCTGGGCAGTCCCGGGGGCTCCACTGGGTCAGACGGAGATGACTCACCAGCGAGACTGGCCCAGGCTCTTAGGGAAACCCTGCAGATCAGAGCCTCTTGGAGCCAGATGTTCTGTTTCCGGCGACAGAGTGGCAAATGAAGTTCCCTAAAGGAATTGCTGCCAGGTTTTCCTGGTAAACCCCGTGCTAGACATTGTGAGACCCCCGCAGCATTGAGCACACACCATTTCCCTGTTTCCGTGTGACAAACAGGGCTCGCTGGGCCTTTTGCCTGGGCAGTCGTTGACTCTAATCTCACCTGCTCTGATATCAGGCTGGAGAGTTGTAAAACCTCAAAAGGTCAGGAGTTCGGTTTGGATAAGAATCCCTCACTGGCTTCAGAATCAGTGCCCTGAGAGCACCTTCTGGGAGGGCTGCTCCCTTCCCCGCATCAGTGTAGATTTGAGGGCCAAAGGGTCACTCAGCTCATGGGGCCCAAAAGAGCTCTTGCCATGGCTTGAGGGGCTTCCCTCCACGGGAGCTGGTTGGCAGTAACCCGACGTGAGAAGGCACAGAGGACGGGGGGGTGGAGGGACGGGCACTCATGACTGTCATCCCAGCACTTAGGAGGCCAAGGCGGGAGGATCACTGGAGCCCAGGAGCTCAAGGCCAGCCTAGGCAACACAGTAAGACTCTATCTCTACAAAAAGTTCAAAAATTAGTGGGGCGTGGGGACACACACCTGTGGTCCAGATTACTCAGGAGACTGAGGTGGGAGAATTGCTTGAGCCCAGGAGTCTGAGGCTGCGGTGAACTGCGATAGTGCCACTGAAACTACAGCTTGGATTACAGAGTGAGACCCTGTCTCTAAAACAACAGCAAAGAACCACGTAGAACACCCACATGAGACACATACAGTCTGCAATACTCCAACTTTCTATAAAAACATAGAGCCACCTTTTGGGTGGTGGGCAAGAAGAGATCTCAGTTTATCCTTGACTGCTGGAGATTCTACAGAGACCCCCAAATCTTTACTTCATATGTGAACTCTTGAATGTTGAGCATAGGTCAGGAACCCCTGCTGTGAGAAAGGGGGTCATTCTATACATGAAATGTTTTAACATCAGAGAACAGAAGCGCTCACCCTAAATCCTGATCTGTTCACTGGTGACAAGTGGCGAGGGGCTGTCCCACTAGCATTTCTCTATGTGGGTTCTTCCCAATCAAGAGAATCCCCTCTGCCACAGATGGGAGGGGGAAGTACAAGTGGTCAACACAGAAATTTATTTCTACTACACATTCAGAGGTTGTATCATCATCTCTGTATACTCTGAAAAACAGAGAATATAGAGAGACAGACAGGAGGATATTTATTCTGGGAACTGGCTCACAGGAGGATGGGGGCTGAGAAGTCCCACAATATTTCATCTTCAAGCCGGAGACCCAGGAAAGCCTGTGGTGTAATTCAGTCCAAGGCCAAAGGCCTGACAATTGGGGGGAAAGAAGAAAGGCCGTGGTGAAAGTCCCGAGGTTGACCCAGGAGCTCAATTTCCAAGGGCAGGAGAAGACACATGTCTCAGCTCAAAAAGAGAAGGGGTGAATTCACCCATCTTCCAACTTTGGGTTCCTTTGGGCCCTCGGTGGGTTGGACGGGGCCCACCCCTGTGGGACAGGGTGGACCTTCCTTACTCACCCCGTGGTTTCAAATGCCGATCTCTTCTGGAAACATCCACACAGACACACCCAGAAGTGACGTGTGATCAGCTGCCTGGGTATCCCTTAGCACAGCAAGCTGACACATAGCATGCACCACTGCAGATGCAGAGACAAAACCAGTGGTTGAATGGGCCATAAAAGCCCCCCTAGCAGGTCATGTTAGTGTCTGTTTCCCATTGCAAATGCAGCTTACAAACTCTCTGTTAACTGCAGGAGCCTCCTCCCACCGTGGAATGAATAGGGTGGTGCCTTGAGTGCCTGTACACAACAGAGCTATAAAAGTTTGTGTGGCCGGGCACGATGGCTCATGCCTGTGATCGCAGCACTTTGTGAGGCCGAGGCGGGTGGATCACGAGGTCAGGAGTTTGAGACCAGTCTGGCCAACATGGCGAAATCCCGTCTCTACTAAAAATACAAAAATTAGCGGGACTTGGTGGTGTGTGCAGCTTTAATCCCGGCTACTCTGGAGGCTGAGGCAGGAGAATCGTGTGAACCGGGAGGCGGAGGTTGCAGTGAGCCGAGATTGAGCCATTGCACTCCAACCTGGGTGACAGAGTAGGACTCTGTCTCAAAAAGAAAGTTTGTGTCCATCTCTCTCTGGCGTCCCCCCGTACACTTGGTTGGGTGCATATGGGCTTCACACCCCTCACCAGTCATCTTCCTCCACAGCACAACTGAGGTCAGGGTAGGAGGAGACGGGAGAAGGCATGTGGAGGGAGGGGAAGGCTGCATTGTGCCTCAGTAAGCAGGCTCAGCGACCTTCAGCTTCATCTGAGGGTTGCTTGTTTCTCAAACAAATAAACTTTGAATGCTTCTGATGCAACCAAAGTTCTGTAATTTTCCGGCAGACATCATTTGCCTCGGACCTAGGGACTTCTGGACTTCTTAGCCATAGCTACACTTGCCTTTTGGCTGGGGCTGTGAGGCTCATTGCATCAATGTTGTGATCACATTTATTTCTTCTCTCGCTAGGGGAGAGTGAACAGCAATCAAAGTGCCATAAGGGAAACTTGTTTCAATCCTACCTCTTGCAGCTCAGCCTCTAAACATTCAGGAACAGACAGGCAGGACCCTGTGGGATCCTCACCCTCCCAGCCCCAGCACTCACTCCCCGGGCTACAGCATTTACTGTTGAATCTCAGCAAGTCTTTTTAAAGCTCTAAACGTGGTCTGTGAGGTCCTCACCTTTTCTCTTCCAGAGTCACGTCTCTGTCTGCATTTCATCTTCTTTGCCAACGACTTTCAGGAACTGTGAAGGGTCTGACTTGACTCAGTGTTCAAGCTGCCACGTTGGTCTTCGAGGAGGTACAAGAGCCTTGGATCAGAAAAAAAATCTCGATGACTCACAGCAGAGAAATCAGTCAATTACTCAGAGCAGAGAAATCAGTATGAGTTTTCCATGTGCCTGAGTTCCCCTCACCCCCAAATCCCAGTCGGGTGGTCTACACAGATCCGCGTAGGTGGAGTAACTGACTCACAGCTGAGGAACCCCTCAATTTTAGGGAACCTGATTTTTTTTAAAAATAACAATGTGCTATAAACCTGCCTGATCTTTGCTCTGCAGGAGACACCATCTCTGAGCACTTTCTGCTTATAACAATCTTTGAAATGATTGTCTGGAACAAATGCCAATCCATGCCCCTATTCTCTAGACATGGAGCAAGACAGGACATCATGGAGACCCGGCTCCCAACAGCCACGTGATGCTTTCTGTCAAGAATTACAACCCTGCACTCATTGGCATCTTATACATGGCTGTTTATATCCTCTGTCCAGGTTCTTCTATAGTTTCAACAGAGTCTACATTTAATACAGCGACATTTTCGTGCTCAGGAGTAGAAGTCCCTGATCTAATATTTAATAAAATTTATTGAG
>NW_012114766.1:2785358-2787477 GCF_000951035.1 Colobus angolensis palliatus
TTCTATAGTTTCAACAGAGTCTACATTTAATACAGCGACATTTTCGTGCTCAGGAGTAGAAGTCCCTGATCTAATATTTAATAAAATTTATTGAGCCTCTGCTACATGCTGGAGCAGAGACCGAGATATAATCAAGATAAAAGAACTCTTCAGTGAGCTCATGAGTTCTTAGCAGAAGCATGCATATGTGTATATAAGCAGCACGCAATCCAAGAAGAGCCGTAAAAGTAAGTGACCCCCGGTGCTAATCTGTAAGAGCAGAGTTAAATCTAGACAGGATTTGTCAAGGAGTAAATCCTAGAGAAGGGATTACTTGAGCTGAGTCCTGAAGGCTCAGCAGCAGTTCTACAATTCTATAAGTAGGTAAAGATTATCCCAAGCAGAGGCAGGAACAAGCAGGGGACTGTGAAAATATGAGAAAGAAAAGCATGTTCAGGGAATAGCAGTGATGTCAGCAGGGCTGGGGCACTGTGAGTTCTTACTCATTCCCACAGTTTCAATCATCCCTCGTGTGCTGGTTACCCCAATCTTATCTTTCAGCCCATTCATCCATCCTGAGTTTCATATTTTAAATACCTCCTCATAGTTTTCCATTCATGATGCCAAGAAAGGACTCAAATCATGTTTCTCCTATCTCTGTGAATCACACTAATTTTCATGGAGTTGCTCAAGACTCCAAGTTTGAGAGCTTTTTGTCACATCTCTTGTTATTCATTTCACAAGACTCGCCCATGAGAAAGTCATGTTGCCTGGGGCAAGTCATTCACACCTGTAATCCCAGCACTTTGGGAGGCGGAGGTGGGTGGATTATGTGAGCCTAAGAGTTCGAGACCAGCCTGGGCAATATAGTGAGACTCGGTCTTTACAAAAATAAATAAATACAGAAATTAGCCTGGCATATTGGTGCCTGCCTATAGTCCCAGCTACTCAGGAAGCTGAAGTGGGAGGATCACTCGCTCCCAGGCAGTCCAGGCTGCAGTGAGTTGTGACTGTGCCACTGTACTCCAGCCAGAGCAACAAAGCAAGATTCCTTCTTTTTTGGTTTGTTTCAAAAAACAAACAAAACAAAACAACAACAAAATAAGCATGTTGATGCTGTGTCTTCAGTATCGTTGGTCTCAGTTACCATGGTCTGAAGAGGATAACCTCTTGCCTCATCTAACTGTTCCCTCAGAAACTGCTAATGTTCCCAACTAACAAATCTTTCACAAAATAGATGAATAGATGGTCATTGTGAAAAAACCCACATGGATCATTTTATTCTCCTGGTGAAAATCATCCAGCAGTTTCCTCATTCTTCAAACTTCCAATCCCTCCTCTAGGGGAAGAAAGCAAAGACACAGTAAGACATAGTAATTGCAATTCCCAAAGTATTTGTGAGCTCTCATATTTTTCAAACAAGCTCCCTTCTCAGAAGGAATGCTGATACCTTAAAAGGTGAGACATCTTGGATCACTGACTATTCGATGCCCTAGCATTGGCTGTGTCTGAAGAGGTGCCAGTGGAAACACAAGCATTTCCAACTGAGAAACTCTTGAGCTTTGTGGTCAACTGAGGGTTTACAAAATGTTTGGAAACCCTGCTCTCATTTCCTCTATTCACATATGTGGCAAAATCTCTCAGACTTTTCCTTCCATTTTCCTCCAAGAAGAAACTAGCTAGAACAATTGCTGCTACATTTCTGATTGGTTTTTACTCCATTTGCATATTTTTGTTCTTATAACAATATTATAAATGCTGGGACTAATTGGTGTGACAGTGGAAAATGGGCACTTGTGATTGGAACTTAGTGTAAGTTCAATAGTGAGGTGTGAGCCAGAACCAAGTCAGGAGACAGCACCACACAGTCAAAAGTTCAGTATAAAGAATTCCTACCTATAAAGAGGATTACCTGCTAGGGAGAAACGCAAAGCAAAGCAAAGCAAAACAATCCAGACAGATCCAGGAAGAGAACAGGTCTAGGGATTCATTAATACCTGTAAGATTGAAGCAATGCCCTCCTTGACAAATCAGGGGGAGCCACTTCCCAGGGCTGAGGCAGTGATCACATTGGAGAGGGCACAGGGAAGGTGGCTGAGGTGGCCGCTGTGCTGGGGGACACCCAGAAGCTCTACAGGGG
>NW_012114766.1:2788647-2794052 GCF_000951035.1 Colobus angolensis palliatus
TAGGTCCCAGGACCGAAGCCTGTTGGAGCAGCACGACCCCATCATCTGAGAGCTCAAGAAGCAACAAGAGCTCACGTGCCTTCCCACACAAACTTGAAAGAGCCGCACCTATCATCCGAGTCTCCGAGGCTTTCTGAGTTCCTTTTATCTGCGGGCATCGCAATGTCTCAGATGACTACAAACGTGAAAGAAAACTTCTTGAAAGAGAGAAGAACCTAACAGAAACCAGTTGCCCAGGGTATCATCCTGGGAGCCCTAGATGTTTTAGAAGAGTGTCGTCTGCTGACACCTCTAGTGCCTTATCAACACCTGTACCTGTGGATACAGTTCAAAGAAGCCTTGAGGAACGGTGGCGTTTCTGAAGTGTTTACTCTGCAGTAGAACAAGAACCTTGACAAGGATGAAGTTACCTGGCTGTTTCACTCCCTGCCTACCTGAAGTTTTATGAGTTCATTGCCCACCATGGTAGAATGTGTATCCCACTGGTTTTCCGAGGTGCAATGTGAACTTCATGGTACTGGGTTCATCTCGTCTACCTGTGTCCTTAAAACCAGCACCAGGCTTTATAGGAAGAATTAACATTTTTTAAACGAGAGAATGAAAACAGTCTGGAGTTGTTTTGTGGTGTGTCTCATGGAGTGTCCTTATTTATCCTCCAAGTGATTAGCGGGCATCGATTCTGAGTTAGGGACTCCATGAGGTTTTGGGCTAAAACAGTGAACAAGATACTCAAGAACTTTTCTTTTTTATTAGGGAGCTTCCAATCCAGCCAGAATTAAAAAGACAAAATAGGGTCAGGCGTGGTGGCTCACGCCTATAATCCCAGCACTTTGGGAGGCTGAGGTGAGTGGATCACAAGGTCAGGAGATCTAGAACATCCTGGCTAACATGGAGAAACCAGACACCAAACTTGCCTGTGCCTTGACCGTGGACTCCCAGCCTCCAGAACTATGGAAATAAATATCTATTATTTGCAAATTACCATTTCTGTGGCATTTTATTATAGCAACCCCAATGGACTAAGACAACCAGGGGCCTCCAATGTGTAGGCCAACAAGCAAGAAGATATCCACCTGGACATTAGTATTTGCTTGTGTGTTTTAGCCATTTTGCCTACATTTAACCATGGAGAAAGCAATACCACCTGCGGTGACAGTTTTAAGAAGCAACAATGATGTATAGTGACATTTTATTGTCCCTGCTCTAACAAGGACCCTTTCTTTAGTAGGAGAAAGATTGTACCACTTGGTATGGACCATTTGCTAAGCAACCCAGATAATGAAATCACTTTGTCATCTTTTGCTAGAGCTGCTCATCACATATGTCTTGGAGCTTTTTATTTCACGATGAGGTATGAGGCTGCTGGAGGGATTCCCCTGTTTCTTATTACCCACAGCCTTTCTGTGGCCATTGTTTGTCTTTAGTGGAGATTTATGATCTGGGCAATGGAGGTTAAGTAATCCGCCTTCCCCAGTACAGCCTTCTATTTAGGTTGTGTCATATCAAATGGGCAAGGAATCATTCTTTGCTGTAAACATCACTTTTAGCAAAGTTGAAATTTAAGTACCTATTGAACATTCACTCAAATTTTCTCTCTAAGACAGAAATAAATAGAGGTCATCACTACAGCTTTGAGTGTTATTTCCAAGAGAAACATCTATCCTTTCATGCCAAGGCCAGTGGACTCAGGCCACAGAAAACTTACAGAAGGAGAGACTTTTCCAAGAACCTAACACTGATTCCAATTTTCATCAAACCATTTTTTCACCTGCTGGTCTGCACAGACAATTTCCATGTTTCTAAAAAACTATGTAATAACTTGTATAATGATGATAAAGCTCTGTATTACAATTGAATAAGACGGGAAAACTATTTCAAGTTATTGGCTGTGTGTATCATTTAGGAATCTTCTAGTTTCAAGTAATAGCAAATCACCACCCATGGTAAGCTAGAAAGACATGGAACCGCATCATCTCATAGACAGGAGTGGTCCTGGATCCAGAACTCCAGACCTGAGACCACCATCGGCTCCCCTTCCTCTGGGGTGATCATTCTTACACTGACTCCCTCCCACTGTGGTGAGCAAGTGGCTGCTGAGTCTCCTAGAGATATCCCTCCAGATGCGCGTGGAGAGAAAAGAGTCTGTTTTGTTTTCAAACTTGATAGAAAAAGTCTAGAATTCCCCCGTATTCATTTTGGTCACCAATCCATCCCGGAAGCGATGCCTGTGGCCAAGAAGAAGGAGCCGTAATGCGAATGCAGGCGTGAATGAGGTGCTGCAATGTTAGACCTGGGATGCAGTCAACAGCCCCAAATGCATGAGCTTCCCGAGTGACGGCCAACCTCAGACATTGAGGTACTGTTAAACAAAGGGAGAAAAAGCCCAGGGACTCCACATCAGCAAATGTCCAGTGTGAAGAATA
Organism: Colobus angolensis palliatus; assembly: GCF_000951035.1. NCBI lineage: Eukaryota > Metazoa > Chordata > Mammalia > Primates > Cercopithecidae > Colobus > Colobus angolensis. The sequence goes on from NW_012114766.1 coordinate 2,791,071, forward strand.
ATCAATAAACATGCTTTTACTTATAGGACTTAAATATTGGCACCAATAGGGACTAAATAGGGGTTATTTTTCTCCTAAATGTCAGAGTTTACAACCTACCATGGAAAAGATTTTTTTAATGTTGTATATATTTAAGGTGTACAACATGATGTTCTGACATATTTATACTATAGTCAAGCAAATTAACATATCTATCATCTCACATAATCACCTTTAATCGTGATAGGATCACATAAAATCTATTTGCCTGACAATAACTGCTGATGCATAACATGATATAGAATGTGACTTTTCTGTCGTCTTAAATGTTAGTCTAATGTTACCTTCAAATTTTCCAAGCAGATGACAATGGGTGATAGATAAACACACCTATATCCTAGATGAATCTTTGCAAGAATTTACTAGGAGATAGGAAAATGGCTCTTTTGATTATCAGACCCCATTGCCTACCTTCATATCTAAGGGAGAACCACAAATTCAGAGGAAGTCTTTTGAACTGAGAGGATCAGTGGGATAGAGGGTTGAGGGTATTTCCTTTGATGAGAGAATCTAAACATGGAAGGCTCCCACAAGAATATGGATTTTCTGAGTGATGGATGCAGGCTTGTATGTAACCAGACATGTCACACTTGTTAATTGGGTTCTATATTTTATTTTTTAATTTTTAAAATATTTTTTAATTGAGACATAGTAATTGTACTCATTTATGGGATACAATGTGATACTTCTGTACATGTATACATTGTGTAATGATCAAATCATAATAATTAGCATACCCATCTCCTTACACACTTACCATTCCTTTGTTGTGAGTACATTAAAAATCCTCTTTGCTAGCTATTTGAAATATGAAATGCATTGTAATTAGGTTATTTAACCCCTTCTGTCTGCTTGACCTCTAAGTTCCTGAAAATTCTTCCTAAAAGCTCTTCCAGAATTTTTGGATGTTTGAGTTTCTCTTTCTTCTGTGATAGTTTTATCTTTGTGTATTATAAGGCAATCTTATTAGGCATATATAGGCTCAATATTCTTTTGTATTTCTAGTAAATGTTGTTCCATTTGTAACAATCATGAATCATTCACAACTGTGAAATAAGAAATAACCTTTCATGCTGTAGTTAAACTGTTAGAAATGGTTTTATTACTGTTGTACAGCAGAGGAAACCCTATTTGTATCAGAAATAGAATAGGATCTGAAATGAGTTAAGAAATACACACTGTGAGATAAAGTAGCAAACATAAGAAGCCATGTTTGCTTAGTTCTTGCTAACATAATTTCACAAAGCCCCTGACTCTGTGACATGCAGCTCTCTGGAAAGGTGCTTTGAGGACAAAACAGGATAGAGCACGTGGTCTCCTACACCTCTTGCCTGAGTCACTATACTCTTTAAAAGATAAATAACACTAGTCCTTGCTTTTTCCCACTCACAAGATAACATCTGGCAGGATTAGTGATGACGCTGTTTTAATCTATAAGCAGATGTGCTCTTACACCCAAGCCTTGACGTGATTTTGCTTCAGTATAACTTCTGAGCAAGTTTAATATCATTTTGCATGTATTAAGTTCCCACCCCCTGTATATAAGCAACAGACTGAAATGCTGTGCCAGAGCAATCAGACAGATCCTCTCTAAATGGCTGCTCAGGTTGTAACCTTCTGGCCTGTAGACTTCAGTAAGACTTCTGAATAAAATTAACTTTAATTCCTTAACAACTTGATTGTTTTCTTTAGTCAATAATACAGAACAGACCATATGAGTATTTTCATATCTCCTGCCAAGTGATTCACTAGAATTTTTAAATGACCTTTGAGTTGAGCTAGAGAACATGTTGAGTCATCTTCTGCTCGCTCTTTGCTATCAGTAGTTAATAAGGTTTGGTTCTGTGTCCTCACCCAAATCTCACCTTGAATTATAATAATCCCCACATGTCACGGGAGGGACTTGGTGGGAGGTGATTAAATCATGGGGGTGAGTTTTTCCCATGCTTTCCTCATGATAGTGAATAAGTCCCATGAGATCTGATGGTTTTATAAAGGGGAGTTTCCGTGCACACACTCTCTTGCTTGCTGCCATGTAAGACATGCCTTGGCTCCTACTCCACCTTCTGCCATGATTGTGAGGCCTCCCCAGCCATGTGGAACTGTGAGTCCATTAAACCTCTTTTTCTTTATAAATTACCCAGTCTCAGGTATGTCTTTATTAGCAGCCAGAGAATGGACTACTACAGTAATAATTGGGGGGTCTGTCAACCAAACCTCTATGAGGAAATTATGTACTGGGGAAAGGAGTATCTATTCTTAAAAATGTGTTTTAGTTTTCCTCTTCAAAGATTAGTTTCTGATTGACTATATGAATTTGGTAAACATCAGAATACCTCCCAAACTTTCCTGTGCGTGCTCTGGGTGGCTCTTTCACAATCCGGGTGTTCCGTTCTCTTTCCCATCATAACTTCCAATCTCTTATAAAGATTTGGCTGCAGTGTTCATTTTGTGGCATTACTTTACCAGTTTTCTAGGAGCTCATTGCTTTTCTGTTATATATGTTTTCTCATTTTTATTACTTTTTCTGTGAGTGTTTTAGGTGTATTTGATTTTCACTTCATAGAGAAGAGATTGTCAATCTAATCTGATCATGGATCTTTCCACATTTGAAGAGATTCCTTATATAATATAGCACTGAATAATACAGGCTCTGTGTGTGTTTTTTGGTCCAGCTTTTTAATTTTCTCATACATTTTAATTTCTACTTTGAATCCAATTCTTTATTTTTCAGCAAATTAAGGCAAGAATTCAATTGCTTATGCCTTACCGTTATTGAAATTAGCTGTGTTTCTTTTATCTAATGTTTCTGCATAGTCATTAGTTATTGAATTATGTTGGGCAAGACCAAGAAATGCAGCATAGATAACTTTGTATTTTAGAATTTATGATCTATGGAAGACAGATACCAAAACTGATACTGATTCCTTCCTTCCTTCCTTC
>NW_012114766.1:2794514-2816559 GCF_000951035.1 Colobus angolensis palliatus
GCCTCCCAAGCTGCTAGGATTACAGGTGTGAGCCACCATACCTGGCCACACTTCTTCATAATCTCGTTATAGAAGGAGATATTCCTATATTTTGATGAAGGGACTAACAGAAGGTTAGTGGGTCACCTTAGGAAGCCTGTTTAGGAATTCAAGTTCATTCTTCTGGTGAAATTAATGTGGGAAAATGGGCACCTGGTCCCAGGCTGGCAATTCCGTAGAGCTGCACTTTCTGGGATTCTTTCCTTTAAGAGTGCTCTCGATAGAGACCTTTGTTCAAAGGGCCAAATTCCAACTTATTAATTTGCAACAATAAAATTGAGGATCAAGCAGACAACATATTTTAGTTCATTATCAGCAAATTCTGCCAGAATTATAGGAGATACCATTCACTGAGTCCTCAATCTGTGTTGGATATTTATGCAAATAACAACACACAGAGTAAATGTATTTTTCCCCAGCTTCTTGAGGTTTACTTGACAAAACTGTACATATTTAGGGTGTACAGTGTGATGTTTTGGAAAACAAGTTAACTGTGCAATGACTACCACTACTAAGCTAATAAGCATATTCATTACCTCACCCAGTCATCGTCTTGTATGGGTGTGGCAAAAACACGTAAGTTCAACTCCTTAGCACATTTCAAGTATATGACGTACAGTGATTAACAGCAGGCACCACGCCGTCCATCAAATCTTCAGGATGTATTCATCTGGTGTAAGTAAATCCTCTAAAGTCAAGTCAGGTCTTGTCATCTCTCTTTGTCCAAGTTCATCAAAGAGCTCCCTTCTCACTCAGACCAAAAGGAGTGTGGTGGCAACTGTTATTCAGAGTATAAATTGGTCATCTGATGGAAATTCCTTCTCTACAGGAACAAACCCAAGTCCAGATTAGATCAGCGCCAGCAGGATGTGGCCCTAGGCCACGTCCTGCTCACCACCGGTTTTGTAAATAACGTCATTGGAATAGGCACCTGTGTTGATAGAGGCTTTGCCCGTTCTTGGCTTTGCAGCGGCAGAGTTGCATCCTCAGGACAGAGAACTGTGGCCTGCAAAGCCTAAAGTGTTTGTTTACTGTCTGGTCTCCTGAATAAAAACTTCGCCAACCATTGAATTAGATACTTTCTCCCGGGTGTTACTGGGAAAAAGAGCCATAGATTAAACATAAATTGTATGCTTTTCCTAAAAAACACATTTCTGGGTTTTTAGCTTCTTTTTAATTTATTGTTTTACCTTTTTTTTTTTTTTTATAAGTAAGTGGATATGTTAGAGGCGTGTGAAACAGAGCAACTCTATCTTAAATGGGAGGTGGGTGAAATGAGGCTAAAACCTACCGGGCTGCATTCCCAGATGGTGAAGGCATTCAAAGTCACAGGATGAGGTAGGAGATCAGGACAAAGCACAGGTCACAAAGACCTTGTTGATAAAACAGGTTGCAGTAAAGGAGCTGGCCAAAACCCACCAAACCAAAATGGCCACAAGAGTGACCTGTGGTGGTCCTCGCTGCTGCACTCCCAGCAGTGCCATGACAGTTTACAAATGGTCAGGATGTCAGAAAGTTCCTCTTTATGGTTTAAAAAGGGGAGGCATGAATAATCCACCCGTTGTTTAGCATATCATCAAAAATAACCATGAAAATGGGCAACCGGCGGCCCTCAGGGCTGCTCTGTCTGTGGAGTAGCCGTTCTTTTATTCCTTTATTTTCTTCATCAATTTGCTTTCACTTTGCACTGTGGACTCACCCTAGATTCTTTCTTCTGTGAGATCCGATAACCCTCTCTCGGGGTCTGGATCAAAACTCCTTTCCGGTAACATATTTCTCTGTCCAACAACAGATAGGAACCATCTGCTATTCAATGTCATTTTTAGAGATAGTATGGAATGCAACAACTTTGTCCAGCACTTCCTAAATGTTGCTGTAAAGGTTGATGAAGAAATGTTAGGCCAGACATGGTAGCTCACACTTATGATCCTGGCATTTTGGGAGGCTGAGGCAGGAAGACTGCTTGAACTCAGGAGTTTGAAACAAGCCTGCACAACATAGGGAGATGCTGTCACTACCAAAAAATAAAAAATTAGCTGGGAGTGGTGGTTCAGGCTTGTAGTCCCAGCTACTCTAAGGTGGGAAGATTACTTGAGCCTGAGAGGTCCAGGCTGCAGTGAGCTGTGATTGCACCATTGCATTTCAACCTGGCTGACAAAGCAAGACCCTGCCTCAAAAAAAAATTAATAATAAATAAATAAATGCTTTAGGCTTGTCACAGTGGCTCACACCTCTAATCCCAACACTTTGAGAAGCTGAGGCAGGAGAATCACTTGAACCCAGGAGTCTGAGACCAGCCTGGGCAATATAGAGACACTCTGTCTCTATACAAAGTTTTTAAAAAATTAGCCAGATCTGGTGGTGTGCACCTGTGGTCCCAGCTACTCACGGGGAATGAGACAAGAGAACTTCTTCAGTCTGGTAGGTCCAGGCTGCAGTGAGCCATAACTGCCACTGCAATCCAGCCTGGGTAACAGAGCAAGACCTCATCTCTAAAAAAATAAATAAATAAAGTTTTAATAGGTAGCTATGAAAAATAATACATGCTGTAGTGAAATATGTGAGTGAAAAACTAGGCATATCTCTATCTTGGTACTCTAAATCAGTTCACTAAGGGCTCTGCAAACCTCACTGTCTGGAAGCATATTTACCATGGTTTAACTCACACTTTCTCAAACATGTTTGTATAATGTCCAGAGAATAGAAATCTTTAGGTGGTTTTTTAGGTGTAAGAGCCACTTCTTAAGTGTTCCTTCTTTCTGAAAAATCACAAACTATCTGAAGAGCTTATGCAAAAGTCTCTCAATCTCAACTCACTGCAACCTCCACCTCCTGGGTTCAAGTGATTCTCCTGCCTCAGCCTCCTGAGTAGCTGGGATTACAGGCTCATGCCACCACGCCTGGTTAATTTTTGTATTTTTAGTAGAGATGAGGCTTCCCCATGTTGGCCAGGCTAGTCTTGAACTCCTGACCTTAAGTGATCTGCCCGTCTCGGCCTCCCAAAGTGCTGGGATTATAGGAGTGTGGAGGAAAAGTGAATGTGTTCGAAGGTAGGGGAAGATTCTGGAAGACTGTGAGGGAAAAAAACGGAAATTGAGGCAAGCCAGCCACACCCCTGCTCTGAAGGTGCCACCACCGCGGCAGGAGCAAAGGTGGCGGAGACCAGCATGGGCCTGTAGAAACGCGACCCTGAGCTGCTGTGTTTCCTCCTCAGTCCACGTGTATCTCTTCCATGGGGAAAAACAAAGATGCCCTGAGTCCAGAGGTCCAGCAGCAGCCCTGGCACAAGGTCCGGGCCCTGGCCCATTTCCCATGCCCCAGCCCAGTCTTCTGAATTCCAGCAACTTCAGATAAACCCAGACGAAGTTTCCTGCCAGGGCGCCCAGGATGTACATTTATGCCCATGAAAACAAGGACAAAATACTGATTTCAACCATGCACTTGTAGATGAAGATCCAGATGGACTACAAACTGAACTTTCCTGAGTCTCAGTTTCTTCCTAAGGAAAATGAAGACAACAGCCTTACCTGGTTTTATGGCCCATCCCTCCTCCCCTTTGAAGGCGTCCTCTGCTTGGTGTCATGCCTGCTGTCCTAGTCCTGACGTTTTAAATAATTTCACCTCTGAACAGGTGCTTCATGGTGACGTCAGTTGGGACAGTGGAGCGCACAGGTGGGCAGGAGAGAGAAGCTCATCGCCAGCTCAGTCTGCCATGAAAAGATGGCACACACTGGGCAGCTTCAACAACAGACATTTGTTTCCCACAGTCCTAGAGGCTGCAAGACCACGATCAAGGTGTTGGGAGATCCGGTGCCTGGTGAGGGCTCTGGGTCACAAAGGTATCATCTGCCTGTGTCCTCACATGACAGACAGACAGACAGACAGAGATCTCCAGTGTCTTTTAATTTTTTTGAGATGGACTCTTGCTCTGTCAGACAGGCTGGAGTGCAGCGGCATGATCTCGGTTCACTGCAACCTCTGCCTCCCAGGTTCAAACGATTCTCCTGCCTCAGCTGGGATTACAGTTGCGCACCACCATGCCCAGCTAATTTTTGTATTTTCAGTAGAGATGGGGTTTCACCATGCAGGCTGGTCTCGAACTCCTGACCTCAGGTGATCCACCCGCCTTGGCCTCCCAAAGTACTGGAAATACAGGTGTGAGCCACGGAACCTGTACAGTGTCTCTCTTTATGAGGACACTAATCCTATGAAATCAATGCCACACCGTAGTGATCACATGTAACCCTAGTTACTTCCTTGGAAGACTCATCTTCAAATACAGATGCACTGGGGGCTGGGGGCTGGGGCTTCGACATGTGAATCTGGGGAGGACACACACTTCGGTGTGTAGCAAGCGTAATGCCGGGCGTCCACCCTTCCAGTTTCCTGTGGACGTGTAGTGTGTGTCACCCTACACAGCCCTGAGCCCTGGTTGCTGGGGCCCGGGATGCCTGGCGGTTCAGCCAGACTGAAGGTGTGCACCAGGTAAGTGGTGACCTCTATGGCTGAATAAAGCAGGACTTGCTGCAAATTCAGAAAGAAGGCGATGGTGTTGCAGGACGCACCAGAGACCTAGGAACTCTTGTCAGGTCCTTACCTCTACGTTGGCCAACCACGCGCCCTGGAAATGACATGGACAGGACAAAGGGAGAGGGCTGGACAACCCTGGGTGCATTTTCCTTTCAGCCTGTGCTCCTGCATCAGCAACCCCAGGGTAAAGAGTGTTGCTGGGATGTGCATGTATCAGAAGTGGAAAAAAACAGTGGTTTTAGCTTTGTAGTGTTTCCACACAGGGAGACAGGAACCACAGAACACGAATTAGCTCCCAATTTGCACAGGAGTAAAATTGTCCGATACATTCACTGAGAAAACTGGCATCGAACAATAAAAGATGAACCCTAAAATCCATACTGATAATCTTGAAGTTTGGTTTTCATTTCCTTTGAACGACACTAAACAGCAAATTAAAATAGCATTTCAAGTCGAGAGCGAGATCTCAGAAGAAAGGAAAAAGCTTGATATTTCAGTATCTTTAATAGCACTTTTACGCTGCTACTTGAACAAAGGGCCCAGTGTTGCTGTTTTTACTGGGCTTGGAAATTAGGCATCCAGCCGTGCAGAGGCTGCAGTGAAATAAATGAGGTGAAGCCGCCAGAAACTCACAGGAGCACTGGATGCATGTGGTGGAGGTGAGGATGGTGAAGGAGATGAGGATTCTGCAAACCAGCCTATAGAACACAGACCCAAAGCTCTTTCTTTTACTTTCATTTATAAGCTTTCTTAGAGTTCCTAATATTCTCAGTAATAAGCTGCTCATGCATTCCCTCGTTTACATTCAAAGACAGTCTCTTGGGTCATTTCCGCAGGTAGCTAACTTTATTAAGAAATCAAGATTCTTCCGACATTAATTAGCAGAAGAAAACTTTAGTTTGGTTAGAACTATCTTATCAAGCACATATATCACCAGAGGACTGTCAGACACTGAGTTTACATAGAGGAGAGGTTGTCTGCCAATCCCAAGTCACATTAAAGACTGTGTAAGATACAACATGCAAATGCAAATTGACTCTGGAAGGAGAAGGAATTTGAACCAAGTGAAGAGATTATTAAAAAGCTTAGGAACTGTCAACACTTTGGTATATTCTCTGTCTTCCTCCAAGCTGCAAGATGCTTTATTTTTTCACCAGGAAGTTTCATTTTACATTTGTCTTTGCATCATTTAATTCTTCCTTTCTAGCAAATTGCAACAGTTTCAGGAGCCCCCATTAATTAAACTTTCATCAACAGCAATAACAACAACAAAAGCAGGGGTCTAGTGCATGCCCGCCTTTGCATTAGGTGTTAGAAGGCTGGCTGTCATCCCAGAAGACATCTTACACCTTCAACATGCTTGACGTACCCCGAGTCTGATGTAGGGGAACCTTAGTGCTAGCATTACAGTGGCAGCAAAACAGCCATGTTTGGTTTTGGAGAATGATTTTTTAATAAGTGAATAAAAATAGGAGGAGACATCGCAGAACATTTTTTTATGGGGAAAGGGCAGAAGACGTTTTGGGAGGCATTCATTTGCCTCCTGCTTTGTTGAACATCAACAGGCTGTCTCTAGGACGCTATCCTCTCCGAAATGAAGCTGAGAAAGACAGCAGGGGGTATCACCCACCTGTTACAGCTGCCTCAGTTCTTCCATGACTCCCTTTTGCAGGCTTGCAGCTTGAAAGTATTTTTGCATTTAATTATCCCCTGAGATAACAAAGAAAAACCATTTATATAGGACGGAGTTTCTTTCTTTTGTTTTGTTTCTTTTCTTTTGTTTCTTTCTTTTTTTTTTTTAAATGTTCCAAGCATGAATTTAAGCTTCTCTGATCAGACTGCTATTATGCAACTTTTCAGGTTATTCCGTGAGCTACTCTTTAGGGCACTGAGCTTCTCTGCATTCTTATTACTGGACTATTTTTGAGCTGAGATCTTATTTTCAGGACGAGAAGCTGCATTGCCAAGGAAACAGTGTGCTGTGAAGAGTCCTCAGGGGTGGCACAAGGAAACCCTTCTGGTTGGTACCTCCTGGTTTTAAGACACCCTCAGTGGGGGAACGGGCAGCCACATCACTTTGAACGTTCACTTTTGCTGGAGTACAAAGTTATTTATGTTTCTTCTCCTTCCTTTTTTTTTTTTGGTTTCTTTTTTGGAATTGCTGTTTTTCACAAGTGCAATGCATTATATTCAGTTCTCTTTTTCATTTGATCAATTTTTATGCTGATAACTTGGCTTGTGTTCAAGGACATGTGAACCTGGGTGATTTTTAAACAGCAAATTTAATCCTGACATTTTTCAGTGGAAAAGTGTGTGAGGATATGTGGAAGCTGAAGCATACATTTTCATCTCTGGGGGCCAAGTGCCATTTGGAGAGTGATTCTCTCCCTTCTTTTGAGGATGGTTTGAGTGATTTGAACATGAAGTATTAATAATCCTGTGCCGTGAGTAAAAGTACACAGCACTAGACAAGTGTCAACAGCCTGCTGGCAGGCGGAGACCCACGGGGGAAGCACAAATCCCCCTGACAAAACAGCACCTCATCTACCATACAAATGCCTGAAATTTCACCATTAGATGTTTACTTGTTTCTCAGGACGCCAATATTAAAAGGTGAACATGCCCCTGGCTTTGCTCTCTGTTGGAGTCTGGGTCTGCTGGGTTAAGCCTCAGGGGCTCTTTCTTTCTTCTGAAGCATCCCTGAGCCACAGATCATCTTTTCTACCGGTGCCTAAGCTACCAGCTGAGCTTCGGAGGTGGGGCTGCTTAGCAGCCTTATTGGGAACCTTTTGCTCAGTTCTCAGTTCTTTTTTTCTTTCTGTTTTTTTTTTTTTTTTTTTTTTGAGATGGAGTCTCTTTCTGTCTCCAAGGCTGGAGTGCAGCGGAGCGATCTTGGCTAACCGCAATCTCTGCCTCCCGGGTTCAAGCGATTCTCCTGCCTCAGCCTCCTGTGTAGCTGGGACTGCAGGTACCTGCCACCACGCCCAGCTAATTTTTGTATTTTTTTTTTTTTTTTTTTTTTTGTGGTAGAGATGGGGTTTCCCCATGTTGGCCAGGTTGGTCTCCAACTTATGACCTCAGGTGATTCGCCTGCCTGGGCCTCCAAAGTGCTGGGATTACAGGCGTGAGCCACCGCACCTGGTCCCTTGCTCAGCTCTGAGGTTCTGGGGCAGTGCAACAGCCTCCCTGCTTCCCTCCTTGTCCCCACAATCCATCATCTACACCAGAGCCTGGGGAACAGACAAGCCCTAAAATATAAAAGCAACCACGTCATCCCCCTGCTTGCAATCTTCCCATGGCCTCTGATTCCTGTGGGAAAAACCTCTTCCCCTTACTACGTTCCCCTCACCATGTGCAGTGCTCGCATCATCCCACTCAGCCCTCAGCCCTGGGCTACCGGGGCCTTCTCCTGCCAGCCCTGCTCCCAGCAAAGGGCTTCACCTTTCCCCAGATCTTAACTTGGCTGGTTTACATGGCTTCTTAATTTTTATCATGTTTCCAGTTTCAAAAAAAAAAAAAAGAAAGAAACAGTTTTGTTGAGATGTTCATTGGATTCCTGATGAATTCATAAGTAGGGAGTTCTGAAATATTCACAAAGGTGAATTTCTTACATAAGCCTTAAGTCGGTCTTTCTAATTGTTCATTTCTGCTCTTGGGCACTTCTGGAGCATGCTAATGAGGGCAGAGTGATTTTGTTAATTTTGTTGCTATGTTTATTCTCAGGACTTTATATTTTAGGTTGCCTTTATAAACAGAGCCTTTTCTTCTAATTTATCTTTTAATTTATCATTATTTTTACATATGAAGCTTATAATGTAGCTATACTTTCTATATGTCTCACTATTTTACCGAATTTTCAGTTGCTTCTCAACTGAGTTTTCCAGAAATAGAGTTATTTCTTGTGTCTTCTCTGTTTCCTCTTTTAAAAATGTCCCTATTTTTATTTTTTCTCCTATGCAATTGCACTGGCCGATTCCTCCGTGAAGAGGTTAGACGGCATGGGAGACCACCCTTGCCTTTTTTCTGAATGTGTCAGGACTCCACCGTCTCCTTCTAAGTCTGAGGCTGGTTTGGCCTGGCAGGTCCCTGGACATTTGCATTTGGAAGTTGCCGATGTGATGGCCTGCGAGCACACAGCATCTCCAAGAACGGAAGAGAGAGAGAGGGGTAGGGTCTGCTGGGTGCCAGGATGAGGGGCTTCCTGCCCTGGGAGACAAACAGCCACGGTGCCTGGGTAGCTTCTGTTCCTGCGGGGAGTGTGAGTAGTGGAGGGAGGAGCGGCCAGCTCTAGCTCAGGAGTGGTGTTCCGTGAACCGTTCTTAGTCAACTCACCTCCAACGAGCAACTCGTCACTGACAAAGGAGGCTCCTCTTAGGAAGACTGAGGAAAGGGCAAGACCTACAGACTGAGAGGACTTGTCTGTTCCTCTGCAGGAGAAGTCCAAGCTCTACCACACCCTCAAGGCCAGCCGTCCAACTACCATGGCCTGGATGTCAAGGAGGTGCTTGGTACATTAGTGTCATCTAAGATACTTTGTTCTTCAAAGACACAAAATACATGAAGCATTCTACTCAACTGCTGAAGTAGTTATGAATCTATACTACATATCAGCTATGCTCATTTCAAAAACCAAATTAACAGATTAAGTCTCATAACTCATTTTTTTTTTCTTTGAAGTAGGAGGTGACAGGAACAAAGTTCTTTGCCTGGTCTTGCTGTTAAAGACGACGGCACCCCTGGAAAGGTAACCCATGAGGAGGCTCACACATATTTTCCTGTGTAATTGCCTGTTTCATTTCAGTCACAAGATCTGCAGGAGAGGAGAGGGCGTCAGATGAGACGGCTTTGGAAGGGGTGCTGTGGCATCAATATAATGTATTATGCTCAACGCTTGAAATGGATCTGAAATATCTGTGTAAATCGTCCATCATAAATTATGTTAATATGTTGGTGAGTTTAAATATTTTAATGGTAGAGCAATAAACGGAGGCCACTAGTTCTGCCAAGTGAAGGCAAGCAGTGGCGAGTGGTGAGCATGGAACAATATTGAAAACAGCAGATCGGCCAGGCTTATGTCCGCATGAGAAAGAGAAACCATGCGTGACACAGCACCGGCCGCGTTGTCACAGGTGCATTTCATCTTGTGGAATTCACGGTTGATCATGAGGAGCCGTCTAGCTTTGCAACTCGGAGTTTTAAAGGGAAAACCGATAAGGCAGATTCTTCTAACTTTATCATTATGCTGCTGATTAAATTCTCTGCCCTGGACACCCAGAGCTGTTTTATATTTATGATATATTTCGGGGAGGGAAACTCCATGGGCTCAGGACTGGCAGGTCCATTTGTCAGTGTTGTGCACCGTATGTGCTATCGATTCGCTTATGGGCTCCTTCCTTTCCAAGATTGCAATAAATCAAGCCCAGTGCACACACACACAGAGGGAAAACCATCACAGGGACTTTCGTGGGTTTACTGTGTCCAAGTGGTAATGACATCATGACCTGGTAACTGCAAATATTCCTTCCATCGTGGTCTCCAATAAAGAAGCTTTTCAAAGGTTCAAAATTTTCCAGAATTGTGTCTCCTATAATCTGGTATTGACAATGCACTAAAATTCCTTAATATTGCCTTCAGATATTGGCATAGTGCCCGGGTCTCCCCAGATAGATCTTAGGTTATAAAGGATTTGCTAGGAAGGAAAATTCTTGGAGCTTTCAGTTCTTCTCCTTGAGGGGAACTCTGCTGACCTTGATTCTATGGGGGGGGGAAAGGTTTCCACAAAGCCACGTTGATCAGCACAAAATAAAGGTGGCACCAGAGAGAAGTCCCCTTTCAATCTAGGTATGAGGAGAATTCACAACCAGGATTTCTAAGTGTGGATGATGGTGTTCTCTCTTGGCCTGGATCCTGGGAATATTGGGTCCCAAGTTATGTGCTTGCCAAGGCTTTTGCCACAGCCCCAGCAGCCTCAGCATTTCTCCTTGCGTTTGTATCTTTCAGAGTGTTACTAATTCACTTTGAGCTAGTAGGCAAATTGTGAAATCTGGGGTGCTAATGGTACAAAAACAATTTGCCAAATCTGGACATGCTGACTGACTCCAAGCAGGTCGTATCATTGCCACATGGAAGGAACAAGCTATTGGCACCTCACCCTCCACCTCAGCAGGCGGAAGACTCCGGCAATGTCTCCATTCACGAATTTGTTCCATCACACATCGTTCAACTTTAGGATCTGGCAAACCCTGAAGCCCTTTGAGAAGCTGGGTGTTTTGTTGTTGTTGTTTATAGTCTTTTGTTTCATTTTTATTTGTTTGTTTGGCACATCCGTGAGAAAGCAATCCTCTGAAGCTTCCGGATGCCCGATGTGGATTTAGATACACACAGGAAGGCTCTCCCTTTGAAAGTGCCCGGTCCCGTCTTCTATCGTTTTTCGTAGATGAGTGAATCTCCCATACATGATCTGGGCCATTAAGTCTGGGTTGACTTTCAGAGAAAATACTACTTCATTTCATCCAACAAATAAGTGACTAAAGATATACGAAGGGAGATGTCTGAGCTGAGGAAGACACCAGCTGACCCTCCACCCACTCTTCACCCAACCAGGCATCTCTCCCTGTTGCTCAGAAAAATAATTCCGGCAGCCGTGGTTTTTTCCCATCTTCCCATCCCCAGTTCAAACTCTCAGTTTCCTTTTAAACACCCAAACCCTTAGTTATACCTGCAGACATCACGACTACCCGATGGACAGCTAGATTCATGATTTCACTCACAGTCAGTTCTGCAGATAACTACAACTACTGGAATATTAGAGGGACTTTTTAAAAAATTTTTATTATTTATTTATTGTGAGATGGAGTCTTGCTCTGTTGCCCAGGCTGGAGTGCAATGGTGCGATCTTGGTTCACTGCAACCTCCGCCTCCCGGGTTCAAGAGATTCTCCTGCCTCAGCCTCCCGAGTAGCTGGGATTAAAGGCATGTGCCACCACGCCTGACTAATTTTTGTATTTTTAGTAGAGACAGGGTATCACCATGTTGGCTTGGTCTCGAACTCCTGACCTCAGGTGATCCACCCGCCTCACCCTCCCAAAGTGCTGAGATTATAGGCGTGAGCTACTGCACCCAACCTAGAGGGACATTCTAGAGCAAAGATATAATAAGAGGAATTGGGTGAGGCACGGTGGCTCGCGCCTGTAATCCCAGCACTTTGGGAGGCTGAGGAGTGCGGATCACCTCATGGTGAAACCCAGTCTCTACTTAAAATACAAAAAATTAGCCAAATATGGGGGCGGGTGCCTGTAGTCCTAGCTGCTAGGGAGGCTGAGGCAAGAGAATCACTTGAACCTGGGAGGCAGAGGTTGCGGTGAGCCAAGATTGCACCACTGCACTCCAGACTGGGCAATAGAAAAAAAAAAGAGGAATTGCCTCTTGCCAGACTTACTTAATTCAAATCAGTTAATTAACTCATTTGAATAGACTGTGTAAACAATGTAGAACTCTAGGACTCTAGGAGATGGTTATCAGTCTGGCATCTTTACACCTCTCCCATGTTTCCCCCTGCCACGCATCAGTCACTTAGCCTCCACACTAGTCTCTCAGCCTTTGGGTTCTTCTTAAAATGTTTCAAAGATCTCAGTAGAACTACAGTCCCATCATGATCTGGGACACTCTTAGAATTTAGCAACACACACGTCATGTTTCTTAAATAGAAACTAAATGTTCCCAAACTAATCTATAGATGCTATTTAATTCTGTTTAACCCTGATTAGAAATTTTCTTGAGGACTTAATATAATCAATCAAAAAAAACTCTTCAAAGATAAAATAAAAGAGGTGGGATTTCCCTCCATGGCGGAATGAAGAGGTCAGAAGTTCCCTCCCCTCTCCAAAAAAAAAAAAAAATAAGCCTAAACATTGACAAATTGCTAAAAACCAAACAATTCAGACCTCTGGAAATTGACTAAGAGCAAACAAGTTGAGAAGTGTTTATTGAAGAGAAGCTGCCAGAACTGTGGACCAGAATAGAGAGGCATCTCATGGTTCTGTGCCCAGGACTGCTCCTGTCCCACCCTACTCAGGCAAGAAGTAAGGAGAAGCCAGCAGCTTTGACTCCAGAAGGGCTGCTTGGTGTAGGGCAGCGGCAGAGACCTGCTGCACAATACTGAAAGGAAAACTAGTGCACTCAGTAAGAGACAGACGTGGAAGCCCACAGGTGAGTCCCCCTGAAGTAACTGTTCTTGTTAAGGCAAGCAGCGAACTAGCTTCACGTTTAATGGGGAATTCTGGAGATTAGAGACATGTGCTAGAACATTTTAGAGACATAATACTTCATTTCATCCAACCAAGGCATCCTGGGAAACTAAGGGTGGGCACCAGGGAGGACTAAGAGTTCCCAGGGACAGGAGACTTGAAGCACCTGTCAAAAGTTCTTGAGCTGGGAGCGCGCTCGCCCACTCACAGGAAGATGGACCAGCAGGAGGTAAGAGGTAACAGATTCGAGACACCTAGCACAGCACCTGGCCTGCCACTCACTGACCACTAAGTTATGAAAACACAGGGGACTGGGAGACCCTTAGGAAGGCAGGCCAAAAAGTAAAAAAAAAAAAAAAGCAACAAAATTAACAAAGACATTTGCAGAAAAAAACAAAACAATAACAACGACAACAGCAAAGACATTAGCAGAAGCACATCATGGGAGAGACAGATTTGACTGTAAAGTGCAGCCAAGTGTCTTACACACACATAAACACACATGCACACACACACAAACACACACGCACACACGTACACACGCATGCACACACACACACCCCAAAAAACTCCAGGAATGAAAACCAAACTCCAGGAAAAAAAACTAGAATCCAGAGTTGATGCAATATGTGATATAAAATGTCCAATTTTCAACAAAAATCTTTAGAATCAAAAATAAACAGGGACCCAATTAGCCAAACAATCTTCAAAAATAAAAAGTGCAAAATTGGAAGTATCACATTTCCTGATTTCAAAACTTACTACAAAGCTGCAGTAATAAAAACAACAACAAAACCTCAGCATGGCACTGGTATAAAGACAGACATACAGACGAATGGATAAAGCGCAAAGCCTGGAAATGAACCCTCACATATATTGTCAAGTGACCATTGACAGGTGTGCCAAACCTGTTCAATGGGGAAAAGAGTCTATCGGAAAATTCGATTTTTACAAAAATGGAGCTTGACCCTTACCTTAAACCACTTTCAAAAATCATCTCAACAGGATCAAAGACCTCAACGTGAAAACTAAAAATAAAACTCTTACAAGAAAATATAGGGAATTTTTTTTTATGATAAGGGACTTGGCAATGATTTCTTTATTTTGATTTTAAGTTCTGGGGTACACGTGCAGGATGTGCAGGTTTGCTACATAGGTAAATGTGTGCCATGGTGGTTTGCTGCACCTATCAACCCATCACCTAGGTATTAAGCCCACATGCATTAGCTATTTTTCCTGATGCTCTCCCTCCCCGCATCTCATCCCTGACAGTCCCCAGTGTGTTGTTCCCCTCCCTGTGTTCATGTGATCTCATTGTTCAGCTCCCACTTATAAGTGAGAACATGCAGTGTTGGGTTTTCTGTTCCTGTGTTAGTTTGCTGAGGATAATGACTTCCAGCTCCACCCATGTCCCTGCAAAGGACATAATCTCATTTATTTTTATGACTGCCTAGTATTCCATTATGTATAGACACCACATTTTCCTTATCCCGTCTATCCTTGATGGGCATTCGGGTTGATTCCATGTCTTTGCTATTATGAATAGTGCCTCAGTGAACATACATGTACATGTATCTTTGTAACAGAATGATTTATATTCCTTTGGGTATGCACCCAGTAATGGGATTTCCGGGTCAAATAGTATTTCTGGTTCTAGATCTTTGAGGAATCACCACACTGTCCTCCACAATGGTTGAACTAATTTACATTCCCACCAACAGTGTAAAAGCATTCCTATTTCTCTGCAACCTTGCCAGCATCTGTTGTTTCTTGACTTTTTAATAATTGCCATTCTGACTGGCGGGAGATGATATCTCACTGTGGTTTTTATGTGCATTGCTCTGGCAATGATTTCTTAAATATGATACCAAAACACAAACAAATGAAGATAAATTTGACTTCGTCACATTTAAAACCTTTTGTGCACCCAGGACACTTTCAAGAGATTGAAAATATAGCCTACAGAATGTTAGAAAACATTTGAAGCTCGTATATCAAATGAAGAATTAATATTCAGAATACAAAGAACTCCTACAACTCCACAACAACCTCAAAACAATCCAGTGTTTAAAATGGGCAGAGAACTTGAATAGACCTTTCTCAAAAAAGATACACAAATAGCCAACAAGCATATGAAAAGATGCCCAGCATCATAAACCATTAGAGAAATGCATCAAAACCACAGGGAGACACCGCTTTACGCCCGCGGCTGGGAGACGCCGCTTTGCGCCCGCGGCAGGGAGACGCCGCTTTGCGCCCGCGGCTGGGAGACGCCGCTTTGCGCCCACCAGGTACGCCCACCACAGGGAGATACCGCTTTACACCCACCAGAATGGCCATTATCAATAAAACAGAAAATAACTAGTGTTGGCAAGAATGCAGAGAAGTTGAAACCCTGATTTGTTGCCCGTAGGAATGTAAAATGGTGTGGTTGCTGTGGAAAGCAGTTTGACAGTTCTCCAAAACTCTAAACATAAAATCACCACATGATCCAGCAGTTCTACTCCTATGTACATGCTCTGTTTGAAAACAGGGACTCAAACAGATATTTGTATACCATTGCTCATAGCAGCAACCGTGGCAAGGTAGAAACAACCCAAATTTCCATCAACAGATGAATGAGTCAACCAAAGATGGTCTATACATACAGCGGAATATTATGCAGACTCAAAAAGAAATGCAGTTCCGATACATGCTATAATATGGATGAACCTTGAAAATATGTGAAATATGCCAAACGCAAAAGGATAAATATTGTATGTGGTACCTAGAATAATCTGACCTTATCTGAGAACAATACTTACCTAGAACAATCTAATTCATAGAGACAGAGAATAGAATGGTGGGTACCGGGGTGGTGAGAGTTGAAGGGAGTGGGGAGTGGTTGTATAATTAGGGTGCAGAGTTCCTGTTTGGGTTGATTTTAAAAAGTGCTGGAGATGGGTAGTGGTGCTGCCTGCATAACAGTGTGAGTGTAGTTAATGTCATCAAATTTTGTGCTAAAATAATTAGAATAGTACATTTTATATTGTGTATTTTTGGCACACACCCAAAGACATTCACACAGGCAAGTGTGCATCTCTGGAAAAAAAAGAGGCCGTTAAAAGAAACTAGAAGACAATGACTTCAGAGCAACTATTCTAAATATGTTCCAAAAATTCAGAGAAAATAGGTTTAAATAATAAAAAGAGTATGATGAGGACGCAGCATGTAGAAAAGCTAGAATTGAAAACTGTAACATCCGAAATGAACAATTCACTAAACTTATTCAACAACATATTGGAGATGGTGAATACTGAGTTAGTGAACTTCAAGACAGATCCAGTACAAAACACAGGGAGAAAAAAGCTTAATAAGGAATAAAGTCGTGTTACTTTTCATCAGCCGTGATAGAAAACTAATAACACTATTAGCCTTTTGTTTGTCACACAATGCATACATTATTTTTCCTAAATTTATCATTTGTCATTCAAATTTGTTTACAGTGGCTTGTCATTCACACTTCCTGAGTAAGAAAAAAATTTGGCAGGTTATTTTTAATGGATTCTGAATAGTACTTAATGAAAATTTGCAATCTCAGGCCAATAGTTCCATATTATTTTTGTTTGTAATCTGTTTTTTTTAAAACCTTGAATGCACTTCAAAATAAAATTAGATTTAATATGTGATTGGGATCTAACTCTCTCCATGTCCTTCTCCAAACTGGCCTGATGAAATTATGTGCAAGACCTTTTCAAACACTTAACCCAAGTAAGCACATAGGAGTGCACATGGAAAATTGTAGCATTCCAACTACCACAATGTAGTCTTTTAAAAAAACTAGCAACTTAACACTAATATTCAGCCTAAGGGGAAATATTATGAATTGTAAAGAAAAGAAGTATATACCTCCTACACAAAAAGCATGTGTTCTAAAGTTGTTGCTTTCAGCCACTACTAAGCGACCATAGCTAAGAGAAAGTTGAGTAACCTGGGATGTATTCTAAAACTACAATCCTAGAACTCGTCCCTTGTGATATAAATGATAGTTATCCATTCACTCAGTTATTCAAAAAATATGTATTAAATACCTACTACATGCCAAGAACTTCTCTAGGCAATGGTAATAACAGCAGGAAATGAAAAAAATAACTTGTTCCTTTTTTTTCCTTTTTTTTTTTTTTTTTTTTAGATGGAGTCTTGCTCTGTCACCCAGGCTGGACAGGCTGGAGTGCAATGGCGCGAACTTGGCTTGCTGCAAACTGCCTCCCGGGTTCAAGTGATTCTCCTGCCTCAGCCTCCTGAGTAGCTGGGATTACAGGTGCCTGCCACCATGCCTGGCTATTTTTGGTATTTTTAGTAGAGATGGGTTTTCTCCATGTTGGCCAGGCTGGTCTTGAACTCCTGACCTCAGGTAATCCTCCTGCCTTGGCCTCCCAAAGCGCTAGGATTACAGGCATGAGCCATCACGTCCTGTCTGTTACTTTTTTGATTAATACTGATAAATCTCTTGTTGTGTACCTTTTATTTTTTTAGAACATAAAGTAAGTGAAAAAGAAAGTTGTCAGTTACTGTCATCAAATTTCCTATTACCATATGTACTATGTTCTGGTGACTTTCACCCTAGGATTCATGGAGGTCAAATTTGCCTGCTGAACTTTTTTGCTGTACATTTACTTATGTAATCCCACCATAGCTAAATAGATGTTCAGTGTGAGATAGCCCTGTGTGAGATAGCCCTAGAATAAAACACAGCCCTCTCTAGCAAATATATTAATAGAAGGCAAAAAAGCTATCAAAATGTAGAAAAGTGTTCAAACAATTAAGTTAAATTTGTTTACAACCTTATTCATGATTGCCCCTTATATCCTAACACCATGTGTCAGATAATAGACTTAAAAGACTTTTGTGTACCCCCAGGGATGAAAATTATGGATGGAAAGTGATTAATCCTTCTTCTGAAGGAAAAAAATCTTCACCTGGAAGCACAATATTGAAGAATAGAAGAGTGCTATGTTTGCACCATCACTACCTAAAGCAGAGCTCTACACGGTGCTGCATTTTTCTCCATTTGCATTGGGTGAGTGGATCTTTATAAATTCTTTATAGATTCTGATCAACCAGACATCACGCATTTCTAGAAAGCTGTCACAGCTTAAACGATCTATACAGGAGGCAGGTCCAGAAACACATCAGGGCAGTGTGCCATCCCAACTGTGATCAAAGGTTAATTCCATGGCTATGAACATAAACAGACCTGGATTTGGGGTCTGTTTTAACAAATAGGTAGGATTGTGACTTTGAGAAAGGATCTGTTTCTGTCTGATCCCTTTTCATTCATTTCACTTCCCAAACTTGTGGTGGGGCTTAAAGGCAATCCCTACACCCATGGGCTAATATAAAATTAAGTCCAGAGAAAACAGCTAGCTTCAATTTGGGGATACTGCTACACACTTTTAGCAGTTAGGGGCTTCCTAGACATTTGGAGTGGGTATCGTTCAAGAAAAAATTTATAGAGGAGAAAATAGTTTCAGACCATAAATTTATAGGACCTGTTTTACAAGGAAAAAATCAGTGTGGCTTAATGTTATTTCGGAAATAGCAGGTTGGTATAATATCACTGGCGGCGTTGTTGCTTATGAAAGTCACGATTCGTAAAATAATATCATCGTGAAGCAAACAAAGGGACTTGGTAGGAACATTAAACTAACACCAAAAACGTACGGAACAAAAAACCCCAATCTGCATCCTAACCCATGGAAAATTGTTAAAAAAACTTTAAGTAAAATTATCAATCAAAACTTTGTTTTATAAAAGCATAGTTGTTTCATTTAGTTTTTCTTCAGTTGGTGTATATGTCACTATTTCTTCATGTTTCATTACTATACATTTTGAGTTGCAAGATTAAATACAGGATTGTTTTATATATTTTAAGTCAAAGATCAATTGTGATTTCAGAACCAGGACATAAAGTCATAGTTTGGAGTAACTTATTCTTAAATCCATTATCCATTTAGCCATGCAACAAATATTTATGGGCTTACTCTATGGCAGTCCTTACTTTAATTGCCAGGGATCCTGTAATGAATTAAATAGACAAAGTCTCTGCATTTAGTGCGAGAGGAGAGAAGCAATGAACAAACGTATCCTAAATGACCCATAGGATAATAAGAACTCTAAGGAAAATAAACCAGTTCAGAAGTACAGCTTCAGGGAAAGGGAACATCTCTTCACTATAATTGTTAAAAATAATCTGATGGTAAAACTTAACTATTTTGCAGAACATACTGTGTTTTCTTTCTTGAATCTTAGCTATGACAATTAGAATATATGAGTCATTTAGGATTAGAATCAGCTGTTGTATTAGTCCTTTTTCACACTGCTATAAACAAATACCCAAGACTGGGTAATTTATAAGTGAAGGAGGTTTAATTGACTCACACTTCCCCAGGGCTGGGGAGACCTCAGGAAACTTACAACCATGGTGGAAGGGGAAGCAGGCACCTTCTTTTTTTTTTCTTTTTTTGAGACCGAGTCTCACTCTGTCACCAGGGCTGGAGTGTAGTGGCAGAGTCTCGGCTCACTGCAACCTCCACCTCCCCGGTTCAAGCAATTCTCCCACCTCAGCCTCCCAAGTAGCTGGGATTACAGGCGCCCGCCACTATGCCCGGCTAATTTTTTTGTATTTTCAGTAGAGACGGGGTTTCACCATGTTGGCCAGGCTGGTTTCGAACTCCTGACCTTGTGATTCGCCCCAGGCACCTTCTTTACAAGGAAGCAGGAGAGAGAAGTGAGAGTGCAGGACAAGCTGCCACTTATAAAACCATCAGATCTCCTGAGAACTCATTCACTATCACGAAAACAGCATGGGGGAACCACCACCAGGATCCAATCACGTTCCTCTCTCCACATGTGGGGATTACAATTGGAAATGAGATTTGAGGGGGGGGGACACAGAACCAAATCCTATCAGCTTTGAGGGGCAGAATGACAGAAAACACATGACAGTGGCCTGCATAAGACTATAGCTTCTTTCTTTATGCCCCAAGTCAGGATAGGTGTGATTCTCAGTTGTGTCGGGGACCGGGATCCTTGCACCTTGCTCTTCTATCCTGAGAGCTTTGACTTCCTGGTCCAAAATGGTGACATCCACATTCCAGGCAGCACAGCAGTGGGTGGGCCACGAAGGAAGACAGCAGAGGGGCCTTTCAGAAAGGTTTCCTAGCACCTACCACAAGACATTTGCTGGGACCTTCATAGCTAGAACAAGACAGAGGAGCACGCTTAGGGCACCGGAACCTCGACATTTCCACATTTCTGCGGTATTTCAGAACAGGACACAGGAGCAGGCTCAGCACACTGGAACCTTGTCGTTTCCGGGAAATTTCAGAACAGGGCACAGGGGGGTGCTCAGCACTCCAGGAACCTCGGTCTTTCCAAGTGTATATCAGAACAGGGTAAGGGGCATTCTCAGCACTCGGGGAACCTTGGCGTTTCCAGGCATATTTCAGGTGTTTGTGCTTTCCCCAAAATTAAAGTCTCTAAAGCCACAGATGTAGGGGGAAATCGATAAAAGGGCACAGCTGACAATTTAACAATATGCACACAGTGGCCTTAAAATCACATGATTTCTTTCCTCAAGTAACAAATAACTAACTGCCTTTGCTTAGTTTTTCAAGAAAAATAATAGGCCATCAGAAACCACATGAGTGGCAAATAGTCAAAATCTATGAGCAGAATTTAGCTCTTAGTGCTCTTGAATGATGAGCATTCTTTGGAAGAAAATCGTGCTTGAGAAATACTATTCATATTGAGACATAATTGTATCTAAAGGAACAATTGATAAGAAAACAACCCCAGGAACTACTTGAAATAATAATTAGCATGATATTTTATTTGAGTGGAGTAGAGATTCTTTACCAGTTCTTCTAACTTTGATTTTCTAAGTCTGTGCACCGAATCTCTGAAGTCACAGAATGTCCTTTGAATAGCAGTGCTTTTCAAAATGATGGGAAATGTCTGGGATGCCCTTGAAGTGCCTGTGTAGGCTGAGAAACAGCCCCTTCTATGCAAACTTGCGGTGTCAGTATTAAGAAGGTTAGATGCATGCAAAGCAAGTCGAAGACACGTGTAGAAAATACTAAGTTGCAAAGGATGTAGTGTGGGCGTCAATGCCTGAGAAGCAGAAAAGCTCAGCCTGGGGTATTCAGGGGAGGCTTGGTAGAAGTACCTGCACCTGAAGTCAGCCTTGGAAGAGCCGGCACTGTTGTTAAACCAGGAACGATGAAGGCAGAGCATCTGTGATCTGATGTGCACAGGCACAGTGAACAGATGAGCAAGTGATGTGGACCAATGCTACCAACTTCTGTGCAGTGACACGCTGAGGCCAAGCACTGGAGATGCAAGATAAACTAGGGGGAATGTGTTCTTACCCTCCCAGATTTTCAGTTTCAGAGAAATGCCTATGGGGAGGAGGACAGGGCAGTGGTAGATTTTGAGCACCTGTAGGGGTTTTCAGTGAGATGCCTGTGGGGAGGAGGACGGAGCATTGGTACCTTTTGAGCACCTGTAGGGGCTGGAGGAAATGAACATGTTCTCTCTTTGCTCCAATATTTTTTGTTTCACACTGAAAACATATGGGTGCCTTCAAATGATCAAGTAGAGCAAAGGGATTCCATAGGAAACCTATGTCTTCTCACAGTGAATACTCTTGTTTCCAGTGTTGACTATTGCTGACTATTTCTCCTGAGTCCTTCCTGAAATACCTCTTGCATTTCCCAGAGTGTAAGTATCCTTAGGGGTGTGCATCTTTCCATAAAAAACTGATTTCGCATGGTAGGATGACTCAGGGTTGCAAGCAGAGTTCATTTTATCCCTTCTTAAGAGTGGTCCCCTTTAATCTGGTGTTACAGCTTGTCCACCTGATATGGTTTGGCTGTGTCCCCACCCAAATCTCTTCTTGAATTGTAGCTCCCATAATTCCCACGTGTTGTGGGAGGGACCCGGTGGGAGGTAACTGAATCATGGGAGTGGATCTTTCCCATGCTATTCTCGTGATGGTGAATAAGTCTCACAAGATCTGATGGTTTTATATATGGGAGTTCCCTGCACACACTTCCTCTCGCCTGCTGCCATGTAAGACATGTTTTTCTCCTCTGCCTTCTGCCATAATGGTGAGACCTCCCCAGCCATGTGGAACTGTGAGTTCCTTAAACCTCTTTCCTTTGTAAATCACCCAGTCTTGGGAATGT
>NW_012114766.1:2821188-2828947 GCF_000951035.1 Colobus angolensis palliatus
CCCTTTACTTAAAGCGCAGTATTGGGATGGGAGTTACCCGATTTTCCAGGTGTTGTGTGTCTTAGTTCCCCTGGCTAGGAAAAGGGATTTCCTTCCCCCTTGTGCTTCCCAGATGAGGCGATGCCTCGCCCTGCTTCAGCTCTCACTGGTCGGGCTGCAGCAGCTGACCAACACCGATTGTCCGGCACTCCCTAGTGAGATGAACCCAGTACCTCAGTTGAAAATGCAGAAATCACTGGTCTTCTGTGTCGCTTGCGCTGGGAGTTGGATACTGGAGCTGTTCCTATTCGGCCATCTCGCTCCGCCCAATTCTGGGAATGTCTTTATTAGCGCATGAGAAAGGAGTAACACACCTCCCCCAAATCCACATACTGAAGTCCTAACCCCAGTACCTGCTAGTGTGATTTTATTTTGTGATAGGGTCATGGCAGATGGTAATAGTTAAGATGAAGTTATAGGTTGACCCTTAAACCGAGTTGAATAGTGTCTTTGTGAAAAGGGGGCATTTGAACACACACACACTGGGAGAATACCAGGTGAAGACGAGAGAAAAGATCCGTGATGCCTCTATAAGCCAAGGATGGTTAGTTTTGCCAGCAAGCCACCAGAGTCTAGGAGAGAGGACTGAAACAGGTTCTCCCTCA
The DNA here is from genome assembly GCF_000951035.1 of Colobus angolensis palliatus. Taxonomy (NCBI): domain Eukaryota; kingdom Metazoa; phylum Chordata; class Mammalia; order Primates; family Cercopithecidae; genus Colobus; species Colobus angolensis. The sequence goes on from NW_012114766.1 coordinate 2,821,833, forward strand.
TAGTTCCCAGAAGGAACCAACCCTGCCGGCACCTTGGTCTCAGACTTCCAGCCTCCAGAACTGTGGGACAATAGGTTTCTGTTGTTCAAGCTGCCTGCTTTGTGGTATTTTGTGAAGGCATCCCTAGAAAATAGGTACATTCAGCTTTGTAAAACTTGCCCATCATTTAGATGAAATCCTGGGGAGATGCTATGGTTTTCCATTCCATTTGGGGAAATAAAAATCTATTTCAGGCACTCATAGATGTTCACGCAAAGTTCAGTGCATTCTAACATCCAAATTGCAGATTTTCACTGCATTTCAGCAGCCCTCATTCATCTCTCCACTGTGGGAAGCAGATGTGGCTGTAATCTGGTGTGGGGATTCCATCGGCAGAGACAACAGTTATGCACTTTTTATTTCCAGGATCCTTTCCTGAATTCCTCCCAGATTGTTCCACCAGGACCTCCAGCTGCAGGAGCCTGGTGCTGGACATCCTGTTCTGATGCAATGCCCTTCCTCAGTCTTGCATCCACACCAAGCCATGCAGCTCTTCCTGCTGAGGTTGTTTTGCCCCAGGAAGTCCTCCTGGGTGGGTCCTTGTCAAATAATCCCAAGCTGTGCCCAGAAGCAGGGTCCCTTTGGGCTGCATGGGAGGTGTGCACCTTTGCCCAATAGCTGACTTAGAGCAGGGCAAGCAATCTCATTTTCCTCCCTTCCCTCTCAGGCCTGTGCAGCCAGACAGACCCTCTGGCATCAAGACCTTTCCAGAGAGCCAGAAGGTACCAGTCTGCACATCCCAAATACCAAGGAATATAGTGTTTCCAGGAATCTGCTCCCACTTGTGCGAGTTTGAGGAGAAGCACCCTTGATCCTTAGCCACAGGGCAAGAGAAATGCGCAGCAACCAACTGAAAGATTGCTCACTTGGAGGTCTCTGCAACTCATAAGAATTTTTAACTTTCTCTTATATACTTTTAGGTAGATGATTGTGATTGGTGAATTTTACGAGTTAAGTTGACTGGGCTGAGGGAGGCTGAAGTAGTTGGTTAAATGCCATTCTGGGTGTGCCTGTGAGGGTGTTTCCACTAGAGATTAGCGTTGGTATGGGCAGAGTGAGTTAAGAAAATGGCGCTCCCCAGTGTAGGTGGGTCTCATCCAACCCTGGGAGAGCCTGCAGAGAGTGGAAAGCAGAGGAAGGCTGGATTTTCTCGCTGCTTAACTGCTCCTGCTGAGAGGCCGCTCCTCTCCTGCCTCAAACTAGGGCTTACACCATCAATGCCCCTGGTTCTCAGGCCTTTGGACTCACACTGAATGACACCTGCAGCTTCCCCAGGTTTATATCTTGCAAATGGCACATTATGTGACTTAGACTCTGTGATCCTGTGAGCCAATTCCTCATCATGAATCTCTTTTTATTTATCCCACTGGCTCTGTTCCTCTGGAGAATTCTGGTTAAAATAACCACAATGATGAAATGGAAGCTGAAAGACTGGTTTTACTGCTGCATAATGTATCCTCCTGAGATTTGGTTTGTCCGTCAAATAGAAATCACACGAAGCATCATATTTTTACATAAATTTCATATGTGGGCCGGGCACGGGGGCTCACACCTGTAATCTCAACACTTTAGGAGGCCGAGGTGGGTGGATCACTTGAGGTCAGGAGTTCAAGACCAGCCTGACCAACATAATGAAAACCTGTCTCTACTAAAAATACAAAAATTAGCTGAGCATGGTGGTATGCACCTGTAATCCCAGCTACTCGGGAGTCTGAGGCAGGAGAATCACTGGAACCCAGGAGGTGGAGGTTGCAGTGAGCTGAGATTGTGCCACTGTACTTCAACCTGGTCAACAGAGTGAGACCCTGTGTAAAAAAAAAAAAAAAGAAAGAAGAAAAGAAAAAATTAATATGCATTACACTTATGATAAAGTGTCCTATTATATGTACATATATAATATGGGTATAGTACAGACATGGTTTCGTACCCTGCTTTGTTTTAGTTTACAGTAATTTGTGCTAAAAAGCCTACAAATATCTACTCATTCTTCTTCATGGCTTCATAATAATCCATTTTATAAGCTCACAGTAATTTACTTCACTGGTCACCTATTGGTGGATATTTACTTTGTTTCTACTATTTTGTTAGAATAAATTGGAAGCGCTTTTTCTCATACAGATATCTTCACTCACACGTGTCTCTATCTCTGTAGGTGGTTGTGGCAGACGTAGCAAGATGTCTGCAAAGCTCCATTCTGCCATCTTTGGTCGAATGACATTTCTCAGTGTCCTCTGCAGTTAGTTGTGATCTGATGGCTGATTGCAAGGGAGACTGAGAAATGTCATGTGACCAAAGATGGTAGAATCTCCAAAGGATTGTGTGTGTGTGGGAGGGTAATTTTTCTGCTTCCTGTTCTGCTCCTTAAAATCCTCCCCTGCATACAACTCTATTCTCTTTCTGCTATGCAGATATTTTCAAAAAATGTTCTGAAGGTGCCTAAGCTGCTGTTATCCTGGGGATCTGAATGTCCTGAAAGAAATTCCGCACGCCAAGCTGAACACTCTTCCTAAACTCCTGGATGATTAAGAAATAGACTTCCTTCTTCCTGAGCAATAGTCTTTGAATCTATTTGTGATTCCGAGTCGGTCTAACCTAACACAGCTATTTTAAAAAACAAATTTGTCAAATCATCCCCCAAAGAAATTGTACCAATTTATATGTTCCAAATAGTGTTTGTGAATTCTGTGTAGTCACTTTTAATCCTTATGATAGCCATGAATGGAATGCATGGTTATCTCCAATTTTAACAGGAGAGTATTTATGGTTAATGTGCAATTTCTCCTAAATTATTAAGCTACTCTCTGTGACACAAAGAGGATTTAAGTCCAAAATTTTATTACTACAAACACCATTTCTATCCCAAAGATAGGATGCCTTTTAGAGAATAATGGGGAAACAGGAAATAGTAAGGAGATGAAGGTGTAGAGGACATGGGACAAGGATGGGGAACATGGAGCTGATTCACTGAGTGATACAGGGGTGTGTGTGTGCACATGTGAGCCTGTGCATGCTTGCAAGAGCCCCTGGTTTCATTTCTATTCAGAGTTATCCAATCTCTTATGTGTAAAAGCTAATCTTGGAATACAACAATACCTTATATGTTGGTCCTGCTGACTCTTAATCTTCCCAACTCCAACACACACCATATAACATAATCCATCTTTTCACATCTCTTATATGCTGAGAAATTACTGAGAACTTACAATAATAATAATAATAACTATAAGATACTGAGTGACTGTGGAACTTCATAGAAAGTTTATAAATCATCATCTGATGAGTGGAGACTTTTGACTTTTTGTCCGAAAGCCAGTAAACAAAGAGTGACTTCATAAATGTCTGATTTTATGGAGGAATATGCTGTGTGGCAATAAGTAACAAGGTGAACAACAGGAATTAACTTATAGTACAAAGGGAATTAAGGAATTAAAATCTTTAAGACAACAAAATGCATACTCTACTACAATTTTGCAAATCAAATTTTAGAAGAAGTCCTAGATTCAGGAAAATCAGAGCTGAAGTCTGGCCTCAGCAGCAGTTCCTCTTATATTGATTAATGGGCCCTGATTAGGATGGAAAATTTTTCCCCAGACACAAAAATGGGGGAAGAAGATATTGGATAAGTTTTAACAGAGGTACATTCAAATTAAGAAGGACTTCTTTATTCTAAGATTGTGTTCTCACTACACTTATCTTTTTAGTGATAAAATAAATGGTTGTCTTTCTTTGACATTTGGTTATTTACAATTCAATGAACTTGTCAATATTAAAAAGTGGCAACTCTGCACCAATTCAGAAATAATTTTGAAAATTGTGTTGTTCTGTGAAGACTACAAGTTTGGAGAACACTTTTTTTTGCTTTTGATGTTATTTTATATGGACAAGAGCAAAATCTGGGAAAGGTTCACCCAGGCATTTTTCTAGGAAGGATGAGGATTTTTCTAAAGAAGGGGACGAGGAGTGAATTTTCTTGGTGTGTCCTTCGCATCAGTGACTCTCTACTCAGATCTTCATATAGAATTTACCATTCCACAGGTGACTCGTGACCAAGATGCCACCAGGAGATTCCTGGATGATGAGGTTGAGTTGGGTCAGTCACATTCTTTTTCTCACCGGTGCAAGGTTCTAAATCAAAGTGTTGCATGTGGCAGGACATCTCAACATTTTGAATAGCAAACCAAGCAATCGAAAACTCGGATCTACATTTTCAAAACAGCTTTAGCATAAAATCTGTGTCATCAATGGATTTGTGAGAGGTTTTTGTTTTGTTTTGGTTTTTTACCTATAATAAAATAAAAACTTCAGCCAAATTAAATGTCAAGGAGTTGAATTGAGCAACGAACGATTCACCAATAGGGCGGCTCCCAGAATCACAGCAGATTCGGGGAGACTCCAGCACAGCCACGTGGTGAAAGGAGATTTATATACAAAAACAGAGAAATGAGGTACAGAAATTAGAAGTGAGATACAGAACAGCTAGATTGGTTACAGTTTGGCATTTGCCTTACTTGAACACGGTTTATGAGTGATTGAATTGTGGCTGCTGGGACTGGCCAAGACTTAGCGATTGTTACAAGGTCATGCTACTAAGTGAGATTTTCAATCTTGTCTACCTATTAAGCTAGGTTACAGGTCGTCCACAAGGACTCGAATATAGAAGCACGGAGTTCTTCTCACGTCATATTTAGTTCCTTTAACACTTAGATAGGATGGACTAAAGGGTTTGTGGTGTGTGTGGTGTGTGTGTGTGTGCGTGTGTGTGTGATAAACAACTTTGTGTAGCAAATATTGGCTTTTAAAAAATTACTTTAAAGACTTCCACTCTTTTCTGACAAAGTGATCTGTCTTAAAGCTCTTCCTGAAGAGTTTAACGCATCTGGTGCCACCACACACCAGGTGGGATGAGGATTATTTTCCACAGTTATTTATGTAAAGAAGATCTTAGGGTGGTAGGTGGTTTATACAAGATTTGAATATGGACAGTTTTCTTTTATTATTTAAAAAAGAAAACATACACAAAGGATCTGTGCAATTGAGGAGTTATCAGATAGGTCATTTTATGTTGGGACTGTGAGTCTCTGTGAGGCACTAAGTGAATATTAACCAAGTGGAACCTTCCAGAGTCAGGTGTTTCAGAGAAAAAAACACGATCCTGTACAATTTTAGAATATCAGTGCTGTTTTTATTTCAATCAATTAACAAGAGCAGCCAAGAAATGACTCAAACTTTGATCTCTTCCATACAGGAGAGAATATCTTTTTTTATTTTTCAGAAATAGTCAATGGCATTTTAAAGAAAGATGAAGGCATCAAGGCAGAGGTCAATGAGTTTCCAAAAAATTAATAATAATTCCTTCAATTTAACAGCCTCTTCTTCCACATTTCAAATTTTCTGAAATGTAATTTGAACCATTCCAATGGGAAAATATATTGTAAATGTTTGTACAAAATGTTTGTATCACCCCATTCTTTTTAGCTTTCGTTAGGAGCGTTTTTAAAATATTAAACCTGCTTCAACATAGCTTTTCTATCCTTGGATCATTTTGTACAAGAAAAATTTAAGAATCCTTCCTTCTCTCCCTGCAAAAATATCTCACTAAGCTCACCCAAGAAGGGCCATCCCGTAATAAAGCTTGTTTGAATCACTTTCCCTGAAGGGACATTTACACCCGTTTATAACACGATCTCCAGGAACTGCGCAGGAGGAAGCTGCCGCCACCTGGAGCTGGATCAGATACTGTTCGCTGTCTACCTACTGCTAACATCCTCCTTCCCACCTGGACGCTACCTGAGTAGTCAGAACATTAAACTTCACTGAACGACAGAGGTGCCGAAATGGCACCTCCACCACCTGTCTGAAGATCTAAGACAACACCAGCTGTCTGAGAGTGGCTTGAACATTATAAATTCAGCGTTTCACTTACAAACATAGCTGTAAATTCACAGGGAGTAATATAAGTGCTGGATCTCATTCTCATGGGAAAATTCTACAGAAAAGTTGAAGTCAAATTAGCCGGTTGTGGTAGTTGCTGAAGAAGACACACCAAGTCAGATGCTCCCGACCATGCAGGACGATACCCTCCAACTGAGCGTGGAAGCCCGACTGCAATAGGAGGGCCTTGGTCATCCACACTGGTTAGCACTCGCCACTTCTTGCTGCCATTGCCTCTCATACAAGAAATTCAAGCCAGCGCAGATCAAAAATAATAATAATAATAATACATAAAAAAGTAAAAAGGTTTACCTAATTTTATTCGGGAGCTTTATTAAAGAATTTTTTTTGCTATTTAATTAAATTATCTGATTTTTAAAAAGAAAGCTTAGGTATAACTTACATTCTATTAGATTATCCTGAATGTACAGTTCAATGAGATTTGGCAAATTTCCAATTGTGAAACCCTATCGTCACCAAGTTCAGAAGATGTCCATCAGTCAAAAAGAGTGGGAAGCATATAGAAATCTCATACAAATGGGAATATATAATATGGAGTCTTACGTGCTTGGTTTTCATTTAGCATATTGTCTTCAGATTGTCTCCTATAGCTGCATGCTATTCGTAGTTTCTTCCTTTGTATTACTGAGTGGGTGTGTGGTTGTGTGGGGATAACACATTCTGAGTGGGTATGTGGTTGTGTGGGGATAACACATTCTGAGTGGGTGTGTGGTTGTGTGGGGATAACACATTTCCTTTAGCCATTCACCAGTCAGCACTTGCATTGCTTCCAGTTTGGGGCCATCACAGAACATACCCTGAACACTCACATACAGGTCTTTGTGTTAACCTATCATTTACTTTTCTCCTGGATGTGACATGACTGGTGAGGATATGTTTAACTCCGTTAGAAACTGTCGAAGTGTTTTTCAAAGTAGCTGCAACATTTTTTAAATTCTCACCAGAAATATTTGAAAATTCCAGTTTCTCCACAATATTCCAACACTTGGGAGGCTGAGTCAGTTCATCTGAATTTTAACTTGACCTCCAAGTAAAAAATATGCATTTTGGGCCGGGCGCGGTGGCTCAAGCCTGTAATCCCAGCACTTTGGGAGGCCGAGACGGGCGGATCATGAGGTCAGGAG
>NW_012114766.1:2829307-2836187 GCF_000951035.1 Colobus angolensis palliatus
AAATATATATATATATATATATACATTTTGTGATTATTCCAGTTACTTAAGGAGCAAGGAGGGTGGGGAAGATTTTTACTAAAAGTTAAATTTTGAGGTGTTTTAAGTGGATTTGGTAGTAGAAAAAGATGATCATTTAGTTCTTTTTAATTGAATTTTCCAAGTTTTCTCATTTTTCGTCTTAAGACATCACAGAAAACTTGGAGAAATATGAAATAAAGAAGGAAATAAAACCCATCCATAATCTGCTACCCCTAAATAGATCCAGCAAGCTTCTTGTCCCTGCTGTCTCTTGGTCTGTGTCCAGGGTCATGCAATGATTTTCCAGTCATGACTGTGAAATAAATCAATTCTAAATTTTACAGTACCTCTTACCTGTGTTCCATTGCTACATGATCTCCATATTCAATGTATAATGCATGCCTGGTGTTTCTTTCTCTCATTTTACTTCAAATTATATGACTTTTTCTACTCTTACAATATTTACTTCATTAATGTTTACTATTTAGTAATATATCGATATATCTATATCTGTCAGTATCGATCCATCTGTCTACATAGTATGGAGACTTGTGTTCTGTTTTCTTCCTTCAGATTTGTTATGTAGAATTGGTTTTCATCAATAGCACTGACAGGTCAATGATATGAACACTTTATGATTATCAGTACATGTTTCCAAACTGCGTTCGAAATTGCATACGTGGAGAGACAGTGTCAGTTTTACTTTGGCCTCATTGGTTTGGGAAGCAGCATGACTGTTTTTGCCAATTTGATTGGTTTTCAGAATCATGTCAGTGTATTAACTCACAATTCCTCTACTACCCATGCTCTCTCTGTCACACCCCGTTGAGTGTAACAAACTCCTTCTCTTCACTTCCTTAGTACTTAATGCAAATGTATTACATGAATAGTGTATGATCTTCTTATATAATTAATCATAATTTTAGAGAAAAGTCAAGTTAAATATTCTTTGGATGCAACTAATGTCTAAAAGCATAACATGTATTTGGTTTCCATTTTAGAAAAATGTTCAATATACATTTATATAAAATTGATACAAAGCTCTCAGGTGTGAATCTTCTTTTTTAAAATTTTATTTTAGATTTTCCACTGGATTCTATGGCTCAAATTTAGTAGCGAGAGAAAGATAATTCATTTTCCCACCTGTAACTCAAAACAAATGCATAGACATCTATGGTAACTTTCTGAAGCTGACGTCCTGACAACTGTTAACAACATATGTTTGATTTTTCCATAACCCGTTAAATCGCTCTCTGAGTAATGAAAGCCATGTGCCAGTACATTCAAATGTTCCAAAGGTGTACACTATTAGAAGGTTTCCACTCTTCTTATTGCAAAACATCTGTTTTGGTCTTTAAAACACACATACGTGCATGCATGTGTGCATGTGCATGTGTGCGTGCACGCATACACACACATCATTTCTCCAGAGCAATGAGAAAAGAGAAATGTGACTTCCAGTGTAAGTCATTTTTTTTTTCAAATAAAAGCTTATTTATATGTATTTCTGTCTGGCAGAACAGAATTAAATTAGTACCTCCCTACCCATGAAGTAACTTAGCTGACCTTGTTAAGCACATGTATTTATAAACCTATTTCTTTCTATATGTTCTTTTGTTTCAGAGTCCCAAATTAACAACCAAAAAAGAGAGAGCTTAATGTTTTAGTTTTGGCCTAGTGATCTGGGGTCCTGAGTTTTTATTTTCCTTTCACACATGGGAGGTGATGTTCTAAAACAATTCACCTCTCTTATTTTTTTACCATCAAAATACGAATTGTCATCAGATAATTTTTGACCTATCCCCAAGGGATGAATCAAAATGATACTGAAAATCCATATTCTCTGTTTTTCAATTTTTGTTGCCTCTTCAGTTGGCTTACAGTCTGCTTCTAGCCAGTGAGATGGAGATGAAAGATATGCAGAGGGTGGTAGGGAGATGAGGAGCTTTTGTAAAGTGTTTGGTTTTCTTGACACAAAGGATTATAGCGTGGCTGCTGGAAGTCAGCCCCTCCTTCCCACATGACAACGTTCTGCCTCTGACATGGCTGTGATGATCAGAGCAGTGGCAGCCAGGCTGCAGCCTTGAGGGCCTGCTCAAGTGTATTGAAAGTATTGCCCCTAACATAGACAAGCCATTAACGAACAGCAGTTTTCAGAGAAGCCCAAAACCACCTCCAGAACATGTCAAACAGAAGACCTTGGAAATACACATAAGACTGGCTCTGGAAATAGCTGAGGTTCATATTTTTCAGGACTAATGACCTCAGTAGGTTGCAGGGAGAACCACTGAGCCAAGATAATGGTAATGTTGATGTTCCAGTGACTCTAGTTCTATTCACCAACCAAGGAGGCATAGAGACAGTAGAGTTGTGATCAAAGAAGTGTTCCATGAATAGGAGCTCCTTGAAAAGTTTTTCTCAATAATCTCTCCATCTCTTCTGCTTCCAGAGATGTTTAGGAATCTTCCCCATCGGTCCTATAATGCATTACCCAATGCCAGTACAGAACAAATGCCTTCATCATGGTTTATTCCATTTGTTTATGCATCTGTCTCTAAACTTGAAGGCCACCCTGGCTTGGGATCATACTCAAAAGGAAGAAAATCCCAGGAGCACTTGGTACCCCAAAGCCCTCTGCCAGTGGGAAAGGAAGAGACACTGGGGACATGACCTCAGGCAGGAGGCGATCTGTCAGCCTCACAGAGCTGACCTTGCTTTGAAAGGTTTCTCTCTATTCGTTCATGATTAGGCATTTTTAAATCCAAATTTAATAATGTCACTTAGTTCTGTGTTGCTCATCGGAAATGTTTGATAAGACATAGTATTTGTCCAAGACACAATAAAGAAAAGCAACGGTCTAATCAATTTAAAGAGTTTCTCTGATTTTGAATAACTTATTTTAATCCTAGTGTATATAGATCTTTTCTGGGATGAACAGAAAAGGTTGATGAATTCATTTTTGAGTGTCTGTATTTCCAACTCCAATCTAAAGTCTTCAATTATTTAACAGGCAGTAGGAAAGATATTACAAACAGTACTCCAAATAAATTTTCCCTTGAAGGAAAGTAAAATATGTTACCCCAGATTAGATCTCCCTGACATACTTTGAAAGGGCCTCCACTTAGCCATCCTGACAGAAGTGGCCTTGCAAAGCTGTCTTAAGTGGGGAAAATTTGCATCTGCAGATAATCTCCATGAATGCAGCCAGGCCCCCTCCCCTTTCCATGACTTTCCCCAGATCCAGGAGAGATTGAGAGTCTGACAACTTGAAAGTCTGAAAAGAAGCCTTTACCATCTAATCTCTCTGAAGGAGGCTTCATCTACAACAAGGCCACCTGTGCTAGCCAAGCCTCTTCTCCCCCTTCATTACCTGTTTTCCCAGAATCGAAGCCACCATTGTCTCTACATCCTCAAAATGGTATATAAGTTTTTGTAGCTCATTGGGAATATTAAAAAAAAAAAAAAGAACTTTACCCAAATTAAATTTAATGGCATTTAATTGAGCAATGATAGATTCATGAATCAGGCAGCCTCCTAAGCCAGAGTAGACTCAGAAACTCCAGTTCAGCCACGTGATGGAAGAAGATGGATGGACAGAAGAAGTAAAGTGACATACAGAAGACAGAAGTGAGGTAGAGAAATAGCCAGATTGTTTATACCACGGTGTTTGCCTTATTTGAACAGGGTTTGAACAGTTGGCTCCCTTTGACCAAAACTCAGTGATTGGCACAAGAGTAGGCGATGGTCTGTTTACAATTCCATTTAGGTTACAGTTCTTGATGTACAGAGAAACCTTCAGGCCGAACTTAAAATATGTAAGGAGGCAGCTTTCCTTGATTTAAAAGGAAATTGGGAAATTGGGTCTCCATTCTGAAGCTCCTGTGTGTGCATATTAAATACATTTGCATGCCTTTTCTCCTATTAATCCACCTTGTGTCAGTGACTCTTAGTGAGCCTTAGGGGGCCAAGAACCTCTTGCTCCCACACTCTTTTCCTCCATGTGGTGACTACAGCTTCCCCTCACTATCTGATTACTTTCTGTATAGGACCCAAATTTTCTCCTTTGCTCGTACTATTCCTCCAGTATGAATGCTTTATATGGTTTGGTTGTGTCCCCATCCAAATCTTATCTTGAATTATACCTCCCATGTGTCTTGGGAGGTACCCAGTGGGAGGCAATTGAATCATGGGGTGGTGACCCCCATGCTGCTGTTCTCGTGATAGTGAGTGAGTTCTCATGAGATCTGATGGTTTTATAAGGGGATTTTCTCCCTTTTGCTCAGCACTTATCCTTGTTGCCATTTGAAGAAGGACATGTTTGCTTACCCTTCCACCATGATTGTAAGTTTCCTGGGGCCTTCCCGGCCATGCTGAACTGTGAGTCAATTAAACCTTGCTCCTTTTTAAATTACGCATCCTCAGATATGTCTTCATTAGTAGCATGAGAACAGAGTAATACGTTGCTCTTTTGAAGGTTTAAAATCTACAACCAAACCAATCAAGCAAACAAAAATTCACCTGCCTTTGTCTTCAAGACCATATCATGTCACACATAACTCTTTCCTAATTATTTTTTACACATGCACCCTCTTCTTTCCTTGAAAATCAATCACAGAGTGTGTAGGACTTTGTCTGCTGTGGCCTCCGCTGTGTGCATGCACTGCCTGACTCCGTGTGCTTAGTCCTGGGCATGCAGGCCACAGCCCTGCTCCTGAAATCAGCAACTTCACAGTCAGATATTTGTCACTGACTTCCTGGACAACAACCTGAGTGACTGCCTGATTTTTTTTTTTCAATGTTAATTTTCTTTTAATTAATAAATAACAATTGTGTACATTTATGAAGTGCAATGTGATGTTACAATGCATGTATACTTTGTGGAATGATTAGATCAGGCTAATTAACATCTCCACCACCTCACACATTTATCATTTTATTATGGTGAGATCATTTAAAATCTACCGGTTTTGCAATTTTGAAATATACATTACCCGTAGTCACCATGTCATGCAATAAATTACTACAATTTATTTCTCATGTCTAACTGAAACTTTGAAGGCTTTGATCAACATCCGTCTCTTCTCCATTTATTGCCTGAGACCCAGGCTCTAGTAACCACTGTTCTATTCTCTGCTTCTGTGAGTTTGACATTTTTCAATTCCACATGTACATGAGATCTTACGATATTTTTCTGTGCCTGACTTATTTCACTTAGCATACGTTCTCTAGATTCATTCATGTTGTTGCAAATAACAGGGTTTATTTTTCATACCACTGAACAGTATTCTGTTGTGTATATGTAGCACATTGACCTTAGACGTTCACCCATGGATGAGCACTTTGGTGGGATCCCTGTCTTGGCTACCGAATCATGCTGACATGGACGTGGAAGTGCAGACATGCCTTCGACATGTTAGCAGCAGCAAATCCACACGGGTCTACAGCAGTCTCAATTCTTGCCTGTTCAGAAAAAAATAACTTGACTGAGGGGCATAAGGCAGAGTGAAAGACCGAGGCAAATTTGGAGCAGGAGTGAAAGGAGTCAAGCACACTTGGAAGAGGGCCAAGTGAGCAACTTGAGAGATCAAGTGGGTGGTTTGACCTTTGACTTGGAGTCTGACATGTTGGCATGCTTCTGGGGTTGCATCCCTTCTCCCCTGATTCTTCCTGTGGGGTGTGCTGTCTGCATGCGCAGTGGCCTGTCAGCACACGGGAGGGGCCGCCTGCGTAGTATGTTTGTTGGAGTTGTTTGTATGTGTGCTCACTTGAGAGGTTTTCCTTTACCGCTGTTTCTAGAGGAAGGTCATATACCAGTGAAACTCTGACATTTTGCCTCTTAGTGCACATGCTTTGAACCCACTTGCCCAACTCCAGAGATTATACTGGGAAGCTGCTGGACTTCTGCAAGCTCAGAAGACCCCAAATGGCCTAAGCAATCTTGACCAAAAAGAACAAACCTACAGGCATAATACCATTTAATTTTAAAATGTATTACAAAGCTATAGTAATTGAAACAGGCTGGTACTGGCATGAAAACAGAAGATATATCAACCAATGGAGCAGAACAGAGAGCGCAGAAATAAACCCATACATTTATAGTGACCTGATTTTCAAGGTGCCAGTTTCAGGTGTTTTCTATCTATTGGGAGACTGCCTTTACCTGGGAGTCCTGGCTGCAACCAATTATTAACTTAAAGATGCCTGATCATCACCTGATGCTCACTTGACATTCCTGATTGGTAGGAGGGCCCTCTCCTGCCCTGCTCATGTCTGACTTACTGCCTACTCTAACAGACATAAATTTCAATTCTTTGGATATATACCCAGAACTGTGATTGCTAGATTGTATGGTAATTCCATTTTTAGTTTTTTAAAGAACTTCCAGACTGCTTTCCAAAATAACTGTATTAATTTACATTTCCAGCAATAGTGTACAGGGTTTCTTCTTCCCCACATCTATGCCAACAATTGTTATTTTTCATCTTTTTTGTGATAGCCATCCTAATATATGTGCAATGATATCACATTGTGGTTTTACTTTACAGTTCCCTGATGATTCGTGATGTTGAGAATTTTTTCATGTATCTATTGGCCATTTGTATACCATCTTTTGATAAATATCTATTTAGATGCTTTGCCCACTTTTAAAAACAGATTGTTTTCTTGCTATTGAGTTATATGAGTTCCTTATATATTTTGGATATTAGCTAATTATCAGATGTATGATTTGCAAATATTTTTCCCAATCTGTGGGTTATGTATTCACTTTGTTATTTATTTATTTATTTATTTATTTATTTATTTATTATTATTATTATACTTTAAGTTCTAGGGTACATGTGCATAATGTACAGGTTTG
>NW_012114766.1:2841944-2858069 GCF_000951035.1 Colobus angolensis palliatus
GGTGCCCCTCCCCCAGCCTCGCTGCTGCCTTGCAGTTAGATCACAGACTGCTGTGCTAGCAATTAGGGAGGCTCCGTGGGCGTGGGACCCTCCTGGCCAGGTGTGGCATATAATCTCCTGGTGTGCCCCTTTACTTAAAGCACAGTATTGGGGTGGGAGTTACCCGATTTTCCAGGTGTTGTGTGTCTTAGTTCCCCTGGCTAGGAAAAGGGATTCCCTTCCCCCTTGTGCTTCCCAGATGAGGGGATGCCTCGCCCTGCTTCAGCTCTCGCTGGTGGGGCTGCAGCAGCTGACCAGCACCGATTGTCCGGCACTCACTAGTGAGATGACCCCAGTACCTCAGTTGAAAATGCAGAAATCACCGGTCTTCTGTGTCGCTCGCGCTGGGAGTTGGAGACTGGAGCTGTTCCTATTTGGCCATCTTCGTATTCACTTTGTTAAATGTTTTCTTTGCCATGCAGAAACTTTTTCATTTGAGGCAATTGTATTTGTCTAGTTTTGCTTTTGTTGCCTGTGCTTTTGGGATTATATCCAAAAAACTTCTTTCCCAGACCAATGCCCTATAACTTTCCCTTATATTTTATTTGTTAATACTACTCTAAGCAACCTACAGATTTAATGCAATCCCTATGAAAATTCCAATGTCATTCGTCACAGAGAAAGAAACAAATAATCGTAAAATTTGTATGGAACCTCAGAAGACCCCAAATGGCCTAAGCAATCTTGAGCAAAAAGAACAAACCTATGGGCATAACACCATTTAATTTTAAAATGTATTACAAAGCTATAGTAATTGTATCAGGATAGTACTTGTGTGAAAACAGAAGATACCTCAACCGATGGAGCAGAATAGAGAGCCCAGAAATAAACCCATACATTTACAGTGACCTGATTTTCAAGGTGTCAAGAACACACAATGGGGAAGGGACAGTCTCTTCAAAAAATGGTTTTGGGAAAACTGGATATCCACATGCAAAAGAATGCAATTGGTTGCTTATCTCACCCCATGTATAAGAATCAACTCAAAATGGAATAAAGACTTAACTATAAGGCCTGAAATTATAAAACTTTAAAACTATTAGAACACAGTGATTGCCTAAATTGAAAAGAGAAAAACATTCAGCATTTAAAAAAATCGATGATCACAAAGACATCCTTTAAAAACTATGAAAAGGAAGGCACAGGAAGCTTTCCTTGTAGCTGTAATAGAGTGGATTAGTTAACCACTGCTGGGTAACAAATTATTGTCAACCTCAGTGGCTTGAAACAACAAACCTGATATTATCTCTCCTTTTCTATGCTGATCCACATGTGAATTCAGGTACGTTCAGCTGTCTCCCTCTGCCTTAAGATTTGTCATGAGGTTGCAGTCAGGACATAAGCCAGGATTATGGTCTTATCAGAAGGCTCACATGGGGAGTATGGGGTTTGACATAATTTGTCTGTGTTACCACCAAAATCTCTTCTTGAATTGTAGCTCTCATAATTCCCATATGTCATGGGAGGGACCTGATGGGAGGTAATTGAATCATGGGGGCAGTTCTTTCCCATGCTATTCTCACAAAAGTAAATAAGTGTCATGAGATCTGATGGCTTTATAAGGGGGACTTTCCCTGCACATGCCCTCTTGCCTGCTGCCATGTAAGATGTGACTTTGCTCTTCCTCTGCCTTCTGCCGTGATTGTGAGGCCTCCCCAGCCACGTGGAACTCTGAGTCAATTAAACCTCTTTCCTTTATAAATTACCCAGTCTCAGGTATGTCTTTATTCATAATGTGAGAACAGACTAATATATGCTTCTTGGTTCACTTGTACTGTTTTTAGCAAGATTCAGTTCATGGAGAGTGATTGGACTAAGGGCCTCATTTTCTCACTGGCTGCTGACTGGAGGTCTTCCTCATTTCCCTGCCTGTGGACTTCTTCATAGGATGGCTCCCTATTTGGCAGGTGACTTCCTTGGAGTGAGCAAGCCAGAGAGAAAGAGGAAGAGCAACCCAGAGGGAAGGCAAATACATCTCAGAAGGGCCATCCATTACTGTTACCATGAGCTATTTGTTAAAGGGAAGTCACTAGATCCAGCCTACATTCAAGGTGAGGGGAAGCCACAAACAGGTAAGACCAGGAGTGGGGTGTTCACTATGACCATCTCAAAGGGACATTGTTCATGTTGCCAGGAAACCAAAGGCCCATCTTCCAACTGGTTGCCTGTCAGATTGTAGGCACTGATTGTGGTCTGGGGCGTGTCATGGTCAGTTCAGTGCAGAAACAATGCAACATGAGAGGCCTCCTACTTTCCTGCCCTCTTTGCCTCCAGCTCTTCCCCATGGTGCATACACATTTGATTTTTGAAATGTGTACTATAAATTAATGATATGTTCCTTTTTATTACTGAGGAAAGTAAGGTCATCATTTTTTTTTTTCTCAAAATGAGTAGTGTGATAAATAATACATGCCAAAGAAAGGGCTTGTTATCTTAGAAGCTTTCCTCACTGAATGCCTGTAAGCCTTCACATCTCTGGCAATTCTAATGTCTACAAGAATATCAATTATTTATATTTATATTCGTGTAGCACATGGATTCAGGTGGGACTTCTGAAACCACACTTGGAGAACAATGTCTGAGTTTGAAAGTGTTTGCCTTTCAACAGGACCCTCTTTACAATAGATTGCTTTAAGCCTTAGGACCTGTGCCTTGTGGACATTCTCTCAGGTGGTGGGTGGTGACAAGCATTTCCCTCTGAGGAAAGACAACTCTCATAGGTTGCTAATGCACTAGCATTGTTTCGATACTGACAATGTTGTGGACTGAATATTTTTCTCCAAACAAATCTATATGTGGAAGCTCTAACACTAATGTTATTGTAGTTGAAGCTGGGGCCTTTGGAAGGTGATTAAGGTTAGATGAGGTCATAAGGTGAGCCCTTCATGATGGGATTAGTGCCCGTATATGAGATACAAGTGAATGTGGTGGCTCACAGAAAGTCCCCATCTCTACAAAAAAAAAATAAATTAAAAAATTAATGGCATGATGGCATGCACCCACCTATAGTCCCAGCTACTCAGGAGGCTGAGGTGGGAGGATCACCTGACCTTGGGAGGCAGAGGCTGCAGTGAGCCATCATCACAACATTGCACTCCCGCCTGGGAAAGAGAACAAGACCCTGTCTCAAGAAAAAAGAAGAGAAAGACATTAGAGAGCTCACCCTTTCTCTCTGCCATGTGAGTAGACAGAGAGAAGGCACCATCTTGAAGCCAAGAAGACAGTCCTCACCAGCAACTAATCATGCTGGCACCCTGATCTCAGACTTCCAGACTCCAGAACTGTGAGATGATAAATTTCTATTGTTTAAGCTGGCAAAGCTATGATATTTTGGTGAGGTCTTTTAATTCAACATATCCAAATGTTATCATTTCAATATGCAATAAATATAAAATCATAAATGATATATTTTACATATTTTTATACTAAATCTTCTGAATCTGAAGTGTATCTTACACTTATAGCACCACTCAGTGCAAGATAGTTATATTTTAAATGCTCAATTGCCATATATGTGGCCACTGGCTTCTATATGAACTAAGTAGATCTAGCCATAACAGTATGAGGTGCTCTTGTTTGTGATGGACTTGAAATGAAAATAGTTAAAGCAAACTAGAAGTGTAGTACTCATTCATGTAAATGACCTCTAGAGATTGGCAGTCCAGGGCCTCACTGGTGACTCCACGATTCCCAGGAACCAGGCTTCTTCTGGCGTGTTATTCTATCATACACCTCATGGCCCATCAAGGTTACACATGCTCCAGCATTCACATCCATACTCATATCTAGCCAGGAAGAAAGATGAGAAGCTGAAGGGGTAATTCCCCACTGTTTAAGAACACTGCTTACAGCATGCTCTTTACAACTTAGTTTGATTGCCAAACTCAGTTCTAGGATGATGTTTGTTCTGGAATGCTAACAAACAAAAAAAGGAAGAATGGATATGGAAAGCAAGTAGAAGCTGTTGCCATGCAAACTTTTCTATTAATGTTAAATATATTAATGTAATAATGATGAAAACTTTTTTGGTTGTCACTTATATTTTTTCAATAACTTAAAATACACTCTACCACTGTGAATTACTATCTCAAAGATTTTTGAAGTACTTAATACGTAATTGTACCAAGTAACAGATCCAAATGAATACTGTTCAAGACTTGGCCACTGTTAGAAAACAAAGTGGTGCCTATTTATTGAAAATAATTTTTTCAACAATTTCTGTCACTCACATAAATCATAGAGATATCCTAGGACTCTTGCATTATATATTGCTCTGAATGTTAAGAAATAATCTCACCAAGAGTTAATATCAATCTGCAGTGAGCTCATAATATTGAAAATTTGAAAACTGAAATTTAATGGAAGATATTCAGGGACAAGAAGAAATAAAAGGAGTACTAAACATTAAAAAAATTCAACATTCACTAAATTCAAGGAAATAAAAATAAAACAATAATGAGATTCAGTAGTTTACCTTTCCAAACCTTTCAAAAGTTAAAAAAAATTGTAATAGTCTTGAAGAAGAGGTGGCATGATGTATCTCTCCCACTCTACATACAACTATGAAGCATATAAACACTCCAAGTGTAAAGGCTGTAACTTATAAAATCCATCTAAAGAATGTATACAAATAAAATGTGGGACACTAAAAATGGTAGACATAAATTAAGGGCCTAATAACTGGCATCTTAGATGAATTGTTTAAAATTAATTTAACTCTGTCAAGATATCTAAGGAATAATTTATAACATACAGAAATTGTGCTCCTAATAGGTATGATATTTTTGCACAAAATCGTAAATTCAGTTTGGTGGTTTCAACAAACAATGTATGCAGAAAAATACTTCAGAAGTTCTATAAGACTGTAATAGTAGCTTTGTCATGGTGGAAATATTATGAAATATTTCTGTTTTCTTCTTGGTGTCGAAAAATCTAAAGTTCCAGAGACGGTACCATATGGTTTTGGGTTTGAGAAACAACTTAACATCTCCGTGGCCTTGAGGCCTCATCTACAAAATAGAGGCATAAAATCAATAAATGCAATCAAAATATTATCAGTGCTTTGATAGAGTTGAATTCCAGACTCAAATGGGAACAGAGAAGTGAAAACCAAAGATGGGTCAGGAAATACACCTTAGAGGAAGTGACATTGAGGTACAAATTAATAATAATAAAATTAGGTTGCACCCTGGACTATTATACAGCCATAGAAAATGATGAGATCATATCCTTTGCAGGAACATGGATAGAGCTAGAGGCCATTATCCTTAGCAAACTAATGCAGAAACAGAAAGCCAAACACCCGCATGTTCTCACTTATACATGGGAGCTAAATGTTGAGAACACATGGACACACAGAGGGGAACAACACACACTGAGGCCTATTAGAGGGTGTAGGATAGGAAGAGGGAGAGGATCAGTAAAAACAAGTAACAGGTACTAGTCTTAATACCTGGGTGATAAAATAATCTGTACACCAAGGCCCATGACACAAGTTTACTTATGTAACAAATATGCACACATGTCCCTGAACTTAAAATAAAGTTACAGTTTTAAATAATAAATCACATTAACTTGAAAACTATCACAGGGTTACTTCTATTATTATAAGGAATTTAAGAATTGTGTTGTGGTAGTGATCTTTGGTTAACTCAGAATGGCCTGAAGTCTTTCGAATTAAACTCACAATGGCCTGAAGTCTGACCTTTCTTAGCTACTGCTGCGCTCCCTTACTGACTCACCCTTCTGGAGACCTTTTCTGAAATCAGGTGATCAGGAACTTGAGCTCAGTCAGAGCTCCTGAGCCCAGGTGCCTGCTCCATCATTGACAATTAGCAAAATTTTACGTGTGGATGCCCAGTTCTTCCAGCATCATTTGTTGGAAGATTATCTTTTCTTCACTGCATTGTCTTTGCTCTATTGACTAAATTTATGTGAGTTTATTTCCCAGTTTTTTATTCTGTTCCATTGATTTATCTGTTTTTTTTTTTGTCAAGAGCAAACTCTTGATTACTGTAGCTTTATAGTAAGCCTTAAAATTGAGTAATGTCAGTGCTCCAACTTTGTTCTTTTTTTTTTTTTTTTTTTTTTGAGACAGAATCTCGCTCTGTTGCCCAGGGCTTGAGGGCAGTGGTACAGCCTCGGCTCACTGTAACATCTGCCTCCCGGGTTCCAGTGATTCTCCTGCCTCAGCCTCCTGAGTAGCTGGGACTACAGGCCCACCACACACGGCTAATATATATTTTTTTTCTGTATTTTTAGTAGACACAGGGTTTCACCATTTTAAACAGGCTACTCTCGATCTCCTGACCTTGTGATCCGCCCACCTCAGCCTCCCAAACTGTGGGGATTACAGGCGTGAGCCACCGCACCCGGCCTGACTTTGTTCTTCTCCTTCAATGTTGTATTGGCTCTTCTGAACCTTTTCCTCTCTGTATAAACTTTAGAATCAGTTTGCTGATATCCACATATAACTTACTGGGATTTTGATTGGAATCATATTTAGTATATATCAATTTAGATTTGCAAATACAGATCAGTTTGCATTTAATATAGATCACTATAGATTAACTGACATCTTGACAGTAATGAGGCTTCCTATTGATGAATAAGGAATGTATCTCTAGTTATTCTTTGATTTTTTTCATCAGAGTCTTGCAGTTTAGATCTTAGAGACAGTTTCTCTAATTTTAGACATGTTAACTCACCTTCCCAAAACTTTACTTTCTATTCTAGAAATTAAGGTTATTAACAGTACCTAGCCCCACAGGGTTGCTGACAAAATCAAATGAGACAATGCAGACGTATCCCTAAAAGCCAGATATGGGATCGCGGAGCACTCAGGCGATGCCCCCTAATGCTCCCTTTCAAGCTCAGAAGCTGACGCTCAAGAGCTTTTCTAGCCCTCTAGTGCTTGCTGTCTCCCTTTGTGTCAACTCTGGTTTCCAAAGAAGATGCTAAAACTGAGTTCTTAAACCTAGGCTCTTACCAATACAGGGAGACGTCGTCTTGGTAATCTCCATCTCAGAATCATAATAATTCAAGATGTTTTCTGGGATGACATTTTCTCTCCCTCATGCACTCTTTTGTCCTTTTTTTTAATGTGATAAAAAAGAATAATGAGCTCATATGAATTCTGGGAAGTTATACACGTCCTTGACTTTCCACCTGTCAGTGTTCAAACTCTATCTGAGAGGCAGATTTTAAGACCTTCATCGTGAGCTTTCTATTGTGAAATAAGATAGTCTGGAAATAAAAGCTGGGACACCAGGTGGAAACAGGCTGGTGGTAAAGGCGTTCAGAGGAAAAGGTGACTCTAGAGGCCAAAGGTAATGGGGGCAGAGTCAGTGACATCAGTCAAGTTAACCATGAAGTCCCAGAGCCCTTACAGATGGCCACAGGGAGCACCTCATCAGGACAATTGGAGCAGGTGCAGAACCGACAGACCAGGCGACCTTGGGCCCCAGTGCCTCAGGCAGGAGTCTGCCCAGGGTGCTGGGCTGAGGGGGAGCCTTGGGCTGAACTGTGTGAATATGGTGGGAAAATTCTAACAGTGAGAGGCGTTCGAGAGCAAGAGTGTCTCTATACTGTCCATGTTCTTTCCCAACTTTGTTTTCCTTAAGTGAAATGCATGTTTTGGGGATTTATTTGTATTAATATATGCAGCTCCAATCTACTTGTCCAAAATGTGCATAGATTGACCCGTGCTTTTTTAGAGAATTGAGATTCACCAACTTTACCAAAAAGTGTGTGCTTATTGACCTAGAGATGCCAGGACAGGAAGGTTCGCCAGAATTGAACACCATGATCTATCATGACAGCATCCAACACAGAGCTACACCCCATGCCCCAAGCTTGGAAGGCACCTCCAACACAGCCAGGACCTGATACAGACGGGCAGTCCTGTCCTGGGCTGCCCCAGACTTCCAGATGCAGAGTGGCTTTTGAGTGCTCAGAAATCATTGAACACACTAATAGTGGGAAGAAATATCAGGTAATTCCCTTGGCATAAGTCTTATCCTTTCCAGTTAAGTAATTTTTATATATTTTTTAGGCAGGTTCTCCCTCTGTCACTCAGGTTGGAGTGGAGTGGCAAGATCTCAGCTCACTGCGTCCCTGACCTCCATGCTCAAGAGATCCTCCCACTTCAGCCTCCTAAGATGTTGGGAAAACAGATGCATGCCACCACGACTGCACATGCCATCATGGCTGCCTAATTTATTATCATTTTTTATAGAAACAGGGTGTCCCTGTGTTGCCCAGGCTGGTCTTGAACTCCTGGGCTCAAGCGATCCTCTCGCCTCAGCCTCGCAAAGTGCTAGGAATACAGATATGAGCCAGCATGCCCAGCCCCCATTCAATACTTCATTTATACATAATCCCATGGACTAAGGAGTCCACACAGCCTGAAAAAACCAGGAAAGTGAGTCGTCTTGCTCTTTCCCTTCAGAAATTCTGTGATAAGCTAAAAGCTGCTGTGATATCCACAAAAGAATAACACCTTAAAGCAAGCAAACCAACAGGTCTTCTAAGCAGTATTGCAAAACAGTCCTTGCTCTCCTTTAGCCCAAGATATTTTAGTAGTGAAAAGCAGCGAATAGTGGGTGTCTGCCATCCTCTAAAGAACATGAAGCTTGTTGAAAGCCACTGACTTCCAGGTCCTCTGGTTGGGGCATGCGTCTGGAAGCATTCATCCCTCTGAAGGGTTTTGATTAAATGCAGCAAAGGAAGCTGTTAGTAACTCTCTGAGCTGTCTGAGCAGTTGTGACTGTCACTTAGGCCTAGTAATTCATCATTATATCATTCAGAGACAATGGAGCTGAGGATGGTGTTTCACGCTTTCAGGGAAGTGGATTGGAAGTGCGCAGCCCCGGTTGTTGGCCACGTAGAGGTTTTGTGAGCCGGGGTGAATCTCTGAGGTTCTTTCTCAATCTACATGGTAATTATGGCTATCTAGTTCTTAACCGCAAGTAACAGTAACTAAGCCTGGATAACTTGAAGGAAAAAAAAGATATGGGGTTGTTCCCAGAATTAAGAGAAAAGCCCAGTGACCAGGTCGTGGGAATGCAAGTGACCCTGTGGAATGAAAGACTGACCTCCTGGCAGGGGGTGGGTTGAGGGCCTGCGGGTAAATTCAGCCAAATGTACCTGACCCTGCAGGTCAGGCCCCAAATCCTGGGAGACAGCCCCAGCTCAACCACGGGAGTGCGCTTCCCCCACGCCCAGTCGGGGACAGTCAGGGAATTGTGGCCAATGCTCATTAAAGCTGATTGTCATCGGGAGGAGTGACTCTCAGGGGACGTCCAGGTGCCATTCCCACAGGAGAAGAGGACGCAACCTGGGTTTCAATAGCCACAGATGTCCGCGCTATGGATGGTAACACCCTCACCTATTCTGCATCCTTTAGTACATCAAATAATTACAGGACCCCCATAATTTTAGAAAAGCACTCCAACCAAGGCACAGAGCAAGACAGATTGTATTTATCATTTTAAAGAACCGTAGCATGGAACACATTGTGGGATCACTATTTTCTTACTGCCCCAGGAAGCTTCAACTCAATGTGTTAATAACTCAAGAGGGTGTATTATGTATGAGCATTCTGTGGAATGTGAAAATTCATGATAGAGAGTACTTATTTCCCTTTGAATTCTTAGCTTTGGTAATTATTTTCTCAATGAAGTGAAAGAAGATTCACAGGGAGAACAACAGAAGAATTCAGAAAAAAAAAATAACTGCATAAGAAAGGGAATATTGGACGCATTTCATAATGTGATGGTTTCTTGAAAAATAAGAATGTTGAAGCAAGAGAAACCTGACCTGTAGTATCAGCTCTGCCTATCTGTGTGTCATTGGGTAAATCAACTAACTTATGTATTTTTCTGCTTCTTCATCTAAATGATGAAAGTGGTAACACACACTTGGTTGGATGGCGGGGTTTTGCAATGTCTGGGAGTCACCAAGTGCAGTGTCTCACACTCGGTATTTCCTCAATAAATGGGCACCTAAATGCAGCTGCTGGCCAGCAAGACTCAGATTGCCATCTGAGTTGGACATCAAAACTCGGTCACTGCAAAGCCACCGTAGGGCTATTTTAAAAAAAAGTATCGGTTGTTTTTCATGTTGTAATAACTTCACTCTCAGAGAAATTAGCGTATCATTCTGTTGAACTGTAAGACATTCAGCGTGATGGGCCACCAAGGACTTGTGTTTTCTCTCAGCCCAGAAATGAATGGGGGACGGCTGGTTCTGAATTTTAAAAGCTGTATGATTTTTTGAGCCTTCTTTAACTGTGATATTTGGAATGCTCTCTTAAGTAGGTCTATAATTCTCTGTCGTCGTTTTTTTGGTGTGGTGAACGTTTACAAACAGAGCTCCCAAATTGAAAAGAAATCATAAAAAACGTAGGTTTTGGTTTGAAGGCAACCGAGGGTTCTTACTGTTTTTAATGCAAACCATCAAGAAATCTGTCAGCTTCAACGTTACTATTCTGCGTTTCATGGTTCCTGCTAAATGTGCTGTTGATCAATCATGACGATGTGAATGTCATGGGAAAAATCTGGAGCTTCATTTTGAATACCATAAAGGCTCCTTATGAAGACTCTCTTTCTTTCCTTCCCCTGCGAGGGACTCAGGTGCACATATTAAAGCGAAAATAAATTCACACACAAAAATAGAAATCTAAAATTAAATATTTAATTAGAACTCTGATTTGCTTTAAAGATTGGTGGCATTGCACAGGCTATATTACACCCTCTTTATAATTTTTTTGACAGAAAAAGATACTGTTCATTTTAACAGGCCACTTTAATATTAATACATGTGTAATAGGATTGGAACTGAAAATCAGCTAGAGATGGTACATTTTACATTATTGGGAAAATTACAGTTCTGTATTGTAAAAACATTTATTTTTTAACAACGTACCTACATTAATCAAAAAATTACAGCATATTTAATAATTTTACAAATTCTTCATAAAAAATATATCTCTGTACAAAAAGGTCTTTCGCACCTACGTCGTGACAGCAGCGTGTGGTGGGACGGGAGGGAGGGTCGGCGATGACAATGGGTTTTCCTGATCATAATGCCAGCGTTCTTTTTTTTTTCCCCCTTTTTATAATAGCTTTTTTGTTGTTGTTTACAAAATATTTTACAGAAGAAAAAAATTATTGCAGCTAGCCTGAAAAAAGGCAAGATGTGTGTGTAAAACAAGCAGCAGTTTTAAACAGCTCTGAAGCACATGTCCTGTGTTAGCATGTGGCCGCGTTCCTCACGCGTGTTCCTGTTGCCTTCAGGGAAGAGTCTTCTAGACCTAACTCAGCAAGCACAGCTCCTGACTGCCCTAAAACGAGATCCTCCAACACCTTGCGGAGACTCTGTTCAACACTGCACACAACCCTAGGAAGAAACTAGGCAGAATTCTCACAAGAGAATTCCATTGATTTTTTTTTTCATTTAAATAACATGCTTCAAACTGGCAACCCTAGGACAGTTTGACTTTGCACACAAAGGAAAATCATATCTAATCTGATATGTGGTTTCTTGTATGTATGTATGTCCTGTCATTTCAGGATTTCATAGCATCATTGACCAGGGAGCAGGTCAGGGATGTGGGAACAGAGACATTAATTCAGACTCTGAAGTCAGCATTTTGCACCTAGTTTGAATGACTCAAACTTAGATATGTACAATATATATATATATATATATGTATGTATATATATACACCTAATATGTATAGTAACCCTGTTCTCCCTTGCACACGAGCCTCCTCACACTTTCAACCATCTTCTCTTTGTTTCGTTCAATGTGTGTGTGAGGAGCACAACTCCTGCTGACCTTGTCCAGTCTACTGTGAAACAGCAATGTAAGGTTCCCATTGGCAAAGCAAATCTCCAAGGATGTGGGCAGGTTGGCCGGGGAAAACTGTGCAGAGAATTCAGCGTAAGGATACGGAATCCAACAGCGTGGGGTTCACAAGACAGAGGAGTCCCTAGGAGAGGCCAGTGAGTCCCCAGACAGCAGAGACCCCTTCCACTGAGGAACACAGCACTGGGAGCCGAGCTCTATGGAAATGTCCGAATCAAAACGCCTGACTCTCTAGAGAATGCCCTGTTTTTCTGACCGCTTTTCCTTTATTCACATTTGAAGTCCTACCTGGAAACCTTCAGTAGACCGACAGAGAAATCACTCTTAAAGCTAGGTGTGAATGTGTTCACTCCGACAACGTGAAGGCCAATTTGAACATTCTGACATTTCTATTACCAATGCCAATCTAAAATGTGAAAATTTGCCACCATTGGATAGGTACTGAAATATCAAATAATAAAATAAGTATTATCATTTCAAAAATATGTTATCAAACAAGTATAAGTAAAAATAAACATGATCTTCACTTTGAATTTGTTACATAAACATCCTCATGGTCACATCTTCTACTTCATGTTTTGATTTTTATTCACCCTGGGGATCATACCGATTTTATTTGTACCATAACTTTTCATCTACCTATAATGTAATTTAAACATGAAAAGTCACTGAAATTACCTTTCCATCTGGATTTATAAAGCATGAAACAAATAACAAATGAAGGTATAAAATATATCATCGTGAGAGGAGAGAGTGTGTACTTTTTCCTTCCCTCTAAAAGACCACTTAGTATTTTGATCCTGAACAATTTTCACTGAGTTCAAGGTGCTACTGTGGTATATTGTCTTTCAATGCAATATCAAAGATCGATGGCACACTAAAAGTAACCAAAAAAAAAAAAAAAAAGAAAAAACTGCAAAAGGGAAGGCTGCATTGTGAGTTAAAACCCACAAGTTCATCAACTATCTAAAATAAATTACTATTCACAGTTTTACATGGCAAACAGAAATTTCTGCAAACTTCCTGCTATTAAGTAGTATCGGAGAGACAGTAATTGGATGAGGATGGTACTAAAGGAGGAAAACCTGGGAAATAAGGAGGCTTCTGTTATTTTCTCATTGGACCTCTTCAATGAATTCAACACAGAAATGGAGCTAATTGAAGCAATAATAAAATAAATCTCTTCAATACTGTATTTCCTTTTAAAATCTGTGCCATATCTAGGAATACTTTTCCCTAACACTCCAACTAAGCTGATGGTGGAATGGTTAGCTTGATAATATGAAAGAATGCTTATATACAATGGATAGTGTGTACAAACCCTGTGTAAATAATTTATTTTTTATCAGAATCTTATGCAGTCATTCATAACACACTAGTGCAAAAAATTGTGCATCAAACATTCTGCGACAGAACAGCTGATTGGGAAATTTGCAAACATCCCTAGAGATGAACACACAGGGGAGCTGTGAGGTCCTCAAAGCTTGCCAGGTCTTGGAAGGACAGAGTGAAGCCTTTGTAGGTGTGTGCCTCTATCAGAAAGGTGTCTTCTTCCAGAAAGCTTATTATTTTATTTTTCTCAGAGTATTCATGTTCATGGGGGTTAAAAAAAACACACACACACACACGCACAAGAGAACACATATTGTAGTGCTACCATTTTGTCACCGCACCCGAAGGACATATCCACGAGCCCAGAAGATTGCATTGAAAGGCATCCCAGAAACACAGAAATACGAACGTCTGAGGCATTGAGTACGACGTGTCGGCGTGATGTGGCAGTCTTCCTGGAGTGTGCCTTGATTTCAAACAGGTGCAGCCAGGCATTTAGAACCCACTTTCGGAATGAAAATGCAGGTGTACTTTGATCCACAGAAGACTCTGGCACATTTCAGGAGAGATCCCCGCTGCACGTATGCCAGTAGACAAGGTTGAAGATCGCTGCAGTAAAGCCAGAGTGGAAGGGAGACTGGTATATGGCACCAAAGGAATCACTGCTTGTCCATCAGAGGTATGGCTATGAATCAGTCCTGTTGGGGCACTGAGGGCTATACCACTGTACAGACTGTGTTCAGAGTTGTGTCAAACCTCACAGCCTTGGCTTCTGTGGGTTTTAAGTTTGTATCATACATGGGGTTTTCAAACGATGCTTGTCCATTGCTGTTTTCATGCCCAGCATAGCCATTGTATTGAACTTTTGGTCTCGTTCTAAGGAAGACAGAAAACAAATCATTAGAATCCTGGTTTCAGTTGGAGATTTAGCAGCCGGGACTGGGTGCAGGAGACAATGTCTGCAGAGCAGGGAGTAGTACAGCCAGGACGTTTGCAAAGAAGGAAGGCGTCCACACCTGCACACCTGTCAGTTTATTTGTTTAAATTGGTGACTGGGAATATAAAATGGGTTTTAAAAAGTGAAGCAATTTCAAAAATTCAACAAATTTTTTTTGAGACAGGGTCTCACTCTGTTGCCCAGGCTGGAGTGCAGTGGCATGACCACAGCTCACTTCAGCCTGGACCTCTTGGGCTCAGGTTATCCTCCCACCTCAGCCTCCTGGGTAGCTGGGATCAAAGATTTATTTATGCTTACTACAAATGCCCCAGGGAAATTGGGAAGGTCCCAAAGGCTGAATTTGACTGGTTTTGTTTTGGATGTCTGTTTATCACTGATAAGTTATACGGCCTTGGTTAAGTCACAAAACTTTCTACTACTCTGTAAAATAAGGTTGTGGGCGTATGCCTAGCCTTTAGGGCTGTATGATTAAACTAAATTTCAAGTTTAAGCTTTTAGTTCACTGTTGTTACTAATATTCACAAAAACATTATTTTTTATTTTGTCTCTGTTGAGTTAAAAATGAATCTGTCATTATTAAACTATTATCACATTTTCTGGTTAAAAGAAAACCCCTACATACAATCTACGATAGAGAATTAGAGGATTTTCAGACTGAAAAGACAGAATCATGTCTGGTCT
The DNA here is from genome assembly GCF_000951035.1 of Colobus angolensis palliatus. NCBI lineage: Eukaryota > Metazoa > Chordata > Mammalia > Primates > Cercopithecidae > Colobus > Colobus angolensis. The sequence goes on from NW_012114766.1 coordinate 2,856,826, forward strand.
GGCTCTGGCTCCTTTTATTCTTTCCTTATTCCAGAAGAAATCAGATAAGAAAAATGTGCCACTTGGCAAAAACAGAAATTTAATGGACATAAGCATGCTTGCAAAAACATCATTTGACATTGGGTGTCAAGAAACCTCTGCCGAGTCATTTACTAGTCGATTTCCTTATGTTACACATGCTCATTAAGAAAAAGAGAAGTAGTGCATGGCCCTGAGAAAACAGCAGAACTGCAATTTGTAACTGCCCTTGGAGTGGGAGAGGTCGACATTACGCTTGGAAAATGTGCCAGCAGCAGCGATAGTTAGCTAACAAATCCAGCCCCTCGTGAATGAAGTGAAGACCTGGCTAAAATGTTCACTCAATCGTCCGGATCACAAGCTGCCACAGTCCCTTCGTGTCTAGGGAAATGCAACTCCAGAGTGGAACTGGCAGCAGCTGGATGCTGATGTGCACGCGTGCAGCTGCACCCGACAGACGGCTGTCAGGACCTCGGGCTCTGAGGAAGCAATTCCCCACATGGAAGCAACAGACTCAAAAATGAGCAGAAACAGGGTTTTTCTGGAGGAATACAGAGCCAATTCATTAAGAAACATTTATGTCTGCAGAGCCTGAGAAGCCAGTGTAGAGGGTGCTACAGGCTTGGTGCTTTCCTGACCAGGTGGTGACAACTTGAAGGAAATGGATTAATGTGCTGCTGGCAACTGAGCCCCGGACTTCCTTGATTCTGTAAAAATTCCACCATCCTTCGCTTCTATGGCACAGAAGTAGAGAAGGAAAAGACCCAACAGACTGAGAAGTCACAGTGGCCTCGTAGCCGCCCTCTTGAGAGCTGTGAGAGGGAACAGCTTCCTTCATTTTCAACATGCAGGGCAGCCTCCTGGTCTTGGTGCAGTGTCAGGAAGGGAGAGAATGCAGGTGTGATGACCACAGATTCCCCACTGGCCCAGAGGAGGCATCAAGTTTACATAAAAATAAGTGCTGTCTCCCTTATATCTGGCTCTGAAATCTGAGATCTCTTTCCAAGGCACTGCCTTCACAGAGACACCAAACTACTCAACATTGACAGGGAAGATGCTCAGGTTTAATGACTAAAACTGGTGTGTATGTTTTTATTATGATTATACTTTAAGTTCTAGGGTACATGTGTATAACGTGCAGGTTTGTTACATATGTATACTTGTGCCATGTTGGTGTGCTGCACCCATCAACTTGTCAGCACCCATCAACTCGTCATTTACATCAG
>NW_012114766.1:2858719-2859216 GCF_000951035.1 Colobus angolensis palliatus
CCATTCTAACTGGTGTGAGATGGTATCTCATTGTGGTTTTGATTTACATTTCTCTGATGGCCAGTGATGATGAACATTTTTTCATGTGTCTGTTGGCTGTATGAATGTCTTTTTTTGAGAAATGTCTGTTCATATCGTTTGCCCACTTTTTAATGGGGTTGTTTGTTTTTTTCTTGTGAATTTGTTTGAGTTCTTTGTAGGTTCTGGATATTAGCCCTTTGTCAGGTGAGTAGATTGGAAAAATTTTCTCCCATTCTGTAGGTTGCCCGTTCACTCTGATGGTAGTTTCTTTTTTTTTTTTTAATTTATACAATTTATTTTAATTTTAAATATTTTTACACTTCTCCAGATATTATACTTAATCTGATGATCAATATTCATTTTGATTTACCAATATATGAATCCTTATTTATTCAGTTCCTCAGTTCTTCATCTTTTTTTATTTTTATTTTTTTAATTTTTTTAAATTTTTTTATTATACTTTAAGTTCTAGGGTA
>NW_012114766.1:2862818-2863062 GCF_000951035.1 Colobus angolensis palliatus
CTGTCATTTCGTTTATGACTTTCTCTGCATTAGTTATTCTAGCTATCAATTCTTCCACTCTTTTTTGAAGATTTTTAGTTCCTTTGCACTGAGTATATAATTCCTCCTTTAGCTCTTGGAAGTTTGATGGACTGAAGCCTTCTTCTCTCATCTCGTCAAAGTCATTCTCCGACCAGCTTCGATCCATTGCTGGTGATGAGCTGGACTCCTTTGCAGGGGGAGATATGCTCTTATTTTTTGAATT
>NW_012114766.1:2863877-2905146 GCF_000951035.1 Colobus angolensis palliatus
GCCCCTCCCCCAGCCTCGCTGCTGCCTTGAGGTTAGATCACCGACAGCTGTGCTAGCAATGAGAGCGGCTCCGTGGGCGTGGGACCCTACCGGCCAGGTGTGGGATATAATCTCCTGGTGTGCCCCTTTGCTTAAAGCGCAATATTGGGTTGGGAGTTACCCGATTTTCCAGGTGTTGTGTGTCTCAGTTCCCTTGGCCAGGAAAAGGGATTCCCTTCCCCCTTGCGCTTCCCAGGTGAGGGGATGCCTCGCCCTTCTTCAGCTCTCGCTGGTCAGGCTGCAGCAGCTGACCAGCACCGATTGTCCAGCACTCCCTAGTGAGATGACCCCGGTACCTCAGTTGAAAATGCAGAAATCACTGGTCTTCTGTGTCGCTCGCGCTGGGAGTTGGAGACTGGAGCTGTTCCTATTCGGCCATCTTGCTCCGTCCCCGACCCGCTTTTCGTGTATGTTGAATATACCCCCCAATGCTACGTTGTCATAAAGTTAAGATATAATCAGAAGTCATATTTGTGTATAAATATGCATATATAATTATGTGGGGTTATCTTTTTAAAGTCCAAGACAATCCCAGCCTTACATGAAGGTTTGCATCTTTGCAGGCAAGTTAAGGGAAAACAGCTTTAATGGACTTTACCCTTTCCTTGGGGTTAATGTGGATGCCAATCAAAAGCAAAAATAAATTTGTAGGAATTATAAGTTCCTACAGTGTGTGTCTCTATAAGGATATTATATGATCCCAAGGAACCTTTTAAAGAAGATACATTTTTAATGCATATGCCTTTAAGAAGAGAAGCCCCTCTACTTATGGCATCTTATTGGATAAGGTAGTGGCATATCCTTCTACATTCACTACATTTTAAACTAGTCCTGAGCAGAAATTCAAGGATAAGTCTCATCAGACTTGTGTGTTTTGGGTATTTTTTCTTCCAAAAAATTAATACAGATGTGCCAATCTTTCATTTTGTAAATATCATCTGAAATGTTTTTTCACTGAGTCATGTTCTTAAAGAAAGAACATTGCCAGTCATAGGGAACGGAAGACATAGGTACAAGCGGCTAATACACTTGTGAAGCAACATTCTCTCTACTGTGTATTTCAAAAGTGACTATAAGAAAGCACATATTTAAAGAGGCTATTTCATGAGTTACTAAAAAAAATCATGACAGTTTTTCTGTTTTCTGTTAACCAGAATTAAGTGAAATATCCGTATTATATACTGATATTTATTTAACCTATGTAATTTTATTTCAGGGGATCATAATTTACTTCTTATTATTTGTAGTTAATGCTACCATTTCAAATAGTATTTTAGAGTAGTTTGGCATTTCCAGATTCCTCCAGGAAATGTATTATCCATATATGGATACAATGTACAAGGAGTTTATAGTTCCTCCAAAATAATCCTTTTTTTTGGCATCCACATTAATCCCAAGGAAAGGATCTACTTCACTAAAGCTGTTTGTCCCCAAGTTTTGATATTTTGCAATTAGTAGAGTTTTGCAAATTAATGGATATTCAGAACAGTTTTTCAAGAGATGGAACATCTATATTGCTTACTACATATAAAGAGCTACATTTGTATTTGCTGAAGGAAGAAATCAGTGAAACAATGATCAATCACAGACTCACAGAGTTGAAAGTGGCCATAGAGAACATTCTGTTCAACCTTTTGCTGGAAGGTTGAAATACCTTCTAAAGGTTCTCATGGCTGGCCATGGAGCCTGAATATAGAGATAGAATCCTTTATTTCTTCTTTCAATTGAACATGAAAGAAAAAAACAAATTATTTCTCAACTCAGTCATTTATTCTCTTATTTCTTAGGTGTATCCTGCTTAAAAAGTAGGGCAGAAAACAACAAAAAAGACAACAAAAAATCTTGACAAATAAGCGTTGTTAGTGTAAGAAAGAGCATTGCTCTTACTCGTAAGTGGGAGCTGAACGATGAGAACATATGGACACATCGGGGGACAACACATACTGGGGCCTGTGGGGGGTTGGGGGGAGGGAGAGCATCAAGAAGAACAGCTGATAGGTGTTGGGCTTAATACCTGAGGGATGGGCTGATCTGTGCAGCAAACCACCATGGCTTACTTCCCTAGGTAATAAACCTACACATCCTGCACATGTACCCCAGAACTCAAAATCAAAGCTGATTAAAAAAAAAGAACATTGCAGAGTAATATAAAATATGTGTGCATGTGAGCACAAGACCATGCCCATTACTTAAACCCAGAGTTCACACTCACAACATTCTCAAATAGATGGTGTTTCTGCAGTACCTGTGTTTGTAGAGGTAAAATGCAAACCCTGATAAAATTAGAGCAAAGAAAGGAACCAGAATGGCAGCTGCCACAGAGCCACTGCTGGTGCCGTGGTAATGATTCGAAGAGTCTTGATCTGGGTTTAAGGGATCTGGAAGATAAAGGAAATATTTAATTTGTTGTTACTGTACTCTGCTTAAAGAAATAAGTCTGATACATTTTATAAACGGGTATGAACTCTACAAGAAGCAGATGGAGTTACCATTTCACAGGAAACCAACTGATATTCTTTTCTAAAGATTTTAATATCCACTTAATGACCAAGACAAAAAACTATTTCCTACTAATCATGGAGAATACTATGAAAGAGTCCCAACATTTAAAATGTGAGAAAGGCAAAAGGGTCACTTTACATCCTGACTTTTGTTTATAGTTATAGGTATTTTCACAAAAACTAACTGAAGACATTTGTATATTTTTTCTATATTCAGAGGTCAGTAATATTTGCCGTTTTTTTTCTGTCTTAAGGCCAGACTCGGCAAAATATGTCATTGAAATTATGTAACTATCCCAGTTATGCATACAAATGGCATTGCATTCTTCATATGTGAATAGGATGGTATTATCTGATCTGCCTTTACTTTAGGTAGATTATGAAATTCACATCAGCATTTAGAAATACTCAAAAAAATTATAGTTCAACGTCACAATGCAAGTTTCCATGAAGACACAAAATAATGTTAAAATACAACTTTTTAAATTAATTACTTCTTTTTTTTTTTTTTTTTTTTTGAGACAGAGGCTCACTCTGTCGCTCAGGCTGGAGTGCAGTGGAGCCATCTCAGCTCATTGCAACCTCCGCCTCCCAGGTTCAAGTGATTCTCCTGCCTCAGCCTTCCAAGTAGCTGGGATGACAGGTGCCTGCCACCATGCCCGGCTATTTTTTGTATTTTTAGTAGAGATGGGGCTTCACCATGTTGGCCAGACTAGTCTCGAACTCCTGACTTCAAATGATCCACCCGCCTCAGCCTCCAAAAGTGCTGGAATTACAGGCCTAAGCCACTGCACCCGGCCTAAGATATACCTTTTATCCATTAGAAAGGAAGGCAAATGTAAATACTTCACGTATCATGAAGGTGACAGAATCATCCATTCTATAATACACGACTATGGAGTGTCTCATTGCATGGCACTGAGAGGAAAGCATTAAAAATTCAAATCCACAAACATTTATTAAGCAACTGTTGCCAAAGAAGAAAACAAGTTCTTGAAGAGTGTACTAACAAAATATAATTTTGGGATGGATTTGGCCTCATTGCATGGAGTCACTTAATGCAGGTAGGCAATGAATTATGATTGGCGCCATCTCAATATAACAGAATTGTTGAGAAGAAGCTGACCTGGTTTTCATATTTCCAGAATTTATACAATGTCAAATTCAAAGAGATGTTGCTTTATTTATTGTTTTATAAACCAGAAATGCAAAAAATCGATCAAATGTTAAAAATCTTTAAATCACTATTTGTATCAACATTCTTTAATTTTCATATCAAAACTTTCAAATGACATTATTTGCCATTTGCTTCAATAGATGCAGGATTACGACTGCCTACAATATTAACGTCCAATAGGAACATATTTTGGAATAATGTTGGCTTTTTACAACTACGTATCTTTTTGAGATCTGTTCCATCATCATGCAAAAGGAAAATGCCAGACGTCTGCTCTCTTGCAATCTGAGCACCCAGGTTATGGACGTGCAGTGAGTGAAGCCAACTGGGTGTTCCCACCCCAGGCACTGTATTGGAAGTGAGGGATGCAAAACATTCTGTGATGGTTTAAAATTTGTTCCATGGCTGAAGGGGTTCTAGAACCCTGGGGACAATGTAAGTGTGTGTGTGTGTGTGTGTGTGTGTGTGTGTGTGTGCGCGCGCGCACACGCATTGAGGGTGGTTCCAGCAGCAGCAGTGGTAACAGTAGTGATGTCCGGTGACCAGGGGTGGCGCTGTCCAACAGAGAGCAGTGGTGCCCTACTCAGGCACTAATCATGGGTTGGTTGTGAAAATCATATGTTAGTACTTATCTCAAGGGCTTACAACAATGCCTGGCACAGGGGGAATGTTCATTCGGACTCATAGTCACAAAAATATAAGCTTCCTGAAGCCAGGGTTTTTGTTTTGTTTTGTTTGGTTTGGTTTGGTTTGGTTTAGTTAGCTTTCCTCTTGAATCCTCAGAATCTGAAATAAAAGCTAGAATACAGTATATGCTCAATGTATATTTGCGAAATTTAAAAAAAAGTTTTGTCTTTATAGCATTTCAGCACCCAAATATGTTTTAGTTTCCATTATGTTGCCATACATTGATCTCCAAGTTTCTGTAATTCTGGGACTGTCTGCCTCATTCTTATAAATGTGTATTTTACTTACATTAACCACAGTTACTTTCTTTTATCTGAAAACAAAGCTACATACTTTCATCCATAATAGATACCAAAATTCAAATAATAAAATGCTGGAAAATCTACATGTCCCAAGACACCTCACATGAAAACAAAGAACACCACATAAGAAGGTGTTTGTGAATTACATAACCAGACTTACTGTGACATTATTACATGTCTGCAGCTCCTGGTTAATTTCAGTTACCCTTGTTTTAATAATCTGAAGGTTAATATACACACATAGTGCTAATTAAAATGGCATTAAGGGGTATGAAAACAAATAATATAAAGGAAAATTAAAATAATCATTCCTTGCCCTACGAGGCAGTTCCTCTTTAGAGTTGAGGGTTTTAAAAATTGTCCTTCCAACAATGTACTCTTAATATATGTGATTATTTTTCTCTTTTCTCATTTTAATAATTGGTGATATTATTTGCATGTTGCGTATGTGGCTTTTTAGCCTTAACAGTATATTTCTGAGGCTCTTCCATTGGCATATATGAATCAGATTTAATTTTTTAAGGTGTGTAGTATTCTACTGATTAGACATAACAACATTTATTTAGCTAGTCTACTGTCCAGGGACATTTAGGGTGTTTCTAGTATCTTCTATAATGCTGCAATGAAATCTTTTGCCTCTATCTACGAATTAGCAGGAGTGTACATTATATAGGACAAATCATCAGAAGTAGAATTATTGACGAACAGAATTTGTGCCTTTTAGTGTTGCTACATCCTACCTAATTGCTCTCTAAAAAGGCACTGCAATTTCATTCAACCATTATCCTACGAAGGTCTTTACAATAACACATGGACAGCTGTGTGTGATCCCTCTGCTACCCTCCTTTCCCTCCTCCGCCCGCTCCCTGTTTTCCCCTTTCCCTCCACCTCACGCTCCCTGTTTTCCCCTTTCCCTCCTCCTCCCGCTCCGTTTTCCCCTTTCCCTCCTCCTCCCGCTCCCTGTTTTCCCCTTTCCCTCCTCCTCCCGCTCCATTTTCCCCTTTCCCTCCTCCTCTCGCTCCCTGTTTTCCCCTTTCCCTCCTCCCCCTCGCTCCCTGTTTTCCCCTTTCCCTCCTCCCCCCTTGCCGTTTTCCCCTTTCCCTCCTCCTCCCGCTCCCTGTCTTCCCCTTTCCCTCCTCCTCCCGCTCCCTGTTTTCCCCTTTCCCTCCTCCCCCATCGCCGTTTTCCCCTTTCCCTCCTCCTCCCGCTCCCTGTTTCCCCTTTCCCTCCTCCCCGCTCGCCGTTTTCCCCTTTCCCTCCTCCTCCAGCTCCGTTTTCCCCTTTCCCTCCTCCTCCCGCTCCGTTTTCCCCTTTCCCTCCTCCTCCCGCTCCCTTTTCCCCTTTCCCTCCTCCTCTCTCATCACCCTCCTTCCACGTGTTATTATTGGTTCCACCACTGTTGTGCAACTGTTGTTGCTGCTACTATGGTGATAAATCAAACACAGTGTTTAGGTATTTATAAATTTACATTTCTTTACTGAAGAAGGAGGGTGATAAGCTAGGTCATTCAATTTTCTAAAGCTCATTCTTGAAACAAATGCACATCCAGTCACGCAACACTTCACGTGGGGGACACATTCTGAGAAATGCTTCGTGAGGCCATTTTGCGGCTGTGTGAGTGGGGGACACATTCTGAGAAATGCTTCGTGAGGCCATTTTGCGGCTGTGTGAGCCAGATGGTGTTGCCTACTGCCCACCTAGGCTACAGGCACAGCCAGTGGCTCCTACGTGAGTAGTGCTGTGCACTATGACATTATGGCAGCCATGGTGTCACCAGGTGTTAGGAATTTTTCAGCTTCTTTAGAATCTTATGTGGTCACTGGTGTATACGAGATCTTTTGTTGACCAAAATGTCATTATGCGATGCGTGACTGTCCTATATAATTCATCCACTTAAGCTGAACACACAGTCCAAGGCTTTCTCAGTGTATTCATAAGGTGGTACAGTCATCACCACGGTCTCACTTAGAAGACTGGTGTCCTTCCAAAAGAATCTCAGTATCTCTTAGGTTTATTCTTCCTCCACCTTCATTGCAACCTTTAGCCCTAGACAACCACTAATCAATGTCCCATCTCTATAGATTTGCCTGCTATGGACATTTCCTGTAATGGATTCATGCACCATTTGGCGTTTTTTATCTGGCTTCCTTCATTTAGCATGATGTTTTCAAGGTCCATCCATGTTGTAGCATTCATCAATACTTTATTCTTCTTCAGTGCTAATATTCCACTGTGTGGCTATACTACGTATTATTTATCCATTCATCCATTGATAGACATTTTAGTTGTATGAACATTTGGGTTGTTATAAATAATGCTGCTCTAAGCGTTCATGTACAAGTTTTGTGTGACATATATTTTCAGTTCTTTCGGCTACACATATAGGAGTGGAATTGCTGGAGCTTACAGTAACAACTATTTGATGAACTGCTAGAGTGTTTTCCAGAGCAGCTGTATCATTTCATGTTTCCCCAGCAAAGCATGACAGTTCCAGTTCCTCTGCCTCCTTGCCACCCTTTGCTATTTGGCTTTCCGATCATAATCATCCTTGTGGACGTGAAGTGATATCCCAGTGTGGTTTTGATTTGCATTTCCCTAATAATGATTATAATCAACATATTTTCATGGGCTTATTGCCATTTGCTGTCTTTAGAGACATATCTATTCAAATCTTTTGTCAACTTCTTATTTAGGTTATTTGCCTCTGTATTTTTCAGCCATAAGAGTTCTTTGTATATTCTGGATACAAGTCACTTATCAGGTACACAATTTTATGTATTTTCTCTCATTCTTTGTGTGTATGCTAGGGTTGGGTCACTCAATCTTAATGGGGAAATTAATTTATTGTTGAGTTTCTTACACAGTGTAGTTTTTGCATTAAAGTTGTCTTTCAAGTTAATTTTATTTTAGTATCCACTTAATGACAATCACATTTTTTGGTTTCTCTAATGACTAGAGAAAATTAGGAGGCTGTTTATTTTTATCCTAAAAAATAGATACTTGCCATCATTCTTAAATGAATGGTTGTTGCTGCAGAATTACTTAAACACAAACTTCTCTAATTAGTTGAAGGGCGGGGGGACTTACTTATGAGTCAAATTATTTTGTCAAGTAAATTTCTTTTTCCTGACAATAAGCTCATCATCACATGAGAATAAAAATTCCTTGTTGAAGCAAGCTGTTACTTTGTTAGATTAAAAAGAAATGGGGTAATGCACATAAAATTAGTAATAGCAAACTGATAGTTCAGGTCAAGTTCATTGGATCAGTAAACTTAGACATCTACGCAGCATCTTGTACAGCTCACTGGGGTGTCCTTAAACAAAATTACTAGAGCGTGTGCTACATAGAGAAAGGAGGACGAATAACTCTGGGATTTGGCTTAGAGCAAGAGAAAAAACATTACCCATCATTAGTGTTGGTCTAATGCGTTTATTCTATTTCATTACCTCAAAATAATATAACCCAATTTAAAATATAATCTCAGCCATGGCCAACATTATAATGCTCTTCTATTTAATAATACTGTAGTTTGAATAGTGGAAGTAAAGTGTTTTATGATTAATTATCCTTCTTTTTTTTTTTGCTTTTTCTACAAGCCAGTAGACATTTTTTTTCATTCAGCACTTTGATAAAAGTCTTACAAAATAACTTCATCGTGGTAATCATCACAAAATTGTATACTCACATTCTTCCAAAAGGTGGCTCTGGTAGCAAAGCCTATATGGTAATTTTCTTCTTTATAAAATAATGTGTGAATAGTATAAATGCATTAGACCAACACTATGTCTGGCATATTTATTGCATTATTTCTGGCTTTGTGTTTGTCTATTTTGCTATTCAAAATACTTTTTTTTCATTCAGCTGTAAAATACGTTAGTCTCCCCCATTATTTTTGTTTAGGTTTCTTTTAGAGTTATCTTTTCCATTTCTTCTTAGAAAAATCACTGGAAAGCCGAACTGATAATTTGCTTTAAAAAATATCCTAAGTACAACTTACCTTGCCTTTCTAGCTTAAATTTTCCAAAGTCTTTTCCATGAATGTCACCTTGAAAGGTAAATCCTCCCCTTTCAAGTCCAGATGATACCTGATATATAGGAAAGAAAAGAAACAAAAAGGTATACAAAGGGATGAATAATATCTTCTTTTAATATATCTTTTAATATAACTGTTACATCTTATATTTAGATACTACTGGTTAAATATTTTATTTCTGCCACTCCTTTTGGTGACACATTTATAGTTAAAGATCAGAAACCAACACAGAAGTGAACTTCACCTAACATATGTAAATGCTCACAATCCCATTTTGATCTTGAAAATGATTGTAAATTTTACAGTATATCCATATGGTAACTACACTTTCTAAGGGAAGACAAACATATGAATTAAGAAACAATCTACATTATGTAAAACTCGCTGTGTGTCCCAGCTATTGGGCAGGGTACATCCTGTGAGGCTGTCTACCCTTAAGTCAGACAGTGAATTAGAACACAAACAAATGGTTAACTTGCAAAGAAGGGTGTTAAGGGGGACGTCTTAAATCTCTCTATCTATCTGGCAATGATTTCTTTTAAAACGAGCAGTATGGTTATCAAGGGGTCTTAGAAAATTTCTGGTGGTACCACTTATGATATAATGTAGCAGTAACATCCCAGACCCTGGATTTCAGGTCTTGCTCTGCCCTCAACTGCAACTACCCCTTTAAGGATGGCTAATTTATTTCTTACTTCTTAGACCTGGTTTCTTCCCTTATTAAATGAAGGAATAAAATGACCACTCTGTCAACAAGAGGGACGGCTGAGTTTTCAAGGGGCAGACACAAGACAGCTCTACTCAGAAGCCTCCAATCCGTAGCCCTCGCCTCTGCACAGAGAGATATTAGAAAGCCTGTGCTTCGTCACAGACCTTACACATGTACTTACGTAACCATCTAGTCCCCAGTTGTCATTTTCAAACTTGCTTACAAAAATATCTGCTGGACCTTTAATTTGAAAAGCCTTTAGGAGTAAGTGGGCCTCCTCCTTCTTGTAAACGCCTGTGAAAAGATCAGCAGGTCAGGCTTACCTTGGAGAAACTTAGCAATTCAGCCCTTTCATCCATTTGATGTGGAATGTGGTACAGAGATCATAATATCATAGATAATAGAAAACTCAAACAGAAATTGTATTTTTATTTGTGAATTTTAGCCTTGGAGCTTATTTTTTCCCCTGAAAATCTTCCTACATCCTTGTCTATTTGAATAGGTATAATCCACTCCACTAAGTTCAAAACCCTTATTCCACAGAAAGAATAATTAATAACATATTTGATTTTGCCAATTAAAAAATTTCTCTCTAAAAAAGTACACAATAAAAATACATCACAGAATTAATATAAGAATGAAAAATATACATACAGTGCTTAAAATACTGTTTGCCATCTAAATCAAGGCTGTTTTTATTAATTGTGTGATGATTTTAAAAATCTCATGATGAGCACATGAGTTAAGAAAAAAAGGATTAAAAAATAAAGTTTGGAGACATGCATTATCTATATATGAATCTCAGATTCTTGACTTAATATGGGCATAATTTTGAGCAAATCAGTTCACTTTTCTGTACTGGTTTTGTAATCTTTAAAATGATAAAATAGTACCAACCTCTCATGGCTAGGGAGAGGCTCCAATGAGTTACAGTATATGCAAAGCCAACAGAACATTAATAATTAATATTTACTAGATCACCTCTCTGTGAAAAGAGAGCAGGTCTACTTCTGCTCACACCATGCATTTAGTGAATTCTTCGGGACCTACCTGTCAACTTCAGCTCCACTTGCGAGGCTTCACTGAAGGTGGCATTCACCTTACTGCTTGTTGCATTGAACCAGTCAACAGTTAGAGTGGCGGGTTGCCTTTTCCCTAAATATTCATAATATCCCTTCCACACTGAATTGACGAAAAAGACATCTGAAGGAACTGTGGGAAGGGGGGAAACAGATGAATGTCAGCACACACACAGACAATAAATTCAGACATTATTAAACATAGAAGGCATAAAACTGCTTAGTGAGCGATCACAGATGAGGGCAGTGATGAAGACAAGGGGAGCTTAGTGCATCGCTGTTCACAGCATGTGCAAAACTCAGAAGAAGCAGGTGTGAAGATTATTATGGTATGCAAGTAGACATTTGTGTTTATGGTTTTATTTTTATTATTATTATTAGAAGCCAAAGTATACCTATTTTAACAGCCCTTCCAAGGTCATGGGGTATGGTGAATTGGGACTTCTAATGTTAGTTTAGTTTTGACTGTGCTTGGTAAGAAATATGTTTACCTGACCCATGAAATCACTACTGATATTTCAATAATATCCAAGTCTACTCTTTGAAAGACTTGGAAGGCTCAGAAGAACTGATATATATCATTCGACAGCAATGCCCTGTCTTGAAAAAGCTTACGTATCCCAGCACTGACTGCACTGGATATTCCAGCACCACAGGGACTTAGGAAGACAAAGCCCTTTCATTTCAGAGTCTTTATTTTGTAAGTAGAGTCAGTCTCTCTCATTCACACTCTTCTGCTCTTCTTTAATCTCTTTGTGTAAAATATTCCATAAGTAAGAAAAGACGGGCTCAATAATTTCAAATTTTTCTTTCATATATGTCTTTTAAATTCAGTAATAAAAGACACAGTCTTTTTAAAGCATAGAATTCATCGACAGGAAAACTCACAAAGATTATTGAGATATTTCCTCTTGCTTTCACTGCCTAAGGAAAAAAAAACATTTTTCATGTGTTTGTTTAAAAATGTGTATAAAATCCTGCCATTTTCACAGATAAACATGAATTGCAGTGTATAAATCCACATGATAATTCCAATATTCCTCTTTGTTTTCTGCCTTATGATGTGCATGAATTATTTAATTAGACAAGATTCATGATAAGCATAATTGGTCAAAACACATTGCTTGAGTTGCTAGGTGGAAACGAAGATTCATGTCTCCCTAACCTACTTTTTAGAAAGTCGATTTACAGTTGCAAATAATGAGGACAAAAGTATGTTGTGCCTATACCTATGCTTCTCTTTTCAGCCCAGTTGGCCACTTTCTTGTTTTCCTAGGCAGGCTAAACCTATAAAACTTGGCCTAGCAAGAGAAGGGTTAAAGAAGAACAGAAGATAATAGCTTCCTTTGGCCTGGAGTAGACCCCACTTTCTCATAATAATAGTGATAAGAAAACAAGTTAAAAACTCATATATCCACACAAGTGTCTAACACATTTGCTTACCAATCACCGAGTTTAGACACATCTACTTAGCGATTGCCAGCACCGCAGAGACCCCCGTTGTAATCAGCAACTCTAAAATAGCTTTATTTCCCATTACTAAAATTAAGCCTTTGAAGTACATTAAAATGTGTTCCCTAATTAGAAGTTATAGGCTCTTCTGAAGTTACTAAACCACTTGTCCAAGCATTCACTTAAGGTAATCCTGTTGAAGTTTCACAGGAATGGGCCAGGCTTGGCTGGGTAGGGTAAGATACAACCAATGTCTTAGAAGTGGCTTCTGTGTATTAAAATATGACCACGAGTCATGTGGTAGAGGTCATCTTTCTGAGTCTTTATAATTTCACTTGTTACTGGCAGCCTGCAGTATACTGCAGAAGCCACATAGCTGAGACGTACTAGAATGTACCACACTGATGAAGAATCACATTCTATTAGCACTTCCAAGAGCATAAGAAAAGGAATATTGATAATAATGTTTGCACCTACAAAAGGAGTGTATAGAGATTTCAGTATCTTAAACACAAAGTAAGCAAATAAAAGAAACAAAACACACAACAATAATAACAAAAAGAGACTGTGCTTTCTTCCATTGAAGAAAATGTTGCCTGGATAAAAAGCTTTGACTTCTGTATGTGATTTTTAGGTAATATTTAAATAAAATAGTCTAGAAAGATTTAAAAATATTTTATATTCTGTATGATGCAGATTGGAGAAATTCCTTTAGTCATATTGGCACATTTTTCTTTGTCTAAGAATTAAGTGTGTAACACAGCATGCTGACAATAGCATTACAAATACTCTTTCCATGTTTGATTCTAAAATAGAGCTTGTGCCCCCCCCAAAAAAGTGCTAAAACCTGAATAAAGAAAGTACTAGTCAAGTGACCTTATATATTTACAAGGGATTTCTCTTTCTGATAAAACAACAACAACAACAAAATACCCAACTTAAATTAATATAATTTGGGATTAATTTTGTTATTTAAATATAATTTAAATTTAAAACACAGAACACGCCAGATGATTTTGTATAGTGAAAACTTTCCTCGGGAAATAGGACAAAACACAGATAGAACATGCCAGATGATTTTGTATAGTGAAAACTTTCCTTGGGAAGTAGGACTGCATTTTTGCAATTTGCTACATAATGCATTTGGCAAAAGGCACCACATACAACAAAAAACTATAATTAACATCTTAGAAGGCAAAGGATGCCTGAATGAATGGAGATACTTGGAAAAAATCGGGCTCCATATTTGAACTGTTTGCATTAACAACTTACGCTGTAAAAATGCCTCATTGATATGAGCTTCCTCATTTGGAGGAAAAAAATCGCAACCCTCTTTATAAGGCTCTCCATTATACCACATGGAATGATCACTGTTTTCATTTCTCCCTGCCAAACGCCGAAGGCACGTTTGAATGAAACAGTGTGTGATGACACCAAAGGTTTTCTTTTTAAGTGAAGTAATGTTATTTCATTAACAAACCATTGCTGTGAAATAAACAGAATTCTATATAGGCTTAGTGTTTTAAATAATTGAAACATTAACTTTGTCATGGACTAACGGATTTGGAAATTTAAATGTTGAGAATTGTTTCATTGTGCAGAGTAGAGAACAAATCACTTTATTTGATTGAAATCTATAACTGTTCTGGTATACAAACCTGGAGTTTTAGTAACTGTTTCATTAACTTCTCTCACTCCTTTACCTACAAGTAAAAAGACAAATTATCATTTTTTAAAAAAACATTTTTGAGTAAGTTTGAAAAAATGTCAAATTGAAGCAATTTTCCTTCTCCAGAGTTTTTAAATGTACAAAATATGAATACCTTATACCTATACATTTTAAACCCACGTTTTACAGCAGAATATTCTTGGTGTTTGTGGGAAAGCAGAGTTTAAGGATGAAAAATCAATGTACATCTATCTACACATATTTCCATGGAAAGTGCTACAACAGAGAGCCTTGCAAAGCAGGGTGGCGTCTATGACATTTCTCATATCCTCCTTGGAATACCCTGCCACATACGAAGTAACCAAATAACCATGATGTTATAGTCCCTCTTGATTGTCCAATATCCTACCCAAATCAATGAATTTATACATTACTATTGAAAATTCAAAATTATTTCCATTACAGAATGTTCATTTTGGTCGATCAAGTTAGATTTAAATCATAATTTCTTAGCCTTCACAGTTTTATATCAAACTATGAATCACCATTTTAAAAGTTTTCATTCTTCTATTTCTAACAGGGAAGGGCAAGGGAAACAAAAGTCTCTCTAAAATCCCTGATATGAGAATTCCAAATAGGCTCCAGGAAATGAAACCTAAAGTCACTGACTTTCTCACATTCTATCATTTTTGGTTTATGCTGTTTAGACTCCATGGATTTATAAATTACACACAGGGGAGAGCCTGAAAGTTTAGCTATCATCAAAGCTGACCCAGGATGATGATTCTCACTTGTAAACACACAAATTGGTAATTAATGGATCGTTTCTATGTGAATTGCTTTTGTAATTTTACAAAGCAGAACCAATGTCAGGGACACATAAACTTAGGTTTTACCACAAACAGCATGTGGTCTTAAAAATAACCACATATATATTCTCGGATACTTGGTGATATTAATTCATTTTCATCTTTAAGAACTACTTTTCCTGAAAACATACCGAGTATTATTTTCCTTTTAATTCAGAATGCTTTTCTTTAACCAAATAGCTTTTCTTTTTTGGCTTAAAATAATCCAATGATTGTATTATGTACTAATTGCATACTAATGGTACTATACATCCACTTAGCTCTGCCACCGTTGCATCAAACACTGAGGATACACACGTTCATGCACACAGCTCATGCACATGAAGCAGGACTGAGGCAGGTGGCGATGCTGCAGCCTCAAGCTCTTACTTATGGGTTTCTCACATGGACACTAGCCTGATGGGCAGCCGATCCTTTCCCTTGCTCTTTGGAAAAGTATGCCACTCCTTGATCAATAACTTACTTTTACACACAGGCGACTTTCCTGTCCATTTCATGTCTGCTTTACAGGTTCTGTGCTCAGATCCACCTGCGAGGAAAAAGCCTGGATGGCAAGTGTACACTAAGGTGTAGCCGAAAGTAGGAAGATCGATGGCTCTCACGTCTGCATGTGCCGGGGTTTCTGGCTGTCTGCAGGCATGAGCTGAAACAACATTAGGAAACATTGAGACTTTGTTTACTGTAAAGTCAGCACATGTGTCTAGAGAAATGAATAGACCACAACAGTTTGGAAATTGGTATGCAGTCAGTCATACATATATATTACACATATATATGTCATGTTTTTGGTAGAGATGAAGTCGCTCTATATTGTCCAGTCTGTGCTAGAACTCCTGACCTCAAGCTGTTCTCCTGTGTTGACCTCCCAAAGTACCAGGATTACAGGCATGAGCCACTACACCCATCCTATGTATATTTATACATAGGTAATTATACGCAAGGATTTAGAGTAGACATCATAGCTTTGAAATAAAAAAACACTTCTGCTATACTACTAAAATAAATATGTTAAAGATCCCTAAAAGCCCAGTCTTACAAATTATACAGACTGGTGAATATTTAGATATGCCTTGATTTTGTTCTGGTGGAAACTAGCAAATTTATTATTCAATTTCATTAACAATTTTGGTAAAAATTTCATGTGTATTTAGAAACTTAATATATTATAGATACTTATTTTCTTTAAAATATAATTTAGGAATAAATGAGATTGTAACGTATACTCTGTATCTCAAACCACTCCATTCTTATAAAGTTTGCATATATGCCATAAGGATTGGCATATTATTATAAAACAAGTTTATAAGTTTAAAATTGTACATGCAGTTGTTTTGAGTATTGTCACTATTTCACTAATGAGTAACCATAACCAGTACCTGATATTATGAAACTCCATATTGTATATAAACATATGCATATATGTACGAGTGCATGTGTATACATATATATGTACATATACTATCAACATATAATTTGAGTAGTGATTTAGAGCAGAGATGATAGTTTTAAACCCACGTATATCAATTCATATATACTTCCTAATTATAGCGAGAATAATCTTTTAAACACTTCTGCTTAGACTCCGACATATGACATTATTCAGTTGACCCTCTCTTTAGTAATTTGATGTAAATATCCTAGAAGAATAATAGCATGTACAAACACGTTTTCCCTCTAAGAATGTTCAGTATAATGTTATTCACTTATCTTTGGTTTCAAGCAGTTTCTCAGACTTTACTGTGCCTTGGAATCTCCTGGAGCACTTGTTAAACTAAACTGTCCCCCTTTTTTCCCCCCCGGCTCCCTCCAGAGTCTCCGGTTCAAAGTCAAGGGTGGGGCTTGAGAACTGACTTCACAGCCCAATGTCCAGCCAAATGCTTAGGTTGCCAGTTCTAGGGAACCAAACTTTGAGGACATCCAAAGTTTAGGATTGGGGAATTAAAAACAATTTCTTATTATTTCCCTTAGTGGTAAACACTCCTCAGACATTCACAACAAATAGTTTACTTCGGATTGTGGTGGAAGAAATCACACTTACGTATACATTCGGTCTGTATCCCACTCCATGTTAAATTGGCAAGGCAGGTGCGAGTCGTGGAACCTTGAATATGGTAGCCTTTTCTGCACCTGAAAAAAACCGTGCTTCCAACCTAGAGAGGAAATCCAACACTAGCTTCAGAGGCCAAGGGAATATTCGAAGTATCAACTGGTGATACTTGAAAGCACATGCCAGGGTAAAAATATAGCAGCAATTTTTCATGTTAATGTCGAGCCATTGTCTAAATCAACGTGCACATTATAACTGCATATTACAGTGTTACACACAATGTGGATTGCTCAATGAATAGTGTAAGATCTTTGTGAATTTTGAAAATTTAGAAGGCTGTTTGGGTAAAGAAGTTATGCCTTTTCTGTTTTAGAGTTCTTTTTTGTTTATAATAATTATTATTTCCTTTTTCATTTTTTTTCCTGCCACTCACATTTTAAACAATTGGCATTTATTAGAAAATTACGTTTGTTAGCACTCCTAGAGGACTGGTCAACTCCTGCTCATACAGAGGCCGCCAAAACTCTGTCTTACGCTTCAAACTGTACAAAGTATTTACTGTTGTCTGCATGTCTGGGGCATCTTCCTCACCAGGTCTTCACAAAGCTAACCCCCACTTAATTCTCTGTACTTTGCTTAAACTGCACATCCTCTGCAGATTCTTCTCTGATCTTCCAAGAATGAATCACGTGCTGCTCAAATGCGTTTCCCCAACATTGGGTATTATCTGCGCCACTCACTACGACATCCTGGAATTGCCTGTATATTTATTTACCTGTCTGTGTTCCTAATTTAACCAGAGGTGCCTCGAGGGGCAGATTCCTGTGATCTGTAAATATCTTTTTAGAGAATGAGCTCTGGTCCATGTGTTGAGGGGCACCAAAGATCATCCATGCTCCTGCGTATCCGCAGCATGAGGCCAGTATGACCCACGTACAAAGGGAGAGGGAAGCAGCCCCCAGGGAAGGCGGGTTTGCACTTGTGACAGCTTGGCTTGGGACCACATTGTTTCTTTAAAGCTTGACTTAACGAGGGCACATAAGTGTACCAAGTTAGAGTCCAAAGATTTGAATACCCCATGTGTTTCTTGCTCTGAGAAATTTAACCAGTTATTTCATTCCCTGTGTCTGCCTTCTCACAGGAGTAAGCCCATATCTCCCTCGTTGGGATTCTGGGAAAATAACGAGAAGTAAAATGCAAGAAAATAGTTGGTACATTGAATAGTGAGAAAGGATATCATGAGGAAAAAAATGCTGCTTCTAGCACTTGATACAGTGGAAGTAGGAATTTACAAAGAAAAGTGCAAATTTGATAAATGTCAGATCGATAGCTAATTTAAGATGCAATGATGGGAAACGGTTGACTCAGTTACTCTTGATTGATTGATTGACGATTGATTTAAACTTTAGAGTCAGGGCCTCTCTCTGTTGCCCAGAGTATAGAGCACAGTGGTGCAATCATAGCTCATTGCATCCTTGACCTTCAGGGCTCAAGTGGTCTTCCCATCTGAGCCTTCTGAGTAGCTGTGACTACAGGTGCACCTTAACACACCCAGCTGATTTTTTGTATTCTTTGTAGAAATAGGGTCTTGCTATGTTGCCCACACTGTTCTCAAACTCCTAGCCTCAAGTGATTCTCCTGCCAGGGCCTCCCAAAGTGCTGGAATTACAGACGTGAGCCGCTGCTCCCAGCACATTTCCTCTCTGTCAGGAATGGTGTCCACCAACTCTCCGTGCAAGCATGTTTGCAATTCGGAACAGACCTCCTGGTAAACATGCTGACATTGTCAGGAAGGCCGTGGACAACCTGTATCACTTACTGGCAGAAAGAAAATAGAGTCTCCTTCTCAATAAAAAAATTTTTTTAGCAGAATATATCAAGCCACTCTAAATTGATTATCATACACTAACCCTGGAGCTATGGGTTTCAGGGACATGCCTG
Organism: Colobus angolensis palliatus; assembly: GCF_000951035.1. Classification (NCBI taxonomy): domain Eukaryota; kingdom Metazoa; phylum Chordata; class Mammalia; order Primates; family Cercopithecidae; genus Colobus; species Colobus angolensis. The sequence continues at coordinate 2,882,386 of NW_012114766.1, forward strand.
GCTGGAGAATGGGAGCTCGTCATTTAGGCTGCATGATTCACATAGCCTAACACGGGGACATTTCACACTGAAATGGTTCACTTTGTGTAAGTAATGTTTCAGCATATGGTGCTAAAGAAAACAGACAAAAATCTCATCGGTTACATTAAAATATTCCTAATATTTTACATTAAAGTATTCCTAATAAAGGAAGAAGAGAAAAACATTTGGGGAGAGCTGCATCTCACGGTGTCAATCATGTCCTTAAAAGATGGTGTCTGAACTCTTTATCAGTAAATCCTGCTGTTGGATAAAATCTGTTGTTCACGTTAGTGTAACTGATTGGTTATAAGGAGGGTGAAGGATTTATCTAACCCTGTTAGTGTTATATGATAACTATATATTGCTATGTTGCTAAATATAGTCATCATCAACTTTTAATTACTATAAGTTGTACATAGGCAAGTTAAGACTTGCTCAAAGCAATGGTGATCAAAATTTTATTTTTCATAGTGACTCAGTGAGAGCGACAACCATATAAAGTATTTTCCAACATTCCTTGACAATCTGGCATTCAATATTTATGTACCTGAAAGTATTTGCTTGAAGTTTAAGGCAATGTTTGAGACATAATAGAAAACGTGCTAGAGTTAGTATATTAGCTCCCTGTAAGGATTTCCACCGTTGGATGCAAAAGAGCTACAAGGAAATGGCCACTGTGTGTCAGAGCGAGAAAAATGGGAATATTTTTGTGCTCATGAGAGATGGGGAAAGTGGCTGAGGAAGATGGATTTTTATTCTTAATTGATGAGATCCCTAACTTGAAGGTAGAATATATATTTAACTTTTGTTTTCAAAGTCATGCAACCAGAGAACAGTGAAGTTATGGCAGTACTTAAGATGGTTAAAACATTTTATTTCAAGCTTCATTACCTTCCACTTTTAGGTATTTCTCCAACATTCACTGAAGTGGTGAGGCTCATTTCATTAAAAGTCAAATGAACGTTCCAAAGTGATATTTAGTATGTTAATAATTCATAGAACTTCAAAGCTCATACGGAGAACTAATTTCACAAGTAAGTTTAGACTACGGGGCTAACGTACATTTTCTCCTGTTTCTGTCTCTAGAATTTAATATTATTTCCCCCACTCTATCCAGTCCCAAAGTGGAACCTTTTATGGGTAGCTTATCAGTGACAAGTTACCCCAATTTGAGAATTGCCGTGCGAGTTTAACAAATAATAGAAGCATGCATGATTTCAAATAGAAATTAACATAACAACAGTTGCTATGTTAATTTCTATTTGAAATTTATGCATCATTCCATTTTTATCTAGTAAGATACTACTAAGTATTATCTAGTACACGCTGATTTTGACAGTTGAAAACACATGTAGAAATCCCCTTTGAATGAATTTTATTCGGGTGAATACAACATGAACAAGGTATGATATAAAAAAGCACTCATATATGTTTAAGTAACAAATATATTTTATATTTCCAGAAAGAAAACATAGTAAATTCATAATGAACTACCTCATAGCCTCTGGAGCTGTTCTGTATTCCAAAGTGTGGCGTACCAGGGTCTGGGCAGGTGTTATGAGCAGGATCTGAAATTTGTGATTTAAAAAGAAAACAGGGCACCAGATAGAGTTATTGTGGGAACTCTAACAGCTTTTACTGAAAGGCCTCATGAAATAGAGAAAATTTTGTTTTGAGAAATGTGCAAGATGTTTTTCAGGAAAGTTAAAAATTAAATTGCTACTTTTATCTTCTCAAGACATCTTCTTTAGATGTTAACTTTTAGACTTTAAGTAGTTCAGTATGTTCTTTTTATATAAGAATAAGTACATTTTTTCCATTCTCTGGCTTTTTTTTCTATAAAAATATATTTGTTTGGTCAATGACATACTATCTTCAATAGTGATCGATCACCATCTTTTTGTTTATTAGGATTCAATTAATGGCCATCTCATTTGGTTACCCATGACATTATTCTGAATTTCTTTAATTAGTTTTCCTCAACATTTCAAAATGATAAATATATTTAATGCTTCAAAATCGAAGCATATGGAAAACCAAGTGACATTTTTCAAAAAAGGTAGGACTTGGGTAACCCAGTGGCACTTCAGCTCTCTTCTCTGCTGCTCTACAGTTGCCAGTAGAAAAACAAAATAGATAACTTCTTAAAACTTGTTATCTAGAGCAACTAACCTACTGGGGGAAGAAAAATATTTTTAGTGTAGAGATAGCTACTATATGACAATAATTTAAATCAAATGACAGCAAATATTCCTATAATTAGGAAAAAATGCTTCAGTGACAATATTTCTTTAATACTATCCTTATTTTATACCATTCAATTTCTTAGAAAATAATCAAGACTAATTATTACTTTTTTACTAAAAACTTGTAGAACACCCATTATTCTGCTTAGTAAATCTCAATGAACAAAATTAACACAGTGAGAAAACTTGACTCTGCAGCAATAAAACAATAGCAAGACTGTCTCTCTGGTGAGGGCTGCTTTAGAGAATGTTCCTAACTGCACCTTTCCCCGAAACAATGCAATTGGCAGTTAAGGTAGACAGCAGAGACAGCCACTGAGGTCAGAGAACAAAGTCTAGTAGCTACTTTAGCAGACTTCTGACTTAAACTCCAAACATAGCTTGAATGACTTAAAAGAGCAGCACATCAGTTTAGCTGATTAGTGTGCAATCCTATTCAGTGCAAAGAATATTACCTTTACAGAAAATTTTCTACGGGAACACTATCTATATAATCACCAATGACCCAATTTCAGAATGAAATGTCCTCATCCCCCAAATACCCCCAAATATCACCAGGGCAGTATTATAATTATTACCAATGCATGCAGGTTGTACGCCGCTCCACATGCCGTCGGCTTGGCAGATTCTTCTCGAAGATCCCACGAGTATAAATGGAGATTTGCACTGGAAGAAGACCTCGGACTTATAGGTGAAACTTTTCCCACTGAGTCGCCCTTCGGCGGGGATGCCAGGGTCTCCGCAGAACACAGCTATGGAAGATAATCAGGAAGAAGTCAGCCTTCAGTGTCCCTGGATCAGCTTAACCAATTGAGCTTGGTAACTAGTTTCTGTTAAATCTTTAGCTTTAACTATTAAACAAGAAAAAGACTAAAAGGAGGCCGGGCACAGTGGCTCACACCTGTTATCCCAACACTTTGGGAGGTGGAGGCAGGCTTGAGCTCAGGAGTTCGAGACCAGCCTGGGCAATATGGTGAAACCTCATGTCTACAAAAAGTACAAAAATTAGCTGGGTGTGGCGGCAGACACCCGTAGTCCCAGCTACTTGGGAGGCTGAGGTGAAAGGATGGCTTGAGCCCGAGAGATTGAGGCTGCAGTGAGCTATGACTGAACCACTGCGCTCCATCCTGGGCCATAGAGTGAGGCCCTGTCTCAAAAAAGAGACTCTGCCCTTAGGCGACACAGTCTCAAGTTTGAGTTTTTGTGTATTTTAGGGCTATTACTACCCACCAGGAAGGTCCTCAGATTGGAACCTTAGGGTGTGCCCGGATTATCCGTCCCTGTTGCAGACCTATAGTGGGTGGAACAAATTCTGCTGCAGAACTTACGCAGGCACTGGGGGACCTCTCCTTTCCACACCCCGCGGCCTTCACAGGAGAGGATGGCAGAGTGAGAGAGCTGGTAACCGTCCACGCAGCTGTAACTTATGCTGGAGCCCCAGCGGAAGTCAGTTCCCTCCACTGTTCCGTTCTGCACGGGTGGCGGCTGAGGACACAACACGGCTGTTTTCCAAAGAACAAACAAGATCAACATTCCCGAGCTCCCGCTGCAGCTGCGATGTTCAAACGATTCACATTTTAATTTTACCTGAATTACAAATGACATCTACATAGGTTTCTTTAAAAACAAATAATAAAAGAATTGCCAAAGAAGACAGTACCTCCAAATAATAAATCTTTTTTTAGAATATTTCTTCATTAATATAGATCAAGTATATAAAAGCAAAGTCAAGTCAAAACATATAACACTGTAAAAGAAAACAGGATTGAACATGATATTCTCAATATATACAAGGCCAAGAAAGGAAGAAACGTTCTTGTTTAATTTGTGTCTTTTTATGATGGTTCCCAAGGACAACTCGAATGAGGATTTGGTCAGATGACACAAAATTTATAGGCACAGATGGTAAGAATTTTTCCGGCCATCTGTATTTTTTATTTAAAGATGGCATATAGTTTCCAAAAGACACAGTCGGTCCATCTATTTACTGAATATATTTTTTTAGAAATGCCTACACAGTTAAAGAAGATTCTGTAAAATACCATTCACAAGTGTTTCATCACGGCCTTGGAGCCTGATGTCTACTTTACAGGGCTGAGAAGCAAGAACAGGGTTTCTAGGCAGGATTTCCCCGAGGGCAATGTCCCCACAGATCCACCTTCCCCACTGCAGAAATTATACTAAAATGCACCCCAGGGGGCAAAAATCCAAAAACCACTGTCTAAAATCCTTTTTCTCCGAAGATATAAAAGCTTCCCTAATTTGGAAAATGAATGGAAGTTTCCAAGTGACCCTGTAGGCAGCAGAAGGCATTACAAGAGAATAACCACCAGCATTTTGCGTGTTCAGGCTCATGCCTTCTCATGTAAGAGAGACACGCCAACACACGCAAATCACACTTGCACACCCAAAAGTTGGAAATGGGTCCTCCTCTCACCACTCCACCTTCTACTGATCTGTTCACTCGTTCAACAAATCCTTCCTGAGACCCCAGATTGAGGGCTGGGGAAAGGCGCGCTCTGGCCCAAGGGAATGTCCAGGGGGAGGCCCCAGTTGGGAGAGACCTGAGCTACATGGGAGAATGGGAGGAGACAGGTTAGACAGGTTCCAGGAGGGACACAGAGTGAAAGAGGTTCCATCTGGTAGGGCCTTGCTGGCCATGACATTGTTATAAACACAACGGGTACCAGAAAGAGGATAAACATCCACAAAACCATGCATGAAGTGTTATTTTATCGGCCATTTCCATCATGACCATTTGACCTGAACACTGCCAACACCACTTAGTGCATTTCATTAAACATTCATTTAGGGTCTGCCGTATAACAGGTGTAGTATTAAGAGTTACAATACAAAGAAGGGAAAGCAATGAGATCCTTTGACTCCACTGGGAGAGGAAAGCAGGATGGTCCAAGAACACGCCCATGTCAGAAGAGAGAGAAAGCAATATTTCTGAGCATCCAGGTCACATTTAAGCCTCTGTCACATTTAACCATCTGTCTTGCAGAGCCCACGGAAGATGATACCTTCTCCGTTAAGCTACCGAGTGTCCTAGCTCTCCCTCTCTCAGTATTTCATTTGTTCCTAGTCTAATAAAGAGGAGAATGCCACCCTCTTATGTTTGACCACTGACAGCTTTCAAGCACGTCTCTCCCCCTCTTCTTCTTGTCCTTCCTCTTCACCAGCCGATAAGAAAGTCTGGATAGTTCTTTGCTTCTGGTAAATAAACCATCACCATACAAATCCCTGGCCCTTGCACAGCCCTCACTCAGCCCTACTCCCTGGTCACCGTAAGAGCCCAGCCTGCTCACTCACTCTGCTTTGCTGAAGCCACCTTGATGGGCTTGAGCCTGTCTTGATTCGCCCAGATGGTCCAGTCACATAAGTCGTAAACCTCTTCCTGCCTTCTTGGTGAGTGTCATCTTCAGTCTCAGCAACCAAACCCCATGAAACATCATGGTGCTAACACTCTCTACCAGTACTTTGCCATTACCAGGTGATTGGTTTGTCTCTCCAACCTGCCTCTAAATTCCTACAATTAGATTTGCCATGCCATGAACACCTCACTCAGCCAGGGTCACAGGTTTACCCAGGACAGCAAAGCACTGGGGTTCACACACAGACTCCAGGGTGGCAGGACCATCACTGAACCCTGACATCTCCAGTTCCTGGTTTGTGATCCTAAGCCTTTTCCTCGACCTCTCTGTGAGTTCGTTTTTCCATCCGTAAAACTGAGATTAATGTATTATAAAAATAAAGTGACTTAATAGTTGCAAATTGGTGTTTAAGAATTCCTAGCCCCTAGAAGGGCTACATAAATGCTTGCAAAATTAAACAAAGCACAATTCAATATAAAGACTTCTACACATATCTGTAAAATCCAAAGAGTCGCAACACAAACCTTTGCAGACAGGTTTGCTCTGATTCCATGTGCCGTCTTTGGTACAGCGAATAGTGGCGGATGTGACCGGTTCCATGAGATAGCCAGGGTTACACTGATAGCTCACAGTCTGGTTGAAGGTGAAGTCGGTCCCGAACTGGATGCCATTTGCTAGTGTGCCTGGATCCCCACAACTTATAACTAATAAACAGGTAGCGGGAAAGAAGCAGAGAAATTCATTTATCATGAAAGGAATTAGTCACCCATTCTAGTCGAGATACTCTCTTTGAACTGCTATTCAAAGCGGTTAAGCAGTGAATTAATAAAGCAATACTACCCTCTGTTTGATGATTTCACTGACCCGCTGTCAGAAGGAACACTTGTATTTTGAGAATCACTGATTTCTATTCTGTTGGCAGCTGGCTGTCAGATGCTGCCTTCCACCCCTTGACTAGCCCCTAATTAGGCATGGTGTGTAATCAGAAAGATGAAGCCTGCAGTCAGAGAACCAAAGACATTTCTTCTTTCTCTGCAGACCCAATGGTCTGCAGACGACAAAGTCTTGACTTTTTTTTGGTCTCAATTTTACAATGTTCGACCCAATTGGCCTTTTAAAGGAGCTTCAGCCATACAAATAAGAAAGTGGAAAAAATCTTAAAGTACCTAAGAAATAGAGTCACAGTATCACACATAGTTTTCCTTTTTTTCCCTCTATGAATTAAAAATAAAAAACAGTATAACACCTTAAAGTCAGTTTTGTTTTTCCCTCGCAATGGAGTGAGTTTCACAGTAATGAGTCTACCACGATGTCTGGTTACTCACTTGTGCAGTCGGGAGCAGTGCCTGTCCAGGTCCCATTGGCTGTGCAATGCCGCGTCATGAGCCCTGAAGTCTTGTAGCCTTCCCAGCAGGCATAGATGACCGAGCTGGAGAACAGAATGCCATCACTACTGACGATCATTCCGTTGGTGGGTGTGCCAGGATTGCCACAGGACACAGCTGTTAGGCAGACAAGAACAACAACACACACAGCGAGTGACCCAGGATGAAAATGGCAAACAGGAGACCAATGGGTATCGATGCAATAGACTACACATTTATTACAAACCCACCGCACATAATCCTATGGAAGTTCCTTAACATATGTCTTACTATGGCTCACATGTTTATTTTATTGATTAGCTACAAATATAAAAATAACCTTTCAACTCATCTTTTCTAAAGTGAATTATTTCTAAACAAATTAAAACACGAGTTAAAGCACCAAAAGTTCAAGGCCTTGTTATTCAGGGATTGAATGCTTTTAATAGCCTTGCTATTTGAGGATTGAATGTTTTTAATGTCATGACAGAATTGTTCTGATTTTTAAAAAAGATTACGATATTAGCAACACAGAAGCATCTTCCTTTATGTAATCACTGTGTTTTTAAAATCTAGGCAATTCAGGTCCTATTTTACATCTCCAGGAGAATTCACTTTGGAAAGTAAAGAATGCCTCCGAAATACGAATGGCTGCACTTGATCTGCTTTGTAAAATGATGTCCTCAATATTACCAGATCTAATAGCAGCTGCATTAATTGGCTTTGATATGATTCAACTTTACATTTCTCTCAAAAGGCTCCTAATGCCACATACAGGCAATAAGACCTCCATTAACGATGGTGAGTGCAACAGCTCTACACTCTGTGACTATTTTTTAGGCTCGTTTGGTCAGTAAACAAAAGCAAGCTTGGTTGCTGCTGGGTATCCTTCAGGGTGAACATTTCAAATCTATAATTTTTTTTTGCCTTTTTTAGTGCAGACTATTTACCAGAAAGGTTGCTACATTTTCTCCTTAGCACTGTTGCAATAATATACAATAGGCGGGTCAATAAAGGATGTTACCCTTGGCTGGTTTTAATGACAAGAATATATATCATGAGACTGCCTCTGAGCTGATCAAAATATTTAAAAACACTTTTGCACATTGAATTGATCCAATTTCAAATCTGGCCTAGAGAACAAAGATATATTTTTCTGAAAAAACAGGGAAGAAAACACCCTGCAAAATTTGCTGGGCACAGAGAAGTCACTGTACTGGGAGTTGAGGGACTACCCTTCTTATTACATAGAAAGAATGCACTTGTGCTCAGGTGGAACTGGATCTTGTTTGAAAAAACAATACAAAGTGCACATGCTGGTGCTTCCTGGTCCTGTGCCAATGGCAGATGGAAGTATTCAATCACGGCCCTCTTCTCTGATGGCTCATGGTGTGACTTCCAACCCTTTCTAACACAGATCTATTAGTAGTTTCCTGGTTGGCATATGAATTGGGATATATTTACCAATCCAGAAGTAGATAATATTTAAGGCTCTCTAAAACTTGAAAGTTTTATGATAACTATATTATATATTAAAATTTCATATTGCAATAATTAAGGGTTGGACTATCCAACATATATATATTGTTCATTCAACAAACATATATTCATCACTTACTGTGCAACAGGTCACTGTGTAGATGTGCTTACGGAAAACCTGTCACAGAAAGGGATTGAGTTTGGTCCAATTCATAGTTTAACAAACCAAAAGAGGACACTGATGTTATTGTTACATTGTATTCTAATTATATTTGCTATTCAATTGTATGTCCAAATCTTCAAAAGCCACCTATGTAGAACCAATATCCAAATGAATCAAATAACTGATGAAAAATATTCAGTTTGGTTTGTAAGTAATCTAAAGTGTTAGTTAGTTTGCTAATATTGTCAATGAATGAGTACCATCATAATGCTGTCCTAATACTGGGAAAGTCCCCTCAAATATTGTACTGTGTAAAGTAAAATTCATGATGAGTTTTTTTCTTTCTGTTTTTCTGGCTGACAAAAACCACTTTCACTCATGGTTATAACTACGAGAATGACTAGAAGGCAATGTCAGCATATCTGCTTTTATATCAATGCAATTATGTAAAGTTATAAGAGAGGATTAAGACTAAAACAAAACAATACATTAAATTTCAAGGAGACAAAAGAAAAATAAATTAGAAGAGGAAAAATAAACTGGAAGAAGAACCATAAATTAACCTGCAAGTTTAAACTTTGCCATATTTTCTCTTTCCTAAGTTTATTTTCTTTTGAAATATACTTTATAAAAAGTACGTTTTGTTAATGTGACTTCAGCTAAAACATAATTTTCTTTAACTCAGTATATAATAACATTAAGCTTATTTTAAATATACTTTTTTTTTTTTACAAATAATAGTACTGTTCATTTTACATGAGAAAAAATTGCTGTTAAATTGAGTTAAATAGATGTGAATATTTGCTCATGCAAGTTAAATAAACCTGAGCAATCAATTTGAATTCCTTAGATGTAGTGCCTTTAACCATAAAATGAGTATTATAAAAATACTTATTCCCGGCTGTTACAAAATTACCCACGCAATATGTAAAATGCCTAGTGTGAGATCTGATGTATTAGTGGTCACAACGAGTTAGCTTGTAGCTTATGCTATTGTTATTTTCATCATCACCACCTTCTTACTTCTTCAGTAAAATGTAGCTTTATCATAATTTCATCTGAAAGAGAATTAAGAGTTCCCTAATACAGTTTAAACTAAATATTTTAGTATATAATGTAACTTCACGAGATAGATCCATTTTGAAATGTTAAGTTTGAACCTATGATTAAAAGACTAGATGACTAACAAAAGCAAATTTGACTTAATGTGAAGGAAATATATCTGCAATATAAATTCTTTGAGTTGAAGAATTTTAAAAGATGTTTCATTTTGAATTACAATTTCCTCCTCCTTTTTACAATGTATTCTATTTATCTAACTTTTTGTATCTAACTTTTTGACAGGTTTAGAGGACATAATTTCATCAGGTTTGAAATAATCTTAACTAGGGGATTAGTCAAGTCATAGCTAGTCATAGAAGCTACGCTTCCTGGACATGCAACCACTGGTTACATCCTTTTTCATTGAGAGTAATTCACACTTCAGTGATTTGGACCTATGATAACAAACAAGGAACAAAATGAAAAGCTATAAATTCTCCAAAACGTATTTCAAATTTTTGCTGGTATGTGTGCTCAGTCACTGATTTTATGATTTTTATACATAATTTGTTGCCTTATTGGTTGTAACATACATTGCAGTGGGCTTATTCAGCTTCCCATGATGTCTGTATCATATAATGCAGTTTTAGAAGCAGTCAATTTTGTGGAGCATGGCATATTTGAGAAATATTTTCAGCACTGCAACATTTTATAACTTACTTGTGTATGCAGATTTTAAGGGCTAAGTTTCCAAGTTTTTTCATAGAAGTATAAATTTCTAACTTTAGAAAGCAAAATACAATTTTAAAAATACTTTGCACTGCCTGAGTTAGATGGATTGGGAAGTGAAACACAATTAAGCTCTCATTTCAAATAAATTGACTGATGTGTGCTTTGCTGGACTAGAACTCATAGTGTGCCTTCATAGCCCCAAAGAGGGGAGATTTTTAAGGAAAGACATTGCTCACCCTCAACTGTCATAATTTTGTTCATCTTTTAAGATTTCAAAACTGAAATACTGGAGGTAAACATGATATTGAATGTACAGTCTCAGGTGAATGGTCGTCTTTGATAGAATATTTTATATTCCAATTTCTGGGAGTGTCAGAGTCTCTGCTCTTCACACACCAAGTTCAGCCTGCAAACCAGGGTTTAGGCTCAATGATTGCATTGAGTATTCTTGAAAACAGAAGGATAGTTCTGGTTTTCATCAGCATCAGATTCTATCTATAAAGTCTGAATAATTATTCCAGCATTCACTTATTGACATCCAGCCCTCTTTGTAACTATTGAGGAAATATTTTAAATTTCAATTAAAATACTACTGATGATTGATCTTTCAGCCTCTCTGTTCTCAAACAAAGGAGAATTAAGACCCAGAACCAAGACGTTGTGATCACTACAAAGAATCAGGTCTAAAGACAAAATGTCACAACTCACAAACCATGGTGCTTTTCAAAAGTCCTGAATGATTAATGCTACAGATACATGAAGCTACTGTTAAGTGTGATTTAATAGAAACGTTGAAATTTTACTATGGAAATTGTTTTAATTCATTGGCAACATTTGTGTAACACCACACTTTGTTATAATTACAGGATTAAACAAACTTCACAAAAATATCATAAGCCACTCTTATACACCTTTTAGATTCACCAACTGTGTACATTTTGCTCACTTTTTCTCTTTCTCTCTAAATATGTATTTTCTAAGTATTTGAGTGTAAGTTACAGATGTGATGACTCTGTAGAGTTAAATATATCAGTATGTATTTCCTAAGAACAAAGGCATTCTCTTACATAACCATAATACAATTATTAAAAGCATGAAATGTAACTTTGATGCAATGTTGTCTCATACACATCCATCATCTAATTTTCTTCAAGCTCTTGAACATATTTTTAATAGTCGCCTTAAGGTCCTGTGTTAGTTCACCACCTAGATCATCTCAGGATCAGATTCTACTATTTCAGTAACGCCTCTCAAAACTCTGTTTTGCTCAGTGTAGGACCTAATCCAAGACCACACATTGCATGTATCAAGTCTCTTACATCTGAAAGAAGCGCTCAGAATGTGTCTTTTCTGAACTTGACGTTTCTTCATGAGCACAGGCAAGCGGATTTGTTGCATGCCCCTAGGGTTTTGGGGGTTTTTATTGCTGCTGCTTCAGGATTCGGTTCAGGTTATGCATTTCAGTGGCAATACCAAAGACATGACAATGTCTCTTTTCAGTGCCTCATATCAGGAAGCATAGAAGATCTCCTTGTTAAAATATTGGTGATAATGGTTTATCCCATAGGATTGCTTACGTAAAGTACTATATGATAGAGCAGAAAACACTCTGGTTTTTTCTCTGGTGAGAAAACTGCCCTCATGTGTAAAGTTTAATACTGAAATCTCTACAGGATGAGAGGGAACTGAAAAAATTTGCATTTGATTAAAAAATGTATATCAATTTATAGTGTCATACTTTAGTCAATAACAAAAGTATGATCCTGCAATTCATGACTACGGGTAACCATTTCTCACTACTAATCGGTGATATTTGACCTAAGACAACTTTTGTAGGGCCTAGTCTTTTTTTTTTTTTTTTTTTTGAGACGGAGTCTTGCTCTGTCGCCCGGGCTGGAGTGCAGTGGCCGGATCTCAGCTCACTGCAAGCTCCGCCTCCTGGGTTGACGCCATTCTCCTGCCTCAGCCTCCCGAGTAGCTGGGACTACAGGCGCCCGCCACCTCACCCGGCTAGTTTTTTGTATTTTTTTTTTAGTAGAGACGGGGTTTCACCGTGTTAGCCAGGATGGTCTCAATCTCCCGACCTCGTGATCCGCCCATCTCGGCCTCCCAAAGTGCTGGGATTACAGGCTTGAGCCACCGCGCCCGGCTGTAGGGCCTAGTCTTAAGATTGACATCACTTTGATTGTGAAGAGGCAATTCCGAGTAGAACATTATCTTGGATTATCATGTTTGTTTGCACTATGTGTATGCCTATATTATATGCATATATACACATATATAGTTGCAAATAGTCTTTGAGAATAAATATATACACTATGCATGGACAAATATATATAAATATGCAAACATATGCACAATTGTTCAAATATTCATATGTAGCATTATTTTACATATGAAATTAATGCTACATAGGTTTATAATATAGATAGATCATATACATATTTTATTTCTATTTATCTATATAGCATGTATGATACAATAAAGGCAGAAGTGGAGACAGGATAGTCAAGTACAAAAAATGAAGATTAAGGAAACTTCAGTTAATCTCTCATAATGACAGTGTGTATGTGAGCTTACTCAAGTTGGTCAAGTTATATGGAAAGTGTTTCATACATACAAAAATACATATGGAATTAATTTGGATAAACTTTTTAGACTCAAAATGTAATTGAGAAGTTTGCTTGTAAAGAAATCCTAACATTTACAGTCCTATCTGTCTGAATTCTAAATCGGGTTTTGAACACTGAATACATGGTTACCATCACCTCTCAGTTCACATTGCTTGAGGCTACATTTCTGATACACAGTGTGGTGTCTCTAGTGTGTCCGTGGCAATTCTTATTGTCATTACTGGAGCATACCACCACTTCCTACGATGCCTCTCAAACATTAGAATCAAGTAGACCCACTCCAGAATAGTTCATAGAATATAACCCCAGATTCCTGTGAAATACAGTGCTCCACACATGGACCACCAAAAGATTGGAAATGACGTGTGAATGAAGCCTGCTTCCAGCCTGCGGCAAGTCCCATCAATGATCTGCATTGGTCCTACTCGCTGCTCTGGAACCCCACTCACTCACCGTCAGGATCTAGAAAACGCTGACAACACCACGTACAGATTACCACTGGGAGAAGATGAGAAGCTTTCGTGTTATGAAAGCTTTCAAACAACAAGCATCTGTGTGATGGGACCTGTGGACACTCGGAAGACCTTCACGCACCCAGTCATGATTTCTGATGATGCTTTCACAAATATTGGGGGAGAAAGATTTAACTGTATAAATAGTACAAATCCCTATAATTTTTGTAGAATTTTGCCAGCCATTTTAGAATGAGTTGTGTGGTTTTAACTTTCAAGGTAGACCTTAAGGCTTGTGGCTACTCACCCTCGCACACCGGCTGCAGTCCTGACCATGACCCATTGAGCAAACACGTGCGTTCAGGGGAGCCCCTCAGCTGGTGCCCCATTTCACAGGAGAAGCGGAGAAGACTCTTTGTCTTAAATTCATCCCCAAGCCGAGACCCATGTGCTGGGGTCCCCGGATCACCACAGAATCCAGGATTATTTCCTATTGAAAATAAACGCATATGGCAATGCATAATTGTGTTAGACTTGTTTTAAGCAGAGCTGTTACATTTACAGATAATGAAAATTTGTTGAAATTTGTGTTTGACATGAGTTATGGTTACACAACATGCTGGCAATCTTGTAAGAAATAATTTCTTTGTGATAGCCCTAAAAATGAAAGAATTCAGGATGTTGCTCCTGTGTTACGAAATTCACAATAGCCTATTCAAATATGGTTGTGAGAATAAACGACATTTCCTTTGGAAGGTAGAAAATGCTGGGAATGGTAAATGCATCGAATCTTCACTGAAAAGGTAGGTACAGAGAGCAAAAGGAAAGCAGGGCTTTAGGTAAACTGAGAATGTAAAAAAAAAAAAGGCAAATGAGAGGTTTAATTCTTCAGAACTGTATCCAGAGAGTTGCTGGTTTGCTGAATTTTAATTGTTTAAGAAATATTCATGAAAAAAATAAAGATAATTTTTTTTCAAAGAGGACCCATGTGGTTAATGATGATAGAGGTGGGGAAAATTAAACACATAAAAAAGAATAAAGAGCAAAAAGGGACACACGGAGGCAGGGCCAGCCAGTTTCCTTACAAATGAGATCCAGACACTCCCGAGAATCCTGGAGGAGAACATTTAAAGTGATGGTGTCTAACGATTATGGTGAAGATGAAGACAATATCTATAAGAGAGTCGTATTTGGCTAGAAATGGAATGATAATCATTTCAAAGAGATGTATAATTATACGGCATTTCCAGTAACTGTAAATCGTCATTATCTGAAATCATTATTGGAAAGGTTATTTGACGCCTGTAATTCTGTCAGTTCACCTGTAGGCCCCTTACCTGTGCAGTGGGGCAGTGCCCCGCTCCAGTGACTGTCTTCCTGGCACACTCTCGTGTCATTGCCTATGAGACTCTGGCTTCCTCTGCATGAGTAGCGCACGATGGCGCCGAATGTAAACAGCTCTCCAGTTAGGACGGCATTGGCAGGGACCCCTGGGTGTCCGCATGATATCGCTTCAGAAAAAAGTTAAATAAAACAAATGAATACATCCTTCCAGTTAAACCACTTTGTATTGTCAGATCTCCCACAGAGACACCCATACCGACAATATCCATTAAAGAAAAACACCTACATATTCTGGCATAGCCCTACAGTTCCCTTATGTAATTTGTGATGAATACCAATTTTCAGATGATGCTTCCTCCCCTAATTTATTTACTGAAAAGGAGAGGTTCTGTTGATGATAGTTTTGTTTTGTTTTGTTAAGGTAGCTTTGCTTACAGTGGAAATTGACGTGGATTTTCAAGGAGATAGCCATACTGCCTACATTTTTCCATCGACCCTTAACTATATTCCAAATGAACAGTATTATAGGAAATTTGAGAAAGTAACACGGGTCCATTACAACTATTTCCACAATTTTTTCAGTTAATATGACAATGATATGCTTTGCTTGGGGACATGATTTTGTCAAATCTGCTTAATCTTCAAGTTCACATGTCTAAGAAAACCATTCTAACCATTTCTCTTTGAATAAGGGGCAGTCTAAATGGATAAGTAAAATAATAATGCACAATTATTGATTAATGTATTGCTCAAATTGTTCTGTAAAATCATCTCAGTATTTCCATTCATTTCCTTACAATTATACCAAATCAGGCCCAAACTCTATTTATAAATATCCTTCAAAAAGGCAAATTCTGTAATCCAGATTAATATAGGACAGTGAAGATTTTTCCTTTACTGTACAGTATCAAATGAGGGGTAGCAATGGACAAGTTTTTATCTATATGCAAACAGAACTAACTGAATTGAGACTACCAAGGAATTACTCAAAGGTGACTGTTTTAATATCCTAGAATAATTCCATTAGGTAACGAGACACCCAGAAGGGTTATCAGCCAGAGGGGGAGATTTGAACGCCTGGAAGCCACCGCCATCCCCCAGTCACATCAGCCCTCACTTTCTGTCTTGCATGGACACTGATTCACTGGAGAACTAGATTTTATCCACATGGAGTCCTTAAAAGAAGCCAGTTAGACCTGAAACAGTGAAATGCTGGATCAATGACCACTTCCAGTTGAAATGAAATTTATATTTTATTTAAATGTTAACCTTCAGTGAAACAGTATCACAGCAAAATCAGACACAGAGCTCAGCTGCTCTAGAGCATGGAAAAGCAAAGGCTCCCCCGAGCAAAGTCACAGCAATTCTAGTTGTGAATGACACCAAGCCGAGGGAAGTGGCCAGCTAGGAGAAGGAGAGCCAGCTCAACCCCAGCTCCTGAAGATTTGAAACACATCAGCATCGGTACGAAAACAAATGGAAGTCTCACACAAGCCAGGGGAGACATGAAAGAAATGTTCTGGGAAAGACAAAAACAGAACTAAACCAATTTCTATGAAAATTCCCATGTGTGAAGGCAAAAGGAAGACAAGAACGCAGACATAATTTGATGAAGATTGTAACACATTTATAGATGCAATTTTGTTACATAAGGCTGAGAATTGTTTTGAAAGTTATCACTGTCTTTCTCCACAGAAATTAATTGTATTGTTAACGTTAGAATTTGAGATGAGTTTCTGTGTAGATCAGAGGAATGTGAGGGAAACTCACTTGGAGAAAAAAAAAAAATCTTCAACACTAACCCATTCTCAAAATACACTTCGCAGTGCTATAACTGAAAAGGCAAGAGGCATTATCATCTTTAGTGTGTGTGCGGTAGACCCGACTGATAATGTCATTGCCATTTCCTTCCTCGTTTGTATTTTTTTTTTTTGTTTTTTAGAGATGGGGTCTTGCTTGTTGGCCAGGCTGGAGTGCAGTGATACAATCGTAACTCCTGGCCTCGAGTGATCATCCTACCTCAGCCTCCCAATGTGCTGGGACTATAAGCATGTGCCACCATGTCCCACTATTTTTAAATTTTTTTTATTTTTCATAGAGATGGAGTCTGGCTAGGTTGTCCAAGTTGATCTAGAACTCCTGGCCTCAAGAAGTCTACCTTCCTTGGCCTCCCAAAGTGCTGGGATTACAGGAGTGAGTCACTGCACCTGGCCTCCACTTTCTTTATGGATGCAAAATGCATAGGACAAAGATCAGATTTTGATTTTAAGGATTGCTTTGCTTCTAATTTCAAAAAGAATAAAGAGAGTAACAACTTGTCCTAAATCTTCAGACTATGATCTTAAAACACGATTCTCTTTAACAGCCAATCTGATTTTTCAAGTGAAAAGAAAAGAAGACTTTGGCTATTTGGTTACAATGATGTATTTTTGCTTATCTTCATGGTCTATAATACACTGATAATAAGCTTTTAAGAGGGGCCATAGGGATCATCTATAATTTTATCTGCCCAGAAGAGCACATCCATTTTCTGGAGCCATATCCCTTCCCCTGATTTAAGGACTCAATTCCCAAGCCAATTACTATCAGGATATGAGCTTTTTTTCAAAAAAAAAAAGGAAAACAAGATTTAACAACTTTATTCATTTGTTTATTTTTTATTTTATTGTAATTTCTGGGATGCATGTGCAGGACGTGCAGGTTTGTTATGTAGGGAAACGTGTGCGATGGTGGTTGGCTGTACCTATCAATCCATCACCTAAGTATTAAGCCCCGCGTGCATTAGCTATGTATCCTGATGCCCTCCCTCCACTGCCCCCTACAGGCCCCAGTGAGTGTTGTTCCCCTCCTTTGTCTGTGATCTCATTGTTCAGCTCCTACTTATAAGTGAGAATTTGTGGTGTTTGGTTTTCTGTTCCTGCATTAGTTTGCAGAGGATAAGCTTCCAAGCTCCATCCATGTCCCTGCAAAGGACATAATCTCATTCTTTTTTATGGCTGCATCATATTCCATGGTGCACATGTACCACATTTTCTACATTCAGTGTTTTACTGATGGGCACTTGGGTTGATTCCATGTCGTGTTATTGTGAATAGTGCTGCAGTGAACGTATGCATGCATGTATCATGGGATCTAATTAAACTCAGGAGCTTCTGCACAGAAAAGAAAAACTATCATCAGAGTGAACAGAGAACCTACAGAATTATCATCAGAGTGAACAGACAACCAACAGAATGGGTGACAACTGTGCAATCCATCCATCTGACAAAGGTCTAATGTCCAGAATCTACAAGGAACTTAAACAAATTTGCAAGAAAAAAACAACCACACTAAAAAGTGAGTAAAGGACATGAACAGACACTTCTCAAAAGAAGACATTTCTGTGGCCAATAAACAATATGAAAAAACAGCTCAACATCACTGATCATTAGAGAAATGCAAATCAAAACTACAAAGAGATACCATCTCATGCCAGTTAGAAGGGCTACCATTAAGTCAAGAAACAACAGATGCTGGTGAGGCTGTGGAGAAATAGGAATGCTTTTACACTGTTGTTGGGAATGTAAATTAGTTGAACCATTTTGGAAGACAGGGTAGCGATTCCTCAAAGACCTAGAATAAGAAATACCATTTGACCCAGCATTCCCACTATTTGGTATATACCCCAAGGATAGGAGGCTTTTATTGTAGTCACCTTGGACTGTACCAGGAATGCTCACAAAACCCAATCAGGTCTCACAGCACTCCACTCTTTGGCTGTAGATGCCAGGTCAACAGACGGAAACTCCACACCAGAGCCCTTCGCCCACCTGAGCTGAGCGAGAGTAAGGCTGGGAGATGCCTGGTGGGGAGGTCCTGGCCGCCGTGTCTGAGCTGTGTGGGCCAGGCCTACCTGGTAGGCTGAGGCTGAAGGCAAGCCGTGAGAAAAGGAGAGAAAGGCATCATTGTCCAAGTGGTATCCAATTACCTGCGTCATGTCATTTCTCCTGAGCATACCAGTGTCCCCCGACCCCTTGAATTTGCTTAAGTTGTATTTGGTGATTTCTGGCCACTCTATCTACAGCTATCATGCAAACTCCTACAATTGGTGATGGGAGAGAGCAGAGGGAATTAAAATTCAGTGATGGGAGAGAGCAGAGGGAATTAAAATTCAGTGCCTTTAAAATATACTTGCAGAATTTTCTGCTGATGGTGTCCTTACAGGGGTCTGTGCACAGAAATCGGGAAAACCCTGACTTACCCAAACACCTGGGCAGAGATCGGTCCCATAAGCCATTTGCCGTACAGGTCAAGGCTGAAGATCCCAGCAAGTAAAATCCCTTCTTGCAATGGTACAGGACACTCATTCCATACTCAAAAGTCTCAGGGAAGTTCTGTTGCCCGTGACGAATGGCATTTTCCACAAAGCCTGGATCGGAACAGTTCACCACTAGAAAATAAAACATTTCAGACACCATTTAGAAATAGCTAGAAACAACCGACAAAACAGATCAGAAATGAAGGCGAATTCCTCATCATTTTAGGAAGTTCAGAAACTGACAACATGATGGCCGAGGCACATGAAATTCCACTCTCAGGATGAATTCTGCTAACCGCTTTGGGCCACTCTTCTTCAAGAGGTGTCAACAACTGGTAGACCACGATAGCAATTTTTCACACGAGGCTAATTTCCTCTATTTCCTAATAACTTTTTTCAATGTAAATTCTGAAATTATTTTCCTTGGTTAAGTTTTTACATTCTAGTAATGGTCAAATAGAACTGGCTGAGGTTCGTTTAAATATTTTTACTCAAGTGTGGTGTTTTAGAACAGTCTGTGGCATGGTAATTACTTACCCCCCAACACGCATACACACCTATATGCATTAGTGCTTTAATATGTGCGCCTAAAATAATTTTGCTCTATGTAGAACGCAACTAAAAATGACAATTATTCCATCAATACCTAATAGAAATGCAAATCAAGCCAGCCTCTGATTTAGGCTCTTCTCCCTTTAGAAACAGGCCCGTGGTGAGGCAGTCTTCTGCGGCGTGCGGGACACGCTCTGGTTCCTCTGAAAGGCATTAGCCTGAATGCCTGTTGGCGTCTGCGATGGAATTAGCGATGTGCTTTTGCAGGTGCAGAGGAAGAGAAAGAACTCTGATTACCTCATGCTTTGACCCACCCCACCAGTGAATGAGGCAGCTGTTCCAGAGGCCACGGTCTCTCCAGATATTTCTAGCTCAGAAAAGCACTGTGCAAATGAATCTCGGGCAGCCTCTGCACATCATGAGTCCCAGAAGCTGAAGGCAAACCCTGTACCCAAACTGTGTGTTTTATTTCTTCTCTATTCAAAAAAGGAAGGCAGAGGGCAGAGTCAAGGCTTACAGTGTTCCCTTTTAGTGCCGTAGAATAATGTTCTCTGCTTCTTAAAACAACCCTGAGTTTACAGAAGAAAGTCTTGAGTTCTTTGGAATCAAAAACGCCAAAACAAACAAAAAGCCATGTGTGAAGTTCGCGCAAGTATTTTTAAGATCCCACAGGGCACTGCATCTGCAATACAATTGTAACCAAATCTCTAAAATAGCAGGAATTACCTAATGTGAGCAAACCTAATTAACTTGAAAATGTGATTATTTGTATAACCTGGAAGATACCCACATTGTCCCATTCTTACATTGAGCATAAGAGATGGATTCAGCTCCCCCAGGCCACACTTTCATAAGGAGACGGACAGTCCCGGGCTGGAACACTAAAGATATTTTTGTGTTTATGTTTGTGCTTATGTTGCTCTTAGAGGACTGTCCAGAAATAATTTCAAACTGTGTTTGTTGTCAAAGCAGAGAAAGCCACTTAGGAGAAATGAGTGGAGAAAAAGCCACTTTGACCATCTCCCACTAGGATGCCCGAGATAAACCAAATGGCCCAGGATGCCAAAGGCCAGAATGAGCTGATGCCACCATTTCTCCTCCTCCTCCTCCTCCCCACCCTCTCCTCCACCTCCATGTCCTCTCTTCCTCCTCCTCTTCCTTCTCCTCCTCCACCGCCTTGTCCTCTCCTCCTCCTCCTGTTCCTCCTCCTTCTCCTCCTCTTCTTCCATCCCTCTTTTCCTTCTCTTTCTCCTCCTCCTCCTTCTCTTTCTCCTCTTCCTTATCATTTTCATCTTCTCTTTGGCTCAGCCTCTCTTAAAGGTTCACTGGCAGAGATTTATTTATTGGTGCAGTAACAACAGGATCCAACCGCACCCTTCTCCTTGCAGGAGGAGAAGCACATATTCTCTGAGCTTCACCGTGGCTGGTGAAGGGGGATTTAAAATATGTGAGTTTCATAACCTTGCTCTGAAACTATGGACTAAAATTCTCTTTAAGGGTCACTCTTGCCATGGAAAGAGGTGCATAGGAGACAATAAACCCCTCATTCTTGGAAATCATTCTGCAAACTTACATTGCGTTAGAACTGCTTGGAGGGTGTGTGTTAAAATGCTAAGCCCTAAGTTCCTACCCCTTCCTTTACCTAGTTCACTATCCTTAAAATACTGAGCAGCGAAAGATGTTTGCAATAAATATTCCTTGAGCTCCTGTGGAGAAACTGAGTGGATCCTTAAAATGGAAGAAGCATGGATACAAATACTCTAAATCTGCTCATGCACTTCTTCAGTCCTGCGTAGAGTTACAGTCTGAAGTATTTCTTCATATTCCTTCCTATTTAATTCTGAGGCTCCATTAGAAGATTCAACTGCATCTATGTGCTGGAGGAAAAACAGGGCAGGAATAATCTGATTTATTTGTCTACGATAGAACTTCCATACCATTGCTGCAAATGGGTGTGTTTTACCAGAGAAGAATTTATCTGCCAGAAGAGTTTGTTAGTGACCAACCAATCGACACAAGCACCTTTCCCATCTGTATTTGTTTTCCCAGTTTCTATGTGAACAATTCCTACCCAGGGATCTGGTGGAAAGAGGCTTATGTGACTGACAGGTGACCTGTTGGTTTGTAAACTAGAAGGAGAAATTGCCTGTGAAGTTCATGGTGTGGAGATATGTCAGGCCCACCAGCAGCCACTCCAGGCCTCGTTCACGACACGCTGTTAAGTATAGGGTAATGTGCCAGAAAGACATAAAGAGGCTCACTCTAGACAGCTGCACCTCATCGTAACATCTTACCACCCAATACAGTAAGACCTGATTTCCAGGTGTGAAAACCTGACGCGGAACCTGATTTTGTCAGCTGCGAGGAATGAGAACACTGATGTCTTGTATACATTCAGCCCAGTGTGGAGAAGTTCAAATGAACACACAGGCTGTGTTCTGTGGTGACAGCTGGGTATATGGAAGAGTAAAAGAAGAAATTAATACAGGGATCAATAACAGGTCCAAAGTCACAACGACCATTGAACTAGAAATACACAAGGATCAGGACTCCTGAACACAAGTCTGGTATAGCATAATAATCAAAGGCATCAGCATTCCTTGGTGACAGGAATCCCAGGGGCACCTCATCCCTTTTTCCTGGAGAGGACCAGCTGGAAATTTTAGCCTTCGATAGGATTCTAGAGGTGACTCACTAAGCCATTTTTTCTACCTATATACACTCCTTACTCAGAGATGTCTTCTTAAAGATCCTCAAGTTAACATACAAATATGGATAAGAGACCAGGTGTGGTGGCTCACATCTGTAATCCCAGCACTTTGGGAAGCCGAGGCGGGCATTTCATTTGAGGTCAGGAGTTCGAGACCAGCCTGGCCAACATGATGAAACCCCATCTCTATTAAAAATACAAAAATTAGCCAGTTGTGGTGGTGGGGGCCTGTAATTCCAGCTACTCAGGAGGCTGAGGCAGGAGACTCACTTGAACCCAGGAGGCGGAGGTTGCAGTGAGCCGAGATCATGCCACTGCCCTCCAGCCTGGGTGACAGAGCGAGACTCCGT
>NW_012114766.1:2905196-2918161 GCF_000951035.1 Colobus angolensis palliatus
GTTGCAGTGAGCCGAGATCATGCCACTGCCCTCCAGCCTGGGTGACAGAGCGAGACTCCGTCTCAAAAAACAAACAAACAGAAACCAAATATGGAAACCTATTGTTTATTCTCTTCAAACTTCCTTGAGGACCATGAGGACCATGGAGGTCCTTCAGATCCAGTAACGTCCCCATTCTCAGTTAAGTGAACGTACTGATCGCCTGATGAAGGAAGCATGAAAACACTGTGTCTTGAGATTTGAGGGCGAATTATTCGAGCAGTTTTTCCAGCTCTGGGACGGATCACTGTTCCCACGGCACGCCTCACACCGTAGTAAGTCTCAGCAGAGCACCCGCACCCTGACCGCGGCTCCACCTCCAGGAGCTGCCCTGTCCCGCCAAGTGCTCATTAACCAGCGGTTTCCCTCTTGATTCTCTTCCTGGGGACAGGACGCAATGTTTGCTTCACATCCTTGCTTCTTTCCAGAACCCAAAGCAATGGCCGTGTTTTCCTGAAAATCTCCCTCATGACAGAGAAAAGTGATACATTCCCGTCCCAGGCTCCTTCTCCAGCTGCTGACCAACAGAAATGCAGCCAGCTGTCTGCACACTGGTCTCTTCTAAGCAGTTTGGCTCTAAGGTGAAGGGGCAGTGACAGGGCATCGCACGAGAGTCTGGTATCCTCTCCATGGCACGGACGCTGGGCTCTGTGGGCAGCACAACTCCTGATGTAACTTTGCAGGATTCGTATCTATTTGATTCCAGCCTGTTACGTGATGAGGAAACACTGTGAACACTTCAACTGCTTTTCAATTAGATCATGTAATTCCGAGTTCCTTCTGTTGTTTCTAGAAAAATTGTTCATAATCGGTTCTTACATCAAACAGAATCTGTTTCTGTTGTATATTTTTAAACTTCATTTATTTATACACTAAAATGTATTAGTTAATGATACTTAAAAATGTAGGTAAGACTTTATTTAAAGGCTCTGAGATGATGAGAGCACAACCGTGGACTTTCACTTGTATATCCAAAATTTGGTTAAAAATTGTAAATCTAATTGTAACCCGAAGTAAAGCACTTCCCAGTCTTTAGCATTAGCACGGTTTCCTACAAGCATAATAGTTTTTGAAGAAAGTATAAGCAACTATGATCGACCTCTCACCTCACTGCTTATTTTTGTGGAAGCTCTGTCTGGGGCCAAATTTGTTCTTATGTGTGTTTATTTTGAAAGGCAAACCATGGAAATAAAGCTTAGTTTTTAAATTTCTATATAATTATTACACAAAAAGGAAGAGTAAAATAGAAACTGTCAGCTTAAACTTTAAAAACTAAATGCTATGGGCTAAGCTTTTACGTGAAATTAAAAATAAACTAATATTAAGCAAAACTGGCAGAAATACACTGTTTTAGTATGAACTGGTAACTCCTGTTTCCAGAGCAAATAGAAAACCGTTAATTACAAAGAAAGAAAAATACCAACTTAGTGCAGTTCTGTTTTTACATGGCTGTGAGTGGCATTCTGAGAATAAACGGCAACTTTCCATATGTTTGGAGGTGCGGTGAGAGACCATCCGTTCATGTCGCTGCCTCAAATCGGATTCACAGGAAAGGTCTGATCCACGTCTGTCAAATTTCGCTCACTGGGGTAACCCTGAACAGCAGTGACTGGAAGCAGAGCAAATGCACAGGAGGGAGGGGCAGGATGCTGGGAGGAGCATGGGATTTAAAGAAACCTGTGCATTGGGGCTATTTACTTACTTTTCACCCTCCCCTTAGACCAAGTCTTGCTCTGTTGCCCAGGCTAGAGTGCAGTGGAGCGATCTCGGCTTACTGCAACCTCCGCCTCCCGGGTTCAAGCAATTTTCCTGTTTCAACCTCCCGAGTAGCTGCGATTACAGGCGTCTGCCAACATGCCTGGCTAATTTTTGTATTTTTAGTAGAGATGGGGTTTCACCATGTTGGTCAGTCTGGTCTTGAACTCCTGACCTCCTGATCTACCCGCCTTGGCCTCCCAAAGTGCTGGGATTACAGTCATGAGCCATTGTTCCCAGCCTTATTCCTTTACTTCATTAGTACTGGATGACAGGCCAGGGAGGATGAACAAATTTAAGTTTTCAGAGATGCATACTGGTAATTTTGGGTCTAGGAAGTCAGGAATCCCAACAAGCCTAGCGTCCCGTGCAAAGCACATGGGTTCAGAGGTAATAAACTATTCAATTGTCTATACCACCATCGACTTCAGATTCTGTTTGTGTTTTTTAACTCACACATATTTATGCATGTATTTAATCCAACACGTTTGACTACACATCACCCTGACGAGGTTTTCATACCCAACTTAAAAAATACATTGAAAATTTTTTAAAGTATAACTTCTTTAAGTTTGAGTTTTAAGTTAACAGTTAACTCTGAACAGAGACAGGAACAAATCAGATGTGAGCTTAAAATTTTGGCAGAGAAACAATTATTTTAAGATGATCATTGGCCTTAAAGTGACTCAAAATCAGTATATGTCCCAATATAAAATTTGTGACATAATTTTTATGTCACAAAAATTGTGTACGGAATATAGAAACTGTAATTCTGTAGGCAGACTGGAAATATACCATGTTCAAAGCTTTATTTTGCTTTCAAAAAGACTCCTGTGGCTGCATCATGCCTGTATCAGTAGCTTCTGCCTAGTTCAGGACCACACAAAACACATGATATATTCCAGATATAACTGAGGCAGGAGACTGTGGTTGATATTGTTACACTGTTTCACCACTTTCCTTACAAAAGTTATATTTAAAGTCACTACACACTACGTAGGCAATAGTCCTTATAGTTTTCTTTTGAAATTTTAGTTTTCTTAAAAAAAAATCTTCAGTGAAGTATAACTGATAAAGTTTAAAGGGTACTGTTCCAACAAAAATTGTAAACTGATTGACATATAAGGAAGAAAGTCATAGGAGAGTGTGACTCAGCTTCACTCAAGGAGCTCAGTGGGAAACCAGGCAAGGCCCTAAGAAGTTGCTTTCTCTTAACAATACCTGTCGGGGGCAACAGGTGGAGTCGTCTGGTACTTTCAATTTAGTCTACAAGGAAACCAGAAGTGTGCTCCAGGAGGCCCCGGCGGCTTCTGAACTGCTCCTTCTATATTCTTAGCATATTATTATCGAAAAGAAGGAATGGAAGGGAAGGGGAAGGGAGGGAAGAGGGAGGGGAGGGAAGAGGAAAGGAAAGGAAGGGAAGGGAAGGGAAGGAAAAAGGGAAAGAGAAAAAGAAGGGGGTGGGGGGAGGGAGAAAACTGTCTCCATGGAAGAAGGGAGGAAGGAAGGAAGGAAGGGAGGGAGGGAAGGAGGGAGGGAGGAAACTGTCTCCATATTTTTGTGTTTTTTAAAAAACTTAAAGCCTGTTTAAGTTTCTTTTTGGTGTTCATTCCTTTTCCTTCTTCTTTCTTAGTTTCTTTTAAAGTGTATTAAAAACTTGATCATGAAGAGAAAATACTAAACAAGAAACTAAGCTTTGTAATGTAAAAATAGCCAAGTAAACTCTTGGGCATGAAGAGAAAATACTAAACAAGAAACTAAGCTTTGTAATGTAAAAATAGCTAAGTAAACTCTTGGGCAGTCAGCAAAAGGCATAAAAATTAGTTCAACACATTTTTTAAAAGCACTCATAAAAATTTTTTGCAATATGATTATGCAATAATATGATATTTTACAACTTTTCAATAGAATAAATTGCAGAAACTTTAGAGGACAAAAATACAAATAACTATGCAATAGTCAGTGTATTGCATACAATAAATATTTCTGGATTTGTTCACTAACTGAATGAACCAAAATTAAATAAAGCAAGATTGCTGGCCACAGAGAAAACACAGTAACAACAATAAAAAAATGGCTATTTTCAAATATATGAGAGTTACATATTTTTATCTTTTATCAGTAACTGATAACCAGGTTACAGCTATAGTTTTGACTTTTAGGTGTGATAAAAGAAATATGTTATAATCGATGGTAACTGACAATTATAATTGATTGCCTGACTTTCCTGTGATGATATAAACTTCGAAGAGGAAATTGGGATTCATTGAGGACTCACTGTCTGCCAGGCCCTTGGCCAAGCATTGGTTTATCCAGAGCTCTCAGAAACCTGTGAAGAGGGTACTGTGGCTACATCACTTCCTTGATTCTCCATATAAGGAAACTGCTGCTCTCCCAGGAAGTCGAGCATGAACTCTAAGACCTGCAGGGAGGACTAGGTGGCGTGGGTGCCAGCACATATCAGGTCAACCCCTAAGACTGTGTTTTCTGTACTCAGCAACACCCCCTCTCAGTCCTACACAGATATTAATATTTTCCCCAGTTGATTTTTTTTTACCAAAGAAAATATGCCTAAGGTAAAGGAAAAAGATTGCATGAAATATTCATTTGGTGCAAAAGTAATTGCGGTTTTTGCCACGGCAATACTTTTGCACCAACCTAGTAACACAAGGAAATGGCATATGCAAGTGCTCAGCACACTGATATTTAAATCTTGACTTTAGAGACTCTTGCCAGTACAGTCCCTCTTAACTGATTTTAACTCAGCCCTAAGGCAAAGTTACAACTAATTCTTAATGGTCTCTCCAACTATATTGTTTCCAGGCCTTGAATGTATTTTTCTATCATATTTTACTGATAAAATAATAAACAGCTTATATTAAGGGCCTCGTTTAGCATTTGCGGGTCAAGAAGAAAGGCATGTTAACTCTACGAGGTATTAAAATTTTAATTGAAGAGGTATTAATTTTATAATAAGGATAATTGTTGACATGAAAAATTCTTCATGATATATGATTACACAAAAAGGCAGGTTATAAAAAGAGTCCATAGGGACTATATGTAAGCTTATGTGTGTATGTATAATATATATAAATAAGAAACATATATATAAGAAACATAGAAATATATTTCTCTGTGTATAAGAAATACATACATAAATATGTATATATAAGAAACATATAAAGAAGTATATTTCTATATATGTAAGAAATATATAAAATGCAATAAAATCTACAATACCTTTTCTAAAATTCAAAGCTTACTCACTACTAGTCTGAAAGATAATTGATACAGTACTTCTTCTTTTCGGATATAACTCACAAATTTTGCTGTAAGGAATATACACTGCATTATGAGAAATGAACACTTGACTTTTAAGTTAACATAAAATCGGAGGATGAATGCCCCCATGAGAGGGGTCTTCCCAAAGCACAAGACTGATGAGGGTTCATTACCGTCTCCCTCTGTGCCAGGGAACACACCCTGCCAGCAGCGCGCATAAGGGCAGCTTCGGGGAGACTGGCGCCTCAGGGTCCCTGGGCTCACACCAGCCTCCTGCTCTCGGCAAGCTCCTTCCCATCTGCTCCTGAAGCCTAAGAGGAGCTTTGTTAAGTCACATCACTGCAACTGGTTCATTTAAGTTCTGCCATACATGTGCGGGATGTGCAGGCTTGTTCCATAGGTAAATGTGTGCCATGGGGGTTGGCTGCACCTGCCAACTCATCACCTGGCTACTGAGCCCCGCATGAGTTAGCTATTTTTCCTAAAACTTATTTTCCCCAGTTATTAAAATAGCTATTTTAGCTATTTTAACATTAGCTTACATTTACTTTAATTTTAAAATTTTACTATTTTAACATTTTGAGAATATGTTATTATATCCAATTTTTCATTAACACTTTAGCACAACTATACCCATGATTCTTTTTTTTTTTTTTGAGACGGGTCTGGCTCTGTTGCCGAGGCTGGAGTGCAGTGGCCGGATCTCAGCTCACTGCAAGCTCCGCCTCCTGGGTTTACGCCATTCTCCTGCCTCAGCCTCCCGAGTAGCTGGGACTACAGGCGCCCACCACCTCGCCTGGCTAGTTTTTTGTATTTTTTTAGTAGAGACGGGGTTTCACCGTGTTAGCCAGGATGGTCTTATCTCCTGACTTAGTGATCCGCCTGCCTCCGCCTCCCAAAGTGCTGGGATTACAGGCTTGAGCCACCGAGCCTGGCCCATAATGATTCTTTAGTGAAGTTTTTGTGGTTGTTTCCTTTTTGATTCCTCTATCCTGACAGAACATTCACTAACCCCATATTTTCTTAATTTTCTTTATGCTCATGTACATAAGCATATCGGGACACAGGTTTTACATGTGTCTAAACACCCAATCCTACAAAATTATGACAAGAAAAGAAAAAAATAATATTTAATGTTTGCATACAATACACAAATTATTAGTCAAAGCAAGGAAACATTATGTGAATCATTCTGAAACAATGTGAGACCTGGTAAATCTAATTGGTCCCTCACTGAACTGGCTCAACTCTTAGGCATAGTGACACATATTTTAGAATAAGGGACAAAGATTCCAAGAAAACTCCTCTAGAGAAACATGGGCCTCCAGTTGAGCAGGAAAATCTGATTCTCAAAATAAACCTGAAGATGCTTGTTTTCGTTCCTTCTTATGACATCTTCAACTGTATGAATTATTTCTTCCAGAAAGATACTACTACTAATAAAAGGGATACCTTCTTTTATTTATTTTTTTAAATCTTATTTGCAAAGATAGTGTTACTGGGCTGAGTAGAATGAATTTTCTTTAGTCTCCTAAATCCGAGCTTTTTAATTTATCACAAGCACTGCAGGGCTAAATAGAGCTTCATCCTGTGCAGGGTTGAACCTGAGAATAAGCAGGCTACTGAGGGTGAGGTAGACATTGTAGAAATCTATATCTAATTCCACCGCATAGTAGCACAGATTTACCTGGGGCTCTGTTTCAAAATTTGGGGTGGGGCTTCTGTTTTGTGCCTTTAACTAACTAAGTGCTGCACCAGGGCCACACTCAATGACTTCTCCAGATTACACACTTGAGAATCTTAGGTAGCAGTTAGGAAAAGAATGCACAGACAACAGCATGCTTACGTGGGACACAACACCCTACAACTCTTGTGAGAGTATTTTAAAAAGCATACACAGTCAGAATCAGACCATATTGCAGTAAACAGCGAGAATCCCTGGCAATTTTGTTCAGCTATTTTTTTTACTTAAAGTTTTGAGTTTTATGCCATTTCTTCCTGAAGCGTCACCATCTTTATGAGTCTGTCCTCTTTGAAATATTGTTTTTCCTGTTTTAATAATATGCGTATAAATTCTGTGTACTAGATTGTATCTTAGTTCAGAAACAAAACAAAACAATATGGAATAATAAAAAACTAGAGCAGGCAGACAGCTAGGGATGATCCGGGACTTCTAACCAACCTGACGTGCCAGTGATGGTCCATTAACCTCCTCCTCCATCCCCTGCTTTGTCAGATATATTTGAAAAGTTTAAAAACTAAGTTTTAAAATTAAGTTTGTTTCTATTTTAAAATTAACTTTGTTTCCATTTTTCTAGGAGAAGGCAGGAAGTTTAAAAAATAAAGGCTGCATTAATCCTGAAAAGTTTAAAATGCATCATCGAATTTGTTTAAGCTGTGCAACAGACACAGTATCTAGTGGACCAGCGACAATGTCTGGAACACTGAGAATGATCAACAAATGCGAAGTGTTTGATTTCTTCTTCTATTCCTTGGGATAAATTAGAAGAAAGTGGAACCTAGCTACAAAAAAAAAAAAAAAAGCTTTTGATACTTAAAAGCCCACTCTTTTGAGTTCAGTTAATCTCTCGTTCTGCAAGAACATGTTTTGTGTCAAATGGACAGATGCCATGGCAGATTGGGTGAGTCTTCCTAGCTAGCAAACTTCTCTGGTCGTCTGCATAGTTATCTACTTAAAGATACGAAGAATTGCATTGACAGTGTCTAGCACATCATTTGGGATACAGTAGGTGCTTAACAAATGCTGCATTACATGGCCTAGAAGGCTCTAGGGAGATGGATACAGAACGTTCTAATACACCTAAGACCTCAAGACATAATTATGCTGTCCCCCTGTGTGGAGGTAACTGGGACAATATTTGTGGGCATTCATTCTCAATCGTTCCTCCAGTCATGCAATTTTTTTTCTGTCACACAAGGAGGAGAAAAGAGTTTGATTAAAGCTGTTGAATCTTTCTTTAAGTCCTTGCAGCTGCATGAGCAAAAGGCTGACACTAATATCTGTCTTCCCATCACCATTCCGGTCCTCACGGTTTCTTGTAGATGTGTGGATTTCATGTTTTCCTCTGAGAGCTGAATGAGTTAACGTGATTGTTTCAGCCATATTTACCAGAGTGTGCAATAAATACTTCATGTACAGCAAAGCCTCCTGGTGCTAGAGACAGTGGGACAAGATTTCATTCAGCACCGGTTGATACATTTCAGGACATCCCCTAAACCCATTCCCCATTTTCCATGGCCCCTGACTTTACAAGTAAGACTCTCTCTCCGAACCCATTATTATATAACAATAATCAAGCTGACCAGAACACCCACATTATCGGGGAAAGCAGGAGGTTTTGAACAAGAAACTAGGGACACCTCTGTGAGCCATTCCACTCATCGCTCCTAAATAAGACACGGTAGACGCCTGCTTTCTGGGGAGAGTGAGAACAAAGGAGCTTTGAGGATTTTGTTATGAATGCAAGATGCTCTCTACCCTGGAAGAGCGAAAAGCGATGCTAATCCCCATGTATTCACCTATAGCACATTGGTCCAGAGCTGTGCAAGGTATTGAGCAAATGAGATACTTTGAAACTTCGCATCTGTTAGGTGAGCTCATTGGTCAGAGGCATCGTCCCTGGGAAGCGCAGAACTGCTTGGGTCTTTATCCACTGCCTTTCCCATATTTTAATGCGATCTTTTCCCTTCAGATTGCTTTCCATGTGGTATCTTAGCAATAGCAGTTGACTGCTACTGCAGATACACCAGTTCAGATAAACTTGAGCTCATACCTTTCGGCAGCAAAACCTTATACAACATACATCATCTAAAAGGTGATTTTCCTAATGTCTTGTCCTTCAACAGGCCAATTATTTCTAGGGTGTGGCATTAAGGGTACTTATTACTTTATGTACAAACTACATTAGGACACTCAATGTCCTTCCATTTAAAATCGCAATGCTAAAATAGTTCTTAATACACATGGCACACTGATAAATTTAGAGCTTTTAGGTTATATAACTTATTTAAATTTCTGTAACAGGGTAAGAACACAAACATACTAAATATACATCTACGAATGAAACTGTCACTGTTGGAGTTTTTTTTTTTTTTTTTGGCAATGCAATCAATGAGTTAATTGGAAATAATAAAATGTACAGAAGTTTATAGTCATCAAAATGAAACCAGAATCACTTTCTAAACACAGATATGGCCTTATCCTAAGACTTTTGAAAAATCTCAGAGAAGAGAAAACATTTCTTTCAAAAACAACCTGGAATTTAAATTTTTTTAACAATAGACATGGTTCAACATTGCCATTTCCTTATGAGCTAACATTTTTGAAAGTAAAACTTGTTAATTAATTGATTAATGAAACATACCTTTTTGTTAGAAAAAGCAAAAATGTGAGTGAATATGAGTCATTGTTCAAATGTTGTGAAAGTAATAGATGTTGGAGAAAAGAGTACTCCTGTGTTTAAATACATAAATAGCATTTGGTCCATGGCTGTATTTCCCATCTGAGAACTTCAGTAGTCATGAAAACTCACAGAGGGAAAATGGTGCTAAGTGTTTTTAATCAATTCTACCTATTAAAAAGAGGCAGTAAGTACAAAAGTCACAGGAAATTTCATTTAAGAAGATGACTACACAATGAAAACCTGAAGTTATTTCCTACTGTACCGTTAAGTATAGACGCTTAAAAATATGTTAAATCAGTGTAAATGTAACAGATTTAAATATTCCATATGAGAAACAACCATTTTGTTCAAATTTTTGTGTATCCATTCTTTCGATATTTAATTATATTCACACGATTTAAAAGAAACACATGCATGAATAGTACATATGCATGCACACACACACACACACACATGCACACAAACACAACACACTCTTAATAAGTCCAGTCCAAGCATGTCATTGATGAAACTAAATGAATGAAAGTGAAGTAAGAGGGGTTAATAAAATCTTATTTAAACCATAAAAATGGTCTGGGTGTAGTGGCTCACACCTTTAATCCCAGCACTTTGGGAGGCCAAGGCAGGCAGATCACTTGAGGTCAACAGTTTGAGACCAGCCTAACCAACATGGCAAATCCCTGTTGCTACTAAAAATACAAAAATTAGCTGGACATGGGGATTTTCGCCTGTAGTCTCAGCTACTCAGAAGGCTGAGGAAGGAGAATCACTTGAACCTGAGAGGCAGAAGCTACAGTGAGCCAAGATCGCACCACTGCACTCCAGACTGGATGACACAGTGTGACCCCATCTCAAAAAAAAAACATCAAAATGAATGAAATGCTCATACATGTACAACATGGATGAACCTCAAAAGTACTAAGCTAAGTGAAAGACGCCAGGCACAAAAGACCTTAGATTCAATGATTTCATTTAGAAGAAACATTCATAATGGGCAAACCCATGGAGCTGGATAGCAGGCACTATTGATGGGAGGTGGAGGGGGAGGGAAATGGGGACTGCTTATGGGCTTAGGGTTTCCTTTTGGGGTGATGAAACATCTGGGGATTAGACAGAGGTGATGGTTACACAACACGGTCATGGTGAAAGTGCCCCTGAACTGCATACTTTAGAATGGTTAACTAGGTCAAGTTTTTTTTTGTTTTTTTTTAATGGAGTCTCACTCTGTCAGCCAGGCTGGAGTGCGATGGTGTGATCTCAGCTCACTGTAATCTCCACCTTCCAGATTCAAGTAATTCTCCTGCCTTGGCCTCCCGAGTTCCCGAGTAGCTGGGATTACAGGTGCACACCACCATGCCCAGCTAATTTTTTGTATTTTTAGTAGAGACGAGGTTTCACCATGTTGGTCAGGCTGGTCTTGAACTTCTGACCTCATGATCTGCCTGCCTCGGCCTCCCAAAGTGCTGGGACTACAGGCGTGAGCCACCATGCCCAACAAACTAGGTCTAGTTTTATACTATCTGATTTTCCTTTGAGATGGGGTCTTGCTCTGTTGCCCAGGCTGGTAATGCCATATCTTGGCTCACTGTAGCCTCAATCTCCCAGGCTCAAGGGATCCTCTCTTCTCAGCCTCCTGACTAACTGGAACTACAGGCATATACCACCACACCTGGCTAAGTTTTGTATTTTTTGCAGAGACTGGGTTTTACTATGCTGCCCAGGCTGGTCTCAAACTCCTGGGCTCAAGTGATCTGCCTGCCCCAGCCTCCCAAAGTGCTGGGATTAAAAAGCATGAGTCACTGTGCCTGACTGAATTTTATCTCAAGAATAAAATAAACACTGAAAGAAAGGATTGTCCAATATCAAGTGTTGGAGCTTCATCCAGTACTCATGAATCTCAAAGCAGATTTTTTTACTCATTAGAAGTGTATATACCCTTTATATACACTTACGTGAACTTTAACGTGTGTTTTAAAACTAAAAACAATGTAGAGAGGCCACTTCTAGTTAGTGAAGTCCTTTAAATTGGAGACACTTTTCCACAATTCGAAGCAACAAAAGGGTATGGACTACCTGTCTGGGTTTTCTAAATCATCCCCCTTGTTGAAGGTAAGGTTATATTTTCCTTCTTCAATGCATTTATTGCCAATATCCTGTTAACTGCAGCAGAGGGGCTGCTGTCTGTCCCTATCCAGCATCACCTTCCTGATCCTGTCAGAAAAGAGGAGTGTCGGGGCACTGAGGCAGAGGCAAACCACAGCCCAACTCTCAGCGTCTCCCAGACGCCAACTGCATATACTTTAAAAATATTTTTTAGGCAGTCAGCTTCCAATTACTTGAAGAGAACGATCCATCTTTTTTTCATCAAAAGCAAGAATAAAGCGGATTTTTCATTAAAATGAAGGAAGCACTCAAAGGTCTCCTGGGACGTACAGATCCAATCCTCTAGTGTAAAATACAAAGGGAACTTTTGGTTCTGTTTTTAATGTTTTAAAAGATGAGTGTGGATAAAGTTTTAGGAGGTGGACTATGTGCCACAGTGAAGACAGCTCCCATCTCAGCCCTTAAGGCCTCACACTGGCCCAGAGTTACCCCTGTGCACTGAAGAAAGCAGACAAGGCTCGTGACGTTATCATCAACGGTGGTTTTGAAAGTAAGAAAACAGGCTGGATGCAGTGGCTCGTGCCTGTAATCCCAGCACTTTGGGAGGCCTAGGTGGATGGATCACCTGAGGTCAGGAGTTCAAGACCAGCCTGACGAACATGGTGAAACCCCATCTCCACTAAAAAAAAAAAAAATTAGCCGGCCATGGTGGCGTAATCCCAGCTACTTGAGAGGCTGAGAATCACTTGAACCCTGGAGGTGGAAGGTGCAGTAAGCTGAGATGGTGCCATTGCACTCCAGCCTGGGCAACAGAGGAAACTCCATTTCAAAAGAGAAGGAAAGAAAGGAAAGAAAGAAAGAAAGAGAGAGAGAGAGAAAGGAAGAGAAAAAGAAAGAACACAGCATTCATATAACAAAAGAAGTAGCCTAAGAAGTTGAGCTTGTGAGTACTGACTGCTGACAGTCATTCTGGGTCATTCTGCTAGGCATAAAATTAAAGGGAACTGATGGATGAATTTTCAGAGTAATATTTTCTTGTGATGGTTGGATTCTTTCCCCACACACAGAAGTTTGCACCTGCTGTTGTTGCTCTTGTGGTGAGGACGCAGGTGCTGACGTCATGCTGACAACTCAGCCGGGGCCGTGGAAAGTTCCCCAAACGAGCACCAGTTCCCCACACACCGTCGTGCCCACTCACGGGACACCACTGCCATGTTTCACAGAGGAAAATGGATGCTTTTTGACTAAAAGATGAAAACTTTTATGAAAAATAACTCATGTGTGGCAAATGTAGACATTAAAGCCATCAACATTTTATCTTTATATGGAAAGTGGGTACAGCTACATAGAAAGACACAGCAA
>NW_012114766.1:2918356-3045865 GCF_000951035.1 Colobus angolensis palliatus
AGAAATTAACACAAAATGGTTCATAGACTCCAAAATATATCAAAGGCAAAGTGATAGAAAAAATAGAGGAACACATCAAGATCTAGGTGTTGGCAGAATTCTTAGACTAGACATCAATACCATGACCCATAAAAAGAAAAGATGATAAATTTAAAACTTCTGCTGCTCGAAGGACCCTGTGAAGAGGAGAAAAGTCAAACGAGAGACTGGGAAGAATTTTGCCAATCATATACCTGACAAATGACTATGACATAGAATAAAGAACTCTTGAAACTCAATCTTAAAAAACAAACAAAAAAATCCAAACTATTCCATTAGGACGTGAGCAAAAGGCATGAATAGACATTTCCCGGTATAGATGGAGATCATCACCAGACAAGGTACTCTCATCGTTAGCCTTCAGGAAACAGCAAGTGAACACCACAGAAAGCTGCCACTGCACATCTATCAAGAAAGCTAAAATAAGACAGAGGGACCGCACTGAATGCTGGAGAGGATGTGGAGAAACTTCATCGCCCACACATGGTCAGTAGGGATGACAGACAGTACCGCCATGCTGCAAAAATGCTTGGCAGTTTCTTATAAAACCAAACTTGCAAATACCATATGTCCCAGTACCATTTATACTCTTGGGCATTTTTCCCAGAGAAACGAAAACTTATAACCACACAAAATCCTGTTCATAACAGCTCATAGCAGCATTGTTTGTGACAGTGAAGTCTGGAATCAACCCAGACGTCCTTCAGTGGGTAAATGGTGAAACAAACTGTTACATCTGTACCATGAAATTCTACTCCACCGAAAAAAGGGACTGAATTATTGACATAGGCCACAACTTGGATGAATCTCCGGAGAATTATGTTGAATGAAAGGGTCCTTCTCAGAAGGCTGCACACCACCTGATTGCACTCATTTATAGAACATTCTTGAAGGGAGAAGGTCAGGTTAGTGCAGAGCAGGTTAGTGGATGCCAGGAATTAAGAATGAGGTTGGGATGTGTGGGTGTGTTTATAAGGGGAGCTTGTGACAATGGACATTCCCTATCTTGACCACATCAATGTCCATATGCTGGTTGTTCTAATGTCCTCTAAGTTTGCAAGATTCTACCACTGGGTGAAAGTGGGTAGAGGATAAAAAGGACCTCTCTGTATTATACCTAATGCCTGCCTGGGAATCTATAATTATCTCCAAATGAAACATTTTATTATGAATGTATTTACTCATTCAACAGAGAAAAGGAGGACTTTAATGGAAAAAAAAGAGAATTGATGATATTTTATCCTAAGAAAAATAACACGCTGCACATATGATGTAATTTACATATTCCATATAAACATGTAATTTAATAACTTACCATCTTAAAACGCAATGTTAACATATTTGCTCAGGTATTTTTAAAAATGAGAGATTACAAAGGAAATCAGCTTCTTTTCAGGATGATGACCCACAAGATCTCCAATGTTAGAATTTCACTGAGATAATGCTGTTACTAAGTAAAGAAACGAAGCACACTGCTAATAGACACACACACGATTGTGAGAAGCCAAGGGTGGAGTGGGGGATGTTTGACTCTGAAGTATCAGGCCTAGGCAGTAAACTCAGCTCTGCTCCCTATGGAGTCCTGTGGCCTCCACACAGAGTCACTGCCGGCTCTCTTGAGCTTCAGAGCCTATTTTGCTAGGCCCTGCTCCATACTTCCTAAAACACCACTGCACAGTTGCCAGTCATAAGAGTTCAACTGCCAAAAAGGTTGAATTATGCTAGAATGAGAACACAGCAGTATTTTGCATCTCCTCTTATTCCTTGTGATTGTGAAACTAAAGCGAAAGAGATCATTTCAACCCTAATTCTGCACATCAGATATTTCCCAT
Organism: Colobus angolensis palliatus; assembly: GCF_000951035.1. Classification (NCBI taxonomy): domain Eukaryota; kingdom Metazoa; phylum Chordata; class Mammalia; order Primates; family Cercopithecidae; genus Colobus; species Colobus angolensis. The sequence continues at coordinate 2,920,228 of NW_012114766.1, forward strand.
GTAATTATTAAAGGAAAAACAAACACAAATATAGTGAAAGAAGAAGAAAAGTTGTAGTTCAGGTGAAATCGGTAACCACGTTCCTCTCTTAGTGTTTATTTTTTGAGGGAGACCATGTTTGGATAAAATGAAAGCTGTGATTCCCGCAAGCTCACCCTTGTGCATCTGGGACTGACCCACGTCCCTGGGCTCTCTAAGGGGGGTCGCTCCCTTGTCTGGTCAGGGGCTGGGGCTCAGCGGAGGCAGGGACACTGGCTTTACCCCCAACCCTTTGCATTTTGCGCTGTGGTTAATTGACTGAACTGGGTTTCATTTGTGTGTTGGTCAAATCCCAAACATTCTGATCCTGACAGCACTAGCATTTTAGGGAAAGTAGAGCTAGGAGTCTTTGCTCAGCCTCTGAGTTGACACCAAGCCCTCCAATTTAGACCTGAGGCAGAACTCTGCAGCTGAGTAGCCAACTTCAATACAACTTCTAATCTTTTTTTAAATGACTTGGGTTCCCACTCTGCTATCAGCTGATTTGAAGATAGCTCCTGTGGGAGCCCTAAGGTAAGAGAGGTTCTCATCAGAGAAAGAGACATTGATACGTTCCTGGCTTTAATTTCATCTTACTACCATAAAAAACTACTTGCCCTTCACACTAAAGTACAATGCACCATCAGTAAGAGAGATGTTTAATGGAAAGTAATTGAAATGAAATCTTCAACATTATGAGCTCAAACATCTAGAAAGGCAACAAAGACAGAACAGAATTTTCCTGGAAGCTCAGATTTAGCCCAGGTCTCTGCGACTATGTTTAAAGAAATGAATCAAAAAATAAATAACTGAAAATTAAAAACAGTAAGAGCTTCGTAAAGACATTCATAAAATTAGAAGCATAACGCCCCCCCCCCAGTGCTAACTATACAGGGTAGAAATAAACGTGTAAATGAATGAATAAAAAGAGAAATGGAAGATGAGTTGTCTTTAAAGGAGAGAATTCTAGATTTTCGTGATTGAACATCCAGCCACAGACAGGAAAAAGCCACGGAGAGCTTTGTGCTTACTCTCGGAAATGCTTTCACACCTGAATGGTGAGAGTTTGCAGAACTCTTGATGCATCGCCCTGGATTCATGGAGACAGCCTCTTTGGTGTTACTGGGCCGCCTACAACACTCTCAGAGCCAAGGGCTCATTCCTGGATGCTTCTCCTACCTCGACACGTGGGCAGAGGGCTACTCCACTGGCCGTTGCTCCGACACTGGGCTCGGGACGCGCCCTGCAGCAAATAGCCCGTGTTACAGGTGAAATTCACGACGTCATTCAGGTTGAACTCGCTGCCGTTAGTGAACCCGTGGGCAGGGTTTCCAGGGTGGCCACAGGTGATGGCTGTAGAGAGACAGGTCAACGCCATTGTTAAATATCGAACAGGTCATCACCTTCACTTGGGATCATTTACTAAGAAACATGCAGGCAGGCTAACTGTATGGGCTGAAGGTTTTCCACTAATCAGGCAGTTTACAGATGGTATTTATATTCGGAAGGGAATATTGGGAGCTAGAACCACAGGCTGACCCTACAGGCTTTTAATATAATTGTGGAAAATAACAAACACCTGCCAAATGCACTTTCTTCATCATCATAATTATTACTTCTCTCTTGAATCATGACAGAATACCAAATGCTTTAAAAATGAAGCAGTGAAAAACAAGAGATGCTAAAAATTCTTGTATTAATCATGAGTTTTGAATATTTTCTCCATACACACCAGCTGAGTTTGCGAAGCCCTCCTTTTGAGACAGTATGGGGATTTGTTTGATACTTTAAATTGTCCATGTATAAATTACTGCAATATCAATTTACACATCATGAAATTAGCAAAATAACTAAGCACACTCAGGTCCTATTTTGTTGAGAATCTCTGTTGTATGATCCTTTGAAATGTAGGGAACTGTCATTATGTCATGCCCCAGATAACAGCAAGACAGATCAGGGAGAGATATCCATCATTCACCCTTTCAAAAGAAACACACGACAGTCATAAAACTGGTGTTTTCTTCCCCATTTATCTTGCCAACAATATTTTTTCCTCTAAGTAAAGCTTTTACCCTTGAATTTTGTACATTTTCACAGCACTATTACATATAATCCTTGTCACTGTTTTATTAACATTTCTTTTGTCTAATTCATAGGAAAATACACAATATTTTAGGAAAACAATTGGTTTAAGGGAAATTGGGCAATAAAGTGAGAGTATATTATTCTAAAAATAATCAATATTTATCTCTGAAGTTATGTAGTTCAACGTTGATCATTCATTACATGTAATTTTACCTCTTTCTATTTTTTTTGTGTGTTTGGAAAACAGAGTCTTGCTCTGTTGCCCAGGCTGGGGGGCAGCAGCACGATTTCTGCTCACTGCAACCTCCATCTCCAGGGTTTAAGCAATTCTCCTGCCTGAGCCCCTTCTAGTAGCTGGGATTACAGGTGCGTGCCACCACGCCAGGCTAATTTTTATATTTTTAGTAGAAATGGGGTTTTGCCATATTGGCCAGGGTGGTCTTGAACTCCTGACCTCAGGTGATCCACCTGTCTTGGCCTCCCAAAGTGCTGGGATTACAGTCGTGAGCCACTGCACCTGGCCAGTTTTACCTCTTTCAAGTAAAAGAAAGAGTGCTTACAAAACTCCCTATATTCTTGACGAAACAATGACAAAAATACACATAACATGGATGAGGCAGGGAGTGGCACTGTTTCTAAGACTGCAAAGCTGCCCAGCAGACCCCAGACCCTGCACCTCCACCCTCCTACAATCAGCTTTTCTCTCCACCCAGTTTATCCTGTGATAATATCAGGGAGGAGGAATCCATGACACTACTTAGCCAGGGATCCGTTGAAAATGAATTAATAAGCAAATTAAATGTGGAGTCAGGAAAAGGAGTTTGAAGGCAAGAAAACGGGAAGGAGATCCAAGAAAAAAAAGAAAGCGTGCACATGACAGCTCTCCCGTTCTCTTTCTTTGTACAGGCAAAACCAAAAGTTCGCTGTTCTGTTTCACAGTGAAGATTAAACAGGTGTGTATTGTGACCCAATAACCAAAGACACTGTGGCAAAAGGAAGCATCTGATGAATTCATCCACAAAGAGTGCACTTACGGACACAGACTGGCGTCTGTCCAGACCACTTGTGGTCTTGCAGGCATATCCTCACGGAAGTTCCCACGAGCCGGAAACCAGGATTGCACTGGTAAACCACAGTGTCTCTGTAACTGAAACCATCTCCACTAATGTGACCATTCACAATTGGGTCTGGGGAACCGCAGTGGCCAGCTAAAAGCATAAAACCAGTTTTAAAATTTAGAGTGTTTGTCATTTATAAAAGTAGTACCTTCATAACTTACTTTTATTATCAAGTCAATAACAGTATTAAAGGCACAACTTATTGAAATCTTTCTCTTCACATATATATGTATACTTCTAAATACTTTTTCTTTTTATCATTTTTTTCAGAAATCGTAGATAAAATAATATTTCTAATATGAAATGGTTTGTATTTTCCTAGTTGTGATTTTCTCATCTATTCATTTCATTTATTTTGCTTACCTGTATTCTGTTATTTACCTTGTTATACTATTTTCAAATCAAAGCAAAAAGTAAAGAAGGAATTCTTGGAATTAGTATGAACAGGGCTTCTTAACCTATTGATTATGGGTAGTTAGGAGACTGGTGAGGAGGGCTTCTAATCTGACACACTAGAAAATCAAATTACCTGTGAAATTCCAAGTGGAAAGACAGGGATTGGAGAATAAGTTCAACGTGAATTATGAAAATCTGAGTTATGAGTGAGCTGATGTCTGGGTAAAAATGGCCCAGAATCAGTTGAAAAGAGAAGTCTAGAGTTCGAGGGACGGATGTGCTGAAGTTACCGTGGGCTTGGGAAAACAGGAGCATGCACAGCTGACGGTTCAAACTAACAGGTGGCAGGGCTTACCCAGGAGTATAGTGAAAGAACAGGAAGAAGGGCAGGATCGGGGCAGGCGTCTTTACTTAAGAGGAGACAGAATGTCCGTGTAGACAGTAAAACGATTGACAAACATGGCATTGAAAGAGCTTTACTAACAGAGCTTCCACATGGAGAAGGATCCTCTGACATTATTCCACTCCCTCCCACCTTTTTTATTTTTATTTATTTTTATTTTTTAGACAGGTTCTTGCTTTGTCACCCAGGCTGGAATGCAGTGGTATCATCACGGCTCACTGCAGCCTCAAACTCTTGGGTTCAAGTCATCCTTTGGCTTGAGCCTCCTGAGGAGCTGGGACTACGGGTACGCGCCACCATACCCGAGTAGTTTATTATTATTATCAGCAGTACTAGTAGTAGTAGTAGTAGTAGTAGTAGTAGTAGTAGTAGTAGTAGTAGTAGTGGTAGAGACAGGGTTTCATTATGTTGTTTAGGCTGGTCTTCAACCCCTGAGCTTAAGCAATCCTCCTGCCTCAGCCTCCCAAAGTGCTGGCATGACAGGTGTGAGCCACCACAACCAACCATTTTATTACCTTCTTTTCCGTCTCCTTCTGCCTCTTTACTGCTCTCACTTTTCTTTATTTCCTCCAACTTCTCCTTTTCTCTCTCTCCCTTCCTCGCATATATGGAAAGGGTATTCTTATTAAATCAACAAAATTTAAAGGCTTAAGGGTAACTTACATGAACGAGACCTGTGTTACACCTGGGGTTTGGATTCACAAGAAGAGAAAACATTCGCTGTGAGTTCCTAAATAATCATCTTTGTCACTGTCCTATAGTTGCATCAACATTTATTTTGCTTAATTCACAGGAAAATAAAGAATAAATCAGACAAACAATTGGTTTAAGAGGAATTTTGCAATAAAGCGAGAGTACACCCATTCTAAAAGTAATAGTCAATGTTTATCTTTGAAGTTATAGAAAGGAACTTATCAGCTACAGAAGCCTGGGGTCCATGCAGAATATCAAGGTGGAGATTTTCCCTGCCCACTTATTTCCCCAACAGGGAACACAGCCAATGATGCTCCACACAAGTTCCTGCACACCCAGATTTGAGAAATTGCAAAATTGTTGTCATACTCCTTTGGGATTAAGTATATCCTTCTAGGGAAAGTTAAAATCATAATCTATATTTCTGCTTAAGATAAAGTTTAGAAACACTGTGTTCTCCTATTTTGGAGAACAAATTTATTATTAGAAAGGTAACATTGCAGAGGAAAGAGAGAAAGGAGAATCTGATCTTTGCCTCAACTCGTAGAAGAGGTTAGATCACAAAAAGCCAGGCTAGATTTGGCTAATTTTACTGCATTGGCAGGTATTCCAGTCAATCGGATCAATAAGTCAGTTCTGGGGATCTGTCCCAATCACTCCCACACATGAGACTTGATACAAGCAGAGAAGGTGGATGAGGGTGAATGTTGTCCATATTTTGAAGACAGACCCCCTGAAGCCGCAAGTGTTACCAATGGCACAGAGGACACTGGCTCTGAAGGTTCCCCCTTTCCAGACACTGTCCTTTGCACAACATGCTCTGTCGTGCATGGGGGAGATGGAGCCATCATTCCAATCCTAGAGACAGGGAGATGAGGACTGGTGAGAGCCAGAGGAGCCCATCAGCCCAGCATAAGAGATCCCAGCCATTTCTGAGGTGAGGCATAGAATAGCCAGTTTTTAGAAACACACAATAAAATGACACCAACAATTCCTTTTTGGGATTACTTCTGAAGCTTGGAACTACTCCAAGTGGAGGGGACTTGAGACCAAAGGTAACAGCAATGTGAAGAGGGGTGCATTTTAATAGATTCTCTCTCATTTTAGATAATCTGTCCAGGCCTCATTCTTGACTTAGACAAACATGACTCCTTTGAAACCTTACTATTTTTCTAAACTGAGTTTTTCATGAGTGCACATAGTTTGAAGTTGCAGTCTTCTTTGGGAACTTGGCAAACAAGTGCTTGTAATGGTCAAGGAAGCACCTGTGTACTCTAGAAATCAGGCAGGAAGCCTGACAGCCATGATTGTAAATAAAGATTCCCAACAGCAACTCTCTCTGACACATGGTCATTTCAGTTCTCTGAGGAATTGGCACCAAATGCCTAAAGAAAACAGAGGATGTCCTTCAAAAACATTTCATTTTACCTCCTTGCCTGATGAAAAAAAAAGTTATGTATTGGCAGGATTGCCGAGTATCTAAGCTTGCTAATATGGAACAATTATTTCTTCAATGTGGCTTCCTATTTTGAAACAAGTAGATAGCAATCTGGTTTTTACTTCTTTTCACTGTCCAGCCATCAGTTAATTCTGTTTTAAAACATTCAAAATCTTAGACCAATTATAGGTTATTACAACTAGAGGATAACCACACAATTTCACTCACAGAATACTATTTAACCCAAATCTCAATGATATTGTGTCAACATGTTGAGGAAGGGAAAATTGCATTAGGAGGAATTTGAACTTAATGAATTTTGAGCTCTATTTTAAATTTAAGATTCTATTAGTCTACGATAGTATTATTCTATATGGTTTGTATGTGAGTTACTTTTTCTTTTAATATCTTTAATGTAGTCTTGGTTTTGAGTCATCTACACAAAACCTAGAAAGCCTCTCTCTCTTTCATCAGAATGAAATGTAATATGTTCATGCTTCTCTGCAGTGTCTTTAACATATTAGTCACTCACTGAGTACTTGTTTAAACGAATAGAAATAGAATAACCTCACTACTGGGCAGTCTCGCTCTGTTGCCCAGGTTGGAGTGCAGTGGCACGATCTTGGCTCACTGTAAGCTCCACCTCCTGGGTTCATGCCATTCTCCTGCCTCCACCTCCCAAGTAGCTGGGACTGCAGGCGCCCACCACCACGCCCAGCAGCTAATTTTTGTGTTTTTAGTAGAGACGGGGTTTCACCTTGTTAGCCAGGATGGTCTCGATCTCCTGACCTCGTGATCTGCCCGCCTTGGCCTCCCAAAGTGCTGGGATTACAGGCGTGAGCCACTGTGCCCGGCCAAATTCATATGATTTTTAATCCAATGTATATAGATAGATAATGTAAATATATCCTCATGGAATTGCTGCATTGTCTTTTAGCTCAAGCCATGAATTAACAATTCAGTTACTACCACACTTTACGAATTTTACATTTTAATTCTTCATTTTCTCCATGCTGAGGACAGGTATAACTGTGGTCGGGGTAATTCACCAACTGCTTAAAATTGTAGAGAGAACCAGTGACAGAACCAAGAATGCAATGGTCTGCTCCGGCGACTCCGTTTTACGCACTATACTACAAAACATGTCATCGGAATAAGAATACTGTGGCCAGGCGCAGTGGCTCATGCCTGTAATCCCAGCACTTTGAGGGGCTGAGGTAGGTGAATCATCTGAGGTCAGGAGTTCAAGACCAGCCTGGCCAACATAGTGAAAGCCCATCTCTACTAAAAATACAAAAATCAGCCAATCGAGGTGGCACATGCCTGTAGTCCCAGCTGCTTGGGAGGCTGAGCCAGAGGAATTGCTTGAACTTTGGAGGCGGAAGTTGCAGTGAGCTGAGATTTTACCACCGCACTCCAGCCTGGATGACAGAGCAAGACTCTGTCTCAAAAAATAATAAAAACAATAATAGTAATAATACCATGAAACCTCAGAACCACTGAGGTGTTATATGTATGGACTCTGCAGTACACTGGGTGGGTCCCAGGAATCTCGACGTCTGTCCTGCGTTACAAAGAGTTTCCGTACCCTAAGCTTTGAAAATCACTAGTTTTTCAGTCTACTCTGTTCTGTGTCTGACGAAAGCTTTGTTACCGTTTGTAATTATAAACTGCTATTATATTTTGTTTAAAATATCTCAAATAGAAAAAAGGTGAGTTTTTTTTTAACATTCTTTCCCTAAAATTGGATTTGAAAGAAATAAAATCTACCAAACGTTTGAACAAAGCACAGAGACTGGTAGCAAGACGAGTGGAATATTGAGTCCATTTTCATAGCAAAGAAACAGAGTATGTCGCAAGCAAAACGTCAGGAAGAAGGCTCGAGAAGGAGGAAAGGCCTAGTTTCTTGATTGGTCAAGGTTTGCCTGCAAACTACGTTTGTGCCAAAGCACTCGGGAGGGCAGAAAGTGGCTGAATTCCCTCTGTGAGGTCAGTTTAGTCTGAAGTTCGTTAGGGACAGACACAGGGGAAACCACTCACTCCATTAACACCCACACAGTGTGGCCCACACTTAGACCAGGGGAGGCCGCACACCTGCCGTTTATAGAGTTTAACACAGGAGAGCAGGGGCCTCTGCAAGGACAGCCTCTCAAAGCCTTTGTTTCTAGAGTTCCATCTCAATTCCACCGCACGAGTCTTTTAGTGTGTAAGTTATAAAAAACCTTGCTGAGAGAACAAAAGCTTGTTTTGTCTGTTTGTTTCCAGTAGAGTGAACATTCAGAAACTGGTTCCTTCAGAGCTCCAGCGTGCCCCCCGGGTGACCTATGTTTTCTGGAATGCGGTTCTACCAAGCTGTGTTTTAGAGGAGGAATCTTGTTGGTGGACCGGATTTGGCTTTGTTAGCTATGCTGTCCGCACTGTTTTTGCAGCACTTGCTTTTGATACTGAAAGGAGTCATGCGGTTTGCAACTTAAAAACCATCACACTGATTGTTAGTGGTGACTTGCTGAGTGACGGGCACAAGGTGGACCCTCGAAGAGACCTGAGGTACTCGGTAGCAGATTTACCTTAACATCATAACACACGCAAAGAGTGAACACCTCAAATGCAGGTACAGCAGGTGAGAGTCTCCGACAAGTACCTAGACTGGTGTGATTTTAGAAATGGGTTCCCTGATTTGGAAATGTAATAAAGTTCCACTGTTTCACTTCCCCCGCAGAAACCCCATATACCAGTGGGAATGTGGCCACAATGTCTCCCATGACAGAGGACAGACCTGGAGCCCTGCATTCTTTGGGGAGGAATCAGCTCCTTCCATTGGAACCGCAGGATCTCTCCCCTCTCACTAGGTCTCCCACACACGCACTTTTGCCCCCAGACGATCCTACTTGAAGGTCACCTCTTCAATGTGCAGGTTTGTAGCAGTACAAATACTAAATATTGGTCCGGGGATTAGAATGGAATCCATTTTCAGAAAATCTATAAGCCAAATATTCAACCTCAGTATTTGCTTTGTGATTATTGGTACTTATTGGTGAAAATAAAATACATACAAATATCCCGTGCCTGTAGGGGAATACAGTATACTTTAGTCTATCCATTCTGTGCAATAACATGGTCTTTGGGCTAAAGTCAGAGTTATTTGGGCAGTAGATTCCAAAGCCAATTTGCAAACTTTTCTTGAGTATTAACAAATGGTCACAAAATGTCAGGTGGATCAGATTCGCTTATAAGCAGGAAAAACTATTATTAGCAGTACACATCAACAGACATATTTAAATCTCTAGATCTGCATATGCTAAAGAAACACATTTGGATATTGATCAATGAGGTGCTATTTTTTTTCCCCTCCAAGTGCAATTTCTAGGGGCAGTGCTGACCGACTTCGCCCATGCATGGATGTGCATGGTATCACAGTGTGTGGAATTCGTCCAACATGGAGGTATTGGCCTTGCAGAGCATACAGCACTCTGTACTGTTCATGATAGCATCAAACACGGGCCCGAGTCCTCTGCCACAAATCCATTTGATCAAATCTCTGCTTCACGCACCTTAGTGAATGACAGCTTTTTTAAACCTATTTGGTTTGAAGAAAACCTCAAACCAGGGCCATGATTTGGACTGTCTACCGGGCTTTCAGTAATCTTCCATCTGTTCCTTGTCTCAGTGTAGTTCCTGAAAATACCACATTCCCACCTTCTTCCCTGGGCCTATCCTGCCTCATCGTCCTAAAGCTTCCTCTGCAGTTCTGCCTGCCAGTGTCACATGTTTCTGTCCCTCAAACCTCAGTCCAAATCCACCGCAGGTGCACATCTTCCACAAACCCCAAAGGAAGAGCTGCCCATTCATACAAGATGCAAAGATCTCCCTTACTTCAGGTTTGCCCTACAATACGAGAGCCTACCTTTGGTGCTGCCTGTTTAAAACACCCAGCCTCCTAGTTTTCTACTGTGTTTTGTTTGGGATTTAGCAGATGGCATTGTAATTTTTCCTACCTATGCGCTTCCCCTATTGGACTGTGAGTTCTGAGTGCAGCACCATGCTCTGTGCGTCGGGACTCAGCTCAAAGCCTGCTCTAGAGTGGGTGTCAGAGTTATCAGATCTTTTCTACCACCTTGTGGCCCTATCAGTTCAGGCTCTTGTGACCATGCGGCCGTCGAGAGTTCGACCCGACCCCAGCACCTGCTTGTTTCAGGCAAGTCTGACTTCCTTGGGCCTTATTCCACACCTATGCTGTTGATACCATGTTCGCAGCTCTTGCTTTCTGGAATGGCTTTACCCCACGCCTGCTTGCTGGAATTCCACCAAAATCAGGGTGGTTTCCCCCACATCTACCCTTCTATCAGCCTCTAGGTTGCTCCCACCCTCACCTGGATTTCTCAAGTACTTTGCCTATATCTCCCTTTTGCCATTATTTTATTCCCAACTTTTTCTTTCTTTTTTTTTTTTTTTGTGAGATGAAATTTTGCTCTGTCACTCAGGCTGGAGTGCAATGGCATGATCTCAGCCCACTGCAACCTCCACCTCCCAGGTTCATGCGATTCTCCTCCCTCAGCCTCCCAAGTAGCTGGGATTACAGGTGCCCACCACTACGTCCAGCGAATTTTTTGTATTTTTAGTAGAGGTGGGGCTTTGCTATGTTGGCCAGGCTGGTCTCGAACTCCTGACCTCGTGATCCACCCGCCTTGGCCTCCTAAAGTGCTGGGATTACAGGCATAAGCCACAGTGCCCTGCCTATTCTCAACTTTCTATTAATGCTACTTGGTATTTACCTTATTTATTCCTTAGAGTATAGATTTCAAAAAGAACCATATTTTATTAATCTCTGAATGCTGCACGATAGTTCTTGAGGAACAAGAAAAATAGCATTAAATACTATTCAGAAATATGACAGAAAAACCCACAGCTGAGAATTTTGCTATTTATTCCCTAGCCACTGACAATGATTTGGAAAATCTGAGGACTGGTATAGGGAGTTTTCCTGACTAACATACAGAACATATTTTACACTTAAGATGGTATAGCAAAGATGCGGGGGGTGGGGGGCAGGGAAGGTGGTGCTAATCTTTATGCTCTAATATTACCTTTCTGCTGTGATATAAGCATTATCATAATCAGTTGTTTTACTAAATATTTTATGTGGATCTTTCCAAAATACAAGGCAATTGAAGAATATATTTAAATTTGATTATCTAAGAACTATGAACAACTACAGTCTAAAAACAGTATTTTGAATCATGTCATCTAGCTATTTTAGCCATATAAATAACCATGATATTGTATTTACAGAACGATTCACCTCCTCATGGTTAAAATCATGCAATAAATGCAAACTTATTTCCAACAATAGCAAAACAATCTAATAAAAAATGATAATGTCCTTTATGTGGGAAATAGCTCAATCTATCACTTATATCTTGAACACTAGAGATTGAAGAGGTAACACAGTGCAGAGAGGATGGATTCTTACGTGCTGAAACGTCTAAATGATGTAAATGTTTTCAAAATATGAATGTGAGATTCTGTGACAGGAAACCTAGACCACAAACTATAACCTCTTTCTAGTTTGTGTGTTCTCTGTTGGTTTATGCAAACTACCACAGGGAAGATAAACAGGAGAAAATAATTAAAGGATCAAGTAGATTATAAACTTCCTGGGTGGATTAGCAGGTGCCTGAGAGAGTGAATACCAGGTCCATATTCTCGGTGCGTAATTCTGTGGCCTGGGGAGAGGTGTAGCATTACACAGCACAGCTGGTAAATTAGAGCAGATCCTTGGCAATTTACAGAACTCTGGGAGATCCGAGTAATAATGCAGGAGTGATCATGTTGATGAAGGGTGGGCTAAATTTTGTAACAGTGTATTCTCATGCACCTGTGCATTACTTTGCTCAAAATCTATTTATAATGATATTTACATGCACACTCCATATTCTCTCAAGGGTTCTTCTTAGAACCTAGACTAGGGACCTAAAACACAGCATGGATTGAGTTCTTGAATATCAGACATAGAAAATCATCTCTCCTTTCCTTAACTACAGCTCTCCTAGAGTTGACATTCTCAAGACTCAGTCTGTCAAAGCTCATCCATTCCCATGCTTAGCCACTCCAGCTGCAATATTCAAAAAGGATTCCAGCATATTCCCCCATGTTGGAAGTCACTGGAAACAACTAGTATGCCAGAAGTATGAGTCACATTGCACACGAAACTGAAGCACAATCTCAGGAAACAGTATTCTTTCTAGTAGCCCCAGAAATAAGCTACAAAATATCTCAGCCACAATTTGGAAAAAAAAAAAAATGTTTCTGTTAAAAAATTTTGCACAAGGATGGAAAAGATAGTGGATCTAGGCTATACAGCCCAAAGGAATTTAATCTAAAGAAACAAAGTGGACCCTGCCTTTTGCATAAAGTCTTTGTTGCCTTGTTGGGAAGATCCACTTGTTTAAAAATACACAAATGAAGGGGGATGTGGGGATTTTTTACACTGATTCCAAAAGCTCTCTTTCTCTGTACACAGTGCCTGCTTGATATGGTTTGACTGTGTCCCCACCCAAATCTCACCTGAAATTGTAATAATCCCCAGTTGTCCAGGGTGGGGCCAGGAGGAGATAATTGAATCATGGGGGCGGGTGTTTCTCTTCTCGTGGTAGTAAGTCTCGTGAGATCTGGTGGTTTCATAAAGGGAGTTCCCCTGCACAAGCTCTCTTGCCTGCCACCATGTAAGATGTGCCTTTGCTTCTCCTTTACCTTCCACCATGATTGTGAAGCCTCCCCAGCCAGGTAGAACTGTGGGTTCATTAAACCCCTTTCCTTTATACATTACCCAGTCTCAGGTATGTCTTTCTTAGCAGCATGAGAACAGACAAATACACTGCTATTACAAACCCATGTGCAATTGGAAGTATGCACATGTGATGTCTGCTTCAACCTAGGCCTTGCCTTGGCAGATATACACAATTAACTTGATGTTTATTTCTTTTTTCCCACCCACATATTCCTGATTAAAATGTGTCGATCTCAGCACGGTCTTCATGCTGACTCTACCCCTCAGTCAGGGCTGGCACTGATAGGGAAAACAACTTCCCACAACTAGTTTCTTCCATCTTTCACCTGATAACATTTTAAATATGTGAAAATAGTTATGAAGGACCTTACTTTTCTCTCTGTCAAAGTAATATCAAAAATTTTCCAGCCTGGCGTGTTGCCTCACGCCTGTAATCCCAGCACTGTGTGAGGCTGAGGGGGTGGATCACCCAAGGTCAGGAGTTCCAGACCAGCCTGGCCAACATGGTAAAACCCCGTCTCTACTAAACATGCAAAGTATTTGCTGGGTGTGGTAGCAGACACCTGTAATCCCAGCTACTCGGGAGGGTGAGGCAGGAGAATTGCCTGAACCCAGGAGGGGGAGGTTGCAGTGAGCTGAGATCACACCACTGTACTCCAGCCTGGGCAACTGAGTGAGACTCATCTCAGGAAAAAAAAAAAAAATCCAAACAGTCCTCAAAGATCATAGGTACCAGATCCATCACCACAGATACAGAGCAATTCCTCAAGAGCCCACTTAAACTATTAAAAAACTGAAGTCATGATTCTGGATATGGGATTTCTGGGTGAACAGAGGATGGGAGGAATCTTATTAATAAGATTCAGCCTGAGCATCGCGTGGGAGCACTCATCGCATATGAGCCTGCTCTTACCCAAACTCCCAAGTTCCCTGCCTGTATACTATGAACTCAGAACTTCCTGTTATCATATATGTTGAAATTATTTTTACTCTGAGAAAAATTTTACATTAATTTTGATTATATTCTTTTGTTTGGCTTATCATGAGAATTTGAGATCCTGAATCCATCATCCAATATTATTTTCACTCTTTCTACTAGAATCATTATTATGCCCTAATTGAAGATAGGAACAAAAATTTTTGATTCAGAAACACCATTTCTGAATGGTGCTTACAAATACCCATCTCATAACAATATTAAACAGAAACAAAATGGATCCAAACTCACATGGTGTCTTGTGAAACTTTATGAGTTCTTTGTGAAAATACATTTCCTAAGTTACTTATGACGAATATGCTGGGATATCTGCTCTGTATATCATCAAGTCAATTCATGGTTTTGAACAACTAGCTTCTTTTCCTGTTGTGTGAACAACCACATTAGATATGAGTTTCCCTCTAGGGTTCTTCCTTTCCATAATGTCTCACCAAGAACACTGCCAGTAACTCAGTAGTGTGATTTTTTAGTCCCCTCAGCTGGTTCAGATGAAATTCTCCTGGGCAGGAGACACAACTTCATTGAGAACTCTGAAGTTCTCTTTTATAAGCTTCTTATCTTTGGAGGGTGCCAGTTTCTGATTTTAAAAATGTCTGCCTATAATCCCAGTACTTTGGGAGTCTAAGGCGGGAGGACTGCTTGAGCCCAGGAGTTCAAGACCAGCCTAGGCAATTTAGGAAGACAGCGTCTGAATGAAAAAAATTAAAAAAAAATTAAAAAAAAACTGAATAATCATCCATTTTCATACCAATTTCAAGAATGAATTTGGTTCTTGTTTTAAGCATAATTGAGGCAGCCTTCTTGGGGTTCCTAACACTTCACATCATTTCCAATTCGTGATGGATTTGTTTCTCAAGACACTCTCTTTAAAAACGCATTTCATTCTCTTCAATATGTCCTGGGACAGTTGTTTTGCTTGAAAATTGAATTTCTTGTAGAAAATCTGGTGTAGCTGTCTCTGTTTTTTTGGGTAATTTCCCATTTTTTCCCGATTGGGTGATTTGTTGTTGTTGTTTTTTCTTTTTTCTTTCTTTTTTTTTTTTTTTTTTGAGATGGAGTCTCGCTCTGTCGCCCAGGCTGGAGTGCAGTGGCACGATCTCGGCTCACTGCAAGCTCCACCTCCCAGGTTCATGCCCTTCTCTTGCCTTAGCCTCCCAAGTAGCTGGGACTACAGGTGCCTGCCACCATGTCCCGCTAATTTTTTGTAATTTTAGTAGAGATAGGGTTTCACCATGTTAGCCAGGATGGTCTTGATCTCCTGACCTCATGATCCGCCTGCCTTGGCCACCCAAAGTTCTGGGACTACAGGCATGAGCCATAGTGCCCGGCCTGGTTTTTTATAGTCATAGTTTTGGGGGATATTTTGTTTTGTCAAGGGGTCATCTTTTTTAGTGTTAAAGTCATGATTATATAGCTTGTTTTCAGAATTAAAAAAATATATATCCTTACCAACTGCCTGTGTAGTACCAGTCATTTCCCCACTACAACTATCTCGTTTACTCCAGCATGAAGTTTCCTCCAGATGAACCTGAAGGTTACTCAAGGACGTTTAGCTTGGTGGAAACCCAGAGTGATTTTCAAAAGGGCCATGGTCATGGAAACAGGGAAAGGGTTAATTCAATAACAAGTTAAGAGATGGAAGAAAAGCAATAGCAAGTCTGATAGGCGAGAGCACATCAGCATCCTGGCAGTACAGGATGAAGGACACAATTAACCAGGCAGAACTAAGGCACAAAGACCCTTGCACCTGCCCCATGCATGCACCTCCAGATGAGACTAATCCAGGTTCCAGAGCTCATTTCGCTTCTAGTTAACACAACACTCTTCCTTAGGGTCTGGATTAGCATGATAGTATTCTCGGTTTTACCATGTTGGGCAAATTCTTCACTTCTCTATGCTTTCTTTCTTATCTGTAGGTCAAAGGAATAAGCACTTACTGTATGTTCTAATCAGATAAATCTCACAAATGCCATGTGCATTTTAACTCATCAATAAATATCATCATTTATAATCATTGTCTCCAAATATGGCACCTAGTTGATATTTGGATTATGGAGGTATCCAATTGCTACTCTATTAAATATTTGTGTAGATTTAGGATTGCAGCCTCTGTTCCCTTCGTCTATCTTAGAGTCATATAATCTACTCAAGCAGTATCATCTCTGTTCTCCTACCTTTTTACTCACTCATCCCTATTTTCCTCTGAGTCTCACATACATCTTTATGGTTTCTTGTGGACATACGTTTTTGCTGAGTTCCACACGCTGTCACCCCCCCGCAAAAGATGTCTTTGGTAAAGGGATATGCTTCATTACCATGCTTCACACACTATGAATCTCAACCCTTCCAGTTACAGTGGTAGCCGCAAAACTCTATTTATTAACTTTCAAAATGTTCGTGCTAAACGAATTACCCATGGTTTATCCATTAGTATTTACACATGTATGTGTCATTTCTAACCTTTTTTCTATTTTTTCCCTTTAACTACTCTATGTCTCTTCCAATTTTATTATTCCTTATATGCTGTATCCAATATCTACAACACAAATGTTTCATACATTATAACCTGGGCATTTCTCTTCTTCCTTATTTTCCTCTGAGCAAATAGACTCATTTATGAGCAATTCATCTTTCAGAAGCTTCTAAAATGTATTGCATAGCACTGAGGCATGTTTGGGGGCATCTCCAGGCAGCCAACTATTCAACATGTATCTCATCCTTTCTACTCCAAAGCCTTAACTTTCAGACAGAGGAATAACACAAGATAGATAAAGGCTTATCAGGGATCTATAAGCCCCAAGCTGACCCATCATTGAACAGTTATGTAAACCGAATGTGTCACTTAAACTCCCAAAGCAACAATGAAGGCCTTTCCTGCATCCTGAATTGGTAATGACCAAAAGGATGAGATTAGGGATGTTTGTAAGCAGCAGAGCAGCAACCAAGTGTAAGTTGCTATTCATTTTCATGTTTACAATTACTAACAGAGATGTGGTACATACTGTTAGACATAAGTGTCTTGGACCACCTAGTTTCCTCCCGGTAGGACTTCATTCTTTGAGACGACCAAGCTCCAGACAGAAGAGCTAGTCCACACCAAAGCTGCCTAAAGGAGAGTGCTGTTCCATAGCCAGCCAATTTCAGAAGGATATTTAGGAATGCATGGAAACTCCCAGAAGGACTTGTGACTCTCTACATGAAGAAGCATACATAGTCCAAGGAAATGTCATCGTCTACTGAAAACTGTAATGAGGACACCCAACGACAGACACATCTACACACACTCATATATATAACTGTGTTCAATAATATATAATGCACGACATATATTCAATAATACATTAGAGAGAGCGAGAAAGAGTGAAGAAACCAAGCGGCATTCATGTAAGTACTGCAGTAGTTTTAAATAAGTAGCTAATGTTTCACAGACAAGTGTGAGAACCTCTTTTTGGTGGCTGGTTTTTCTCTAGGGTCACTACCTTCCTTTCATCCTTTTTCTTCAGATTCTCCCAAATGAAAAGAAGAACAGGTTTTGCTATTTGAAGTTTACTGGGCCTGGCTTAGTTCCTGAAGTGATCCTAGCCCGTGAGATTCAGAAGCTTAAAGCTTCCAGTTTCTATGGCTTTGAGTGATTTAAAAAAAAAAAAAGAAGAAGAAGAACATGGAGAAGGTTCAGAATAACCAAAGGCAGGTAAGATATTTTACAAATGACCAGGAGACCTACTAAGATCACTCTTTAGTAACAGTGGTTCTTTAAACAGCTTATTCAAGATGTTTCATACATTTATTCAAAGCATTTTCCAGTGGAAACATTTTTCAATCCATTTTTTAAAATTATGCAGAATATTTTAAGTTTTTAAAAAAAGAAGACCAAATTATTGTAGACATGGAGCATTTAAAATAATTCACTGTACTTATGTCAATTTGGATGAATATAACTTCAATTCATTGACATAATTAAAAAATTTTTAAAAACATAAAATGTACAATATTTTTGAAATTCATTTTTGTGTGTCCTAAAATCATCATGGCATTTGAGTGTAGGTATATTCTCAGCACTCTTGTAAGATTGCCTCTGTGGCACGTAAGACAATATATTTCATTTATTGCTCAGATTAAAAACAAATCCCTGTAGATACCCAAAGAAAAAAGTTACTTTCAGAAGTGCAGCATTTCAACCCCAGGTAGGATTTCAGGCATTATAGCAAGAAGTCATATGTGTTACACAGCTATAATCTATTTCTAAGGTTTATTCGAATTAAGTAAGTGCCAGAACATAGATGAATTTACCCAGACATCGAGTTTCGGTGCCACTCCAGAGCCCATTTGCCAAGCACTCTCTGACGTGAGATCCCACAAGTGTGTAGCCGGTGTTGCACGTAAATATAGCTGTGGCCCCATAAACTGTCAACGTTCCAATCTTGTTGCCATTTGGGGGAAAGGAAAGACTTCCACACGAGATAACTAGAAGGAAAAAAAAATAAAGTGAACATCAATTCAGTTATGCAGATTACTCCTGTGCAAAACAAAAACAAACAAAAAACACTATTTTTAGTCTTAATTTTCACTAAGAACATGGTTGAGAGATGTCTGCTTAGGGCTGGATAGACCAGTCACCTAAGAACCTTAATTTTCCGTCTTTATGCTCCTGAAACAAAAACCTCAAAGCTCAAAGTGGATTCCAAAACATTCTAGATTCTCCAATTACCCATTAATGTTTGTTGTTGCTGTTGAGATGGAGTCTTACTCTGTTGACCAGGTTGGAGTGCAGTGGGGCTATCCTGGCTCACTGCTACCTCTACCTCCCAGGTTCAAGCGATTCTCCTGCCTCAGCCTCCTGAGTAGCTGCGATTACAGGCGCCCGCCACCATGCCCAGCTAATTTTTGTATTTTTAGTAGAGACAGTGTTTTGCCATGTTGGCCAGACTGATCTCAAACTCCTGACCTCAAGAGATCTGCCCATCCCGGCCACCCAAAATGCTGGGATTACAGGCATGAGCCACTGTGCCTCAATCCATTAATGTTATTTTTATTTTCATCCTGACAGGTATAGCTGAACTGTTCTTGAAAAAATATACAGTATACAAAGTGTAAATGCAGAAGTGTATTTATCAAACAAATTGTCTATCTCTCTACCTTTCTGTCCATATCAATCCCAAGAATTACATAGTAGTAATTACTAGAAGCCTCATGAGCCTATCAGGAAATAAGGAATACCAATTTTCTTTACCAAAGCCAACCAGCTTGGATAAAGTAGTGTATCCAGGACTTCTGACTGCAATAGCAGTGCTCAGTTTGTTCTTTTAGTTACTTGCATAATTTGTTGGGATCATGAGCTCTGTAAGAATGCTGACTACAAAGGGCATTTGGTGCCTTTCCATAAATTAGAATGTGCATACAAACTAGGCCTTAAGTGGGCATCAATGCTGTGACTCTATGCCCTATGTTTACACCTGCTGTCCCAGCACAGTTATTGATTGTGTCCTTTTCCACCCATGAAAGTACTCCAGTTTGGGAAATAAGTTAATGGTCACCCTCATTATACATTCTTACTATACCACTGAAATCTCGGCTCTTCAGATCCATAAACACTTGAGCACAGAAGATCACAGCATCTCAGGGAAGGGAGGAACTCACAAGGTTATCCAGCCCAACCTATCTTCAGAGGCTGGAATATGTTTTAAACAGGCAAGAAGGAAAGTGTTCGAAAAGCTATTCAAAGCAAGTGTTAAGAGTGCTACGTGAGCACTGATGTGTAGGTGCTTCGCTGCAGATGCAGCGGCAAACATTGAGTCCTTCCTTTTTCACAGTAAACCATAAGAAGCAGTAAAACATAGTGAGGAAGAACACAGATTCTGGCTGCAGGCTACCGAGGGTCAGGCCTGGTTCTGCCAGACATGAGCCAGGCAGCACTGGCCAATTTTCTAAGTCTCTGGGCCCTGTTATGGGTTGATAACAGCTCCCACTGCACAGGCTTGTGCATTAGATTCAAACAGAAGCCATCCCTTGCACATAAGCAGGCTCAATCAGGGTTAACAATGAAATTATAAATCAGGACATATTCAGTCAATTGAATCAAAAGTAGAAAAACCTTTAGAGATAATTCAAGTGAGGAAAATAAAATTACGCATGTACCACTAAGACCAGCCCTTTTGTTGTTGTTAATGGAAAGAGTCTTGCTCTGTCGCTCAGGCTAGGGTGCAGTGGTACAGCTGTAGCCCCAGCAGCAGCCCTGACCTCCTGGGTTCAAGAGATCCTTCTGCTCAGCCTCCCAAGTAGCTTGGGGCATGGGCACCAGCATGCTCAGCCATTTTAAAAAAAATTTTCGTAGAGGTGAGGGTCTCACTGCGTTGTCCAGGCTTGTCTGGAACTCCTGGGCTCAAGTGAACCCTCCCACCTGGGCCTTCCCAAAAGCCCCAGACCTTTTAATTAAGCTGTCTTTACTCCATGATATGATAGCACAACCCAGGCTCTATTTCAAATGTTCAGACAGACACAGCCAGACTCAGTGTTTTCTATGGGGGGGGCTCTACCAGAAATTGGGAGGTCCAGCTCGAGAGTCCATCACGACCAGCACATTACTGTTATTGAGACAGCCTCCATGGTTTATATGGTTTATTGGTTTTGGGGATTGCTAAACTATTACAGTGTCATACCGCATGCATTTAGTAATATGCTAATATGTTTGCTCTACCAAATGTCAATGAATTTGAGTAGGATTTAGATTTTTACAATTTGTTATGAACTTTTCATTAAGCCTTTTCCCAAACACTGTGAACTTCTCCTTGAACTATGATATTTAAAGATCCATTTTTAGCAACTTAAGATAATTGGATCTTGTCTTGAAACTTTCATGCTTGTCAGAAAAACGTTAAACAACAATGAGGTCTGAGTCAAATTCCTCTTGGAGGTTTCTGCATACCTTCGCCTTCCATGGTAGAGCAGCAAGAACACCTCCCTCTGCTCGTACAGCTGTTTCTATTCTTGAAGCCTCTGTTAAAAATACTCTGGTGACGAAACTATTTTAAGTGTGTCATCTAACAAGATTTACTCAATTGTAAAGAAGAAGTAATGAAGCAACATTTTAGCTTTTCAGTAGTTAAATAATAGAATTTCAGACCTAGAGTTTCCTTGTATGGTAGTAAACCCAATGCATTAATACAGATAGCAGCAATAACTCAGAAATCTTGCCTGATTGAAAGGGGGAAGCCCCCCACTACTAAAAATAGGCTTTGTCATACACTGAAGGGAAAGCCATATTTTTATGTTCTTTTTCCTCTCAAGTTTCTAAAAATGAATTTCTTAAGTTTGCCTTTTTTTTCCATTTCATTCAAAGTGTGTCCATGCTCACAGTCTGCAGTGCTTCCTCTGAACTCTGGGAGCAAGTCTTTGCACACACAAGACACTCGGCTGACAGCATCCAGAATGCACCTGCAATCCCACAACATCCCGAATGCACCTGTAATTCCACAGCATCCAGAATGCACCTGTAATCCCACAGCATCCCGAATGCACCTGCAATCCCACAACATCCCAAATGCACCTGCAATCCCACAACATCCTGAATGCACCTGCAATCCCACAACATCCCGAATGCACCTGCAATCCCACATCCACAGCATGTTTTCTCACTGTCCCTGGGGATTCTGAGCCACATGCCTCTGTTCCCACAGGAAAGTCTCTTTTTTGTCTTTCTGTCAATTCTATTATTATATTCATGTTGAAATATATCTATTTAAAAAAAGTTGTATTGTGACATACCAGTTCTCATACCTATAAGGACAGCACTCCTATCAGAAATATGAATATTACTTATGAGTGTGATAAATAAACATAAACTCAAGAGTAGGTCTTTTCAAATACATTCTAGCTGGAAAAAAAAAGCCAAATGAACACTCAGACCTCCATGAAGAATAAACAGCTGGGAATATGTCAGCAGGCAGGGGCTCTTTTCCGTGAATAAAAGGCTCAGTGGACTCACAATGGTTGTTTGCAAATGCACGAAGGCATTCTGTGTAGACCAGAGACAGGAATTGTTTTATTAGGCCTAGAGGCATAGAGTCACCATGAATCACTGGATATAAGGCACATAGGAAGCCTCACTCAAAGTGAAATGTTCAAACATGAAATCAGCTGTCTCTGGGGCAAAGAGCTATCACGAGAGTTATTTGATGTTAGCTGGGCATTTACTTGTGAGAATATTATCAAGAAAATTCAACTGTAGGTAGTCCTGAGTGATGTCCGATGTCCACTCCAGCAATGGATCGAAATGACAATGTCTACTCTGTGATTTCCTCGGATATAGATGAAATACATCTGCTGATAAACACAGGCTCCCATAAGTTTAATGATCAATCCAGGCCTGTCTCTAGTAACAAACAGGAGATCTTCAAAGACCAGCCCAGAGACAAAGACAGCCCAGAATTTAGGCCGTGTTCTTTGAATATCTACAATATTACAAAATTCCAGTGTAGCTCACTAAGTCAGTATGTGTGTATAAAATTAAAAATGCCAACATAAGTTTTTGTGATTATGGATTTCTGTGATACATGTTTTTCTTTTTAAATATGTACAATAAATCAAACAATAAATAAACGTAATAAGAAAAGAAAAGGAGCCTTCCACTTGTATGAAGACATTGTGCTAGGAAGGTGTGTAGGCACCTCTAGATATTAAATTTTAATTTTCTATTATTGTTTCTTGAAGGACAGGACTGCAGAGCTCACTGTTTAAGGGTGAGACTATGGTCTCTGTCCATTCACTTGTGGAGACCTGGGTTTTTCTCTAGGGACATATTAAAATACCCTGGAGTTAGAATAACACAAACCCTTCAAAAAGCAGTGAATTTCTCAGCTGATTCCACAGTTGTTATGAATGTGATTAGTAGGTGGTCAAGGCTCACCTCTGCATCTGGAGCTACCTGGACAAGCAGACGGGGAAATTCTAACATTTCCAGCTCCTAAGCAAATAAGTGACCGACAACAAGGAAGTTCTGGGAGATCTTATAGCAGGGCCACTCTAAGATGAACCCTGGGGAGTCAAAAAAATAAATAAACAAAATGGGGAAATGCCTGCTTCTTAGCTGCAGCAGTGACTTGGGTGATGCTACCCTTGAAGATTCTGTTGGTCCTGATCCAATACAACGCCGAGAGTGACACTGTGTTTCTTCTGCGAAGAAGCGACCACGGTGTGGAAAATTGGCCTTACAAAAATGTGTCATAGTCATTACTTTTAATTAAGAAATTAAATTATGTTTTAATTTCCTGGGGTTTACCACACACGTATTTAATAGTGAATTATACTATTACCAGGATTCATGGTATGGTGTGTGTGTGCTGGCAAAGTAGGAAACGTGACAGATAAATGTAATTTAAGCATAGCATGAAATTAAAATGTGTTACAGCAAAAATGAAGTAATGTGTTTATTGATTTGTTTTTCTTATAGATCTCAGAAAATAATGTTTACATTTTAACTTTTTTTTCAGGGGGGTGTGGGGCAGGGACAGAATACTGCTCTGTCACCCAGGCTAGATTGCAGTGGTGTGACCTCAGCTCACTGCAACCACCACCTCCCGGGTTCAAGCAATTCTCCCGCCACAGCCTCCCAACTAGCTGGGATTACAGGTGCATGCCACCACACCCGGCTAATTTTTGTATTTTTTAGTAGAGACAGGGTTTCACCATGTTGGCCAGGCTTGTCTCAAACTCCTGACCTCAGGGAATCCACTTGCCTTGGCCTCCAAAAGTGTTGGGCGCGAGTGAGCCACCACGCCCAGCCTACATTTTAAGTTTTTAAAAATTGTGTTTTTCACTTTCTTTTGGGATAGCGAAGTTTTAAAGGTGGTGTAATTCTCACCACTATATTGCCTGTGTTTTCTCTGATATTATTAAGTGACTTTCAAGAGAGTAGATGGTTACCATATTGAGGAACTCAATATTTGTTCCAAGTAAATAAAATCAACAATATTGAATATTGCACTAAAGCTGGTTGTGAACAATACATAGATAATGACACCAGTACTCATGAAAATCCGTGTTGGAGGGAAACATGAGACAACTGCTGTTTGTTCTGTTCCCTCCACTGCTTTGTGTACTGCTTGCCTGTGCCTTAGGTACACATGCCCTAAAACCATGTATTTTGTGGTGTTATTCTGAAACAGCTCTTCTAAAAATGAGATCCAAGAACTCCTGGACATCTCTGATATTATTTTAGTGGTCAACAAGCATCTCCCTTTCCAAAGACTACAGTATCAATATCAGCCATCAATATATTTTATTTTACATGTCTCCACCAAAACAACAAATTTTGACAAAGTTAGTGCAGAAGGTGCTATGAGAATCCAGCCATCCTCTATTAAGCCACACATTAAGGAGCTCTGGAAACTTTTAAAACGATGACACTCTTCACATTAATTTTTGCTTTGTTTGAAAATGAATCCTTATTGCTCATAAAAATGTGTTATGTAAGCATGTAATTGACATGTTATTTTAAACACACACGTAAAATTGTATCCGTTTTAGTGTAAATAAATTCACAAATGAATATTTTTAAATAATAGTAGTTTTTAATGTATGATATAGTTATAAAAAGGTCTTTGGGGTCTAGTGGTACGCAGAATTCGAAGGTGGTCCCTCCGTGTCCCACCCCTGAGTCAAGACATCTCCTCAGATCCTCTCCTGTTGAGTGAGGGCAGAACTCTGAGTAGGTTAGGAATCAGCTGACTTTGAGTTAATAAAAAATGAGATGCTCTGGATGGGAACAGCCTGGTGAGGGGAGCCCTTATCAGGGACTAAGTCCTTCCTGAAGTCAGAGAGATTGGACTTAGGAGAGGGCCTGGTGGGGTAGGGGACACAGGGTCAGGAGCTTAGTATCTCCCCATGATCAGCAGCAATAACATAAGGCCCTCAGCCACGTGCCACAGGACATGGACTCTGACCAGGAGCCAGACTTGGGAAGCTGATCTGAACCTCACTGGGCCTCACTGGACCCCACTGGACCTCACTGGACCCCACTGGGCCTCACTGGACCTCACTGGGCCTCACTGGACCCCACTGGACCTCACTGGACCCCACTGGGCCTCACTGGACCTCACTGGACCCCACTGGGCCTCACTGGGCCTCACTGGACCTCACTGGACCCCACTGGGCCTCACTGGGCCTCACTGGACCCCACTGGATCTCACTGGACTTCACTGGACCTCACTGGACCCCACTGGGTCTCACTGGACCTTACTAGATCTCACTGGGCCTCACTGGACCTCATTGGACCCCACTGGGCCTCACTGGACCTCACTGGACTTCACTGGACCCCACTGGACCTCACTGGACCCCACTGGGCCCCACTGGACCCCACTGAGCCTCACTGGACCTCACTGGACCCCACTGAGCCTCACTGGACCCCACTGGGCCTCACTGGACCTCACTGGACCTCACTGGACCTCACTGGACTTCACTGGACCTCACTGGACCCCACTGGGCCTCACTGGACCTCACTGGACCCCAATGGGCCTCACTGGACCCCACTGGACCTCCCTGGACCTCACTGGACTTCACTGGACCCCACTGGGCCTCACTGGGCCTCCATCCCTGTCAACACCTGAACTCAGTCCTGTGAGACCGTGAGTGGAGGATCTGGCCAAAATGTGCCAGGTATCTGAGACCAGAAGCTGGGCTGTAGCCAATCTGTGCTATCATGAGGCCCTTACCATATGGCAACTGGTTACACACTGATCAATAACTAACACAGGTCCTCAAATTTTAAAAATAAAAATTTTATGAAAACCCCCAAGAACAGTTGCTTTCAAAAGGCTGGGCTATCCCTTCCATAGAGGGTCTGCTGAATGACCTTGGTAAAGGGGTTTCTAGACTTCTGTACTCTGATGTCATTTCCAAAACATTGAAGCAAGAGAGACAAAAGAGGAGAAAGGGGCCATTAAGGCTTATAAAGTTTTAACCAGCATCCCAACTTAAACCAAAAGTCATATACTATGGCATCTAAGACAGCACACTTATGCTCCAAAAAGAGAAAAAAAGATTGACAAGCCCTGTATTAGTACAATTAAAAAAAAAAAGTCAGTAGACATAAGAATAAATTGACAATATCAATATCAAGCCTTTTTGGAGGAAAAAAATAAAGACAAGCAGAAAATTTCAGCTTGGTCACAAAACTAACGATAAACTCCATGTCAACTTTCCCCAGCTCACCGACCCTATGCGCGGCACACTGCCTTCCCTGGTGTGGATTTGGTTCTCTGATACCACTCTCCACGAGAAGATACCAGGGCTTTTTGGAGAACAAAGCGTTTGGGTAAGAAAAATTCCAGATAACCACAGAACATCCTATTTTCATGAGAAAATAAGGACCATTTCAGAGATGTTAAAGCTGCGTGAAAGGGACTCCCTCGGCCAAAGTGTCACAACCTGAGCTACAAACATTAATAACATTTTTTTTTTTTTTAAGTCAACAATGGTTTCAGCAGGAATCCGGTGACTCTGGAAAATGCCACATGTCCTTGATGACATTCAAGAGACAAACAGCAAAGTGTGATAGAACAGTTCGTGCCCAGCCCGCGAGTCAGCAAGCAGCTGACAATTTTCAAAACAAATGTGTGGCCCGAGACAACCAGACACGTGACGATAAATGATGTGTGGGGGTTGCGTCTGGACTGCACTCCATGTCAGTAGCACCAGAATACAGTCGAGAAAACTAGAGGCAGGAAAACAGACTTCCCAGAATTTCAGAGGCTGGAGGCAGAACCACTTCAAGGACAGCAGAACTCCAACTTTGCTTTCTTTCCCAAAATGAGGTCAATGCCTTGCTACTAACGAGTGTAGTTCAGGAATGAGGTTTTTGTTAACATTCCCTTAAATAGAAGGCTCTCCACTGTATGTGAAAATTCTTCTCGAAGGCTGATTGAGCCGTGAGCACAGAAGATCGTCACACAGCAAATACCATTTGGCATGACCCTGCTCTGGGTAGACAGGGATACCGTAGCTGGGTATCCCTGGGAAACTGGGGAGACAAGAAAAGGCTGTACTGGGCTGTTGCAGCCACAGAAGCCCCGTGTAAAACCCCACCTCTAAGAAGTTAATAAGTGTCTGTTTTTAAGATCCCATTTCTGGTTTGAAATAGAAAAAATGATGTTGGCGGGAAGAGTCTAAAGTAGGCAAAAGTTTAGTGTTCCTGACTCCTTCTCCTAATCTCTCCTTACTGGTGCTAATGTCGGAATCTCCAGGTGATCAATTGACTTCCAAGGATGAATACATCTGTGCATGACTGGCAAGAATGTGGGGAAGGGCAGCATTTCCGAAGCGGCAAAGGTGTGATCAAGAGGAACGGCCCTGCAAACTCAGCGACCAGGTCATGAACCATCCAAACCAGGACACTGTTCAGAGTGACAAGCAATCATTAATAAACACCTGGAAAACAGGCTTCAGGCAGGGCTATCTTGGAGAAACAGGGACCATGTTCATTATGATTATGAAAACTTTGAGCTCCTTGAGGCCAGCAATCCTTCCTGATTTATCTTTGTGTTCCTGGTGAAGAGCTTGTGGTATGTGTTTCATTAAAGTTTGCTCTGTTAAAAGTTGAATTAAAATTATTACCAAAGACAGTTAAACATTCATGCTTTTGTCTTTTTCATTTTTTATTCTGATGTAGTTTTACTAAGTTCTGTATTTTATAAATTATAAACTACTTGTTTTTATGCATGATAATTTTCTGTGAACAATCAAGACTGTATATTAGATATGTCTGAATCAAAGAGTGCTCTGAACAATACTAGCATTGTTTTATTTTTCTATTTATCCATATTTAATGTGAAACTCACTCAAAGCTTTAACTGCTTATCTTGTACCTAAAAGAATAATCATCTCCCTTTTGAAGACAGTCATTATTTGAGAACACAGTATCTTCAGCATTAATACTATTTCCCAAGATCTTAATTAGAACTCTTGACTAGCCTGTCTGGCATAAGAGTTATCTTTTTACACATAGGTTTGTACTTGTCTTTGAGCGGATTTGAAATACAGTTGGAAAAATAGTCATTAACAAGGAAAAGACAACATCAAATGTCTAATCCAGCAGCAATGTGGTTTAAGTATGTCACATGACAATATGTATGTCATTGTAAGTATGTCACATTGTAATGAAAAGACAGGCCATTTGTGCTTTTGATCTATAGGACTATGACAGATGGTAGCTCCACTAGAGAAGCTCACCGTTGACAGCAGCCATCTAGAATAATCCAGGATGCCGTGTCTTTCGGGGGTGCATCCCTCATCACTTACCTCGACAGCCCGGCCTCTCGTCTCCTATGTTCCACGTCCCATTGGCCTGGCACTGCGCGAGCCTCCGGCCCTCTAAGTAGTAACCAGGACTGCAGCTCAGCAATACTTGAGCGCCATACTCATTCAAGGATCCTGAAACCAGCCTCCAGATGACATGTTCTGAGAGCTGAGTTTCAATGCTGGGGCAAGGGACCGCTGGAACAGAAAGATACATCACATCATCATTTTCCTTTTTTGGAAAAGATCAGACCGTGCTTGCTTTGAATGGCAAGGTCTTCCTCTATGAAACTGATCTTGCTGGGCAAAGTCGATGCCATTACGTATTATCTCAGCGTTTCTCTACCACCCACATAGTCCATCTGGGAATGATCCCATATGTAAAATGCATTCAATTGCCTCATTACAGATGTCCTGGCAAGTGTGAAGCCAGACTGAACTGTAAAGGGGGTAAATCACTTCCACCAAAGTATATGGCTCATTGGAGTTGATGAAAATTTTCATGAGGGTAATGAGCACATGCAAATAAAAATCTTACATATAATTTCCCTCAATGTCCTATCCTTGGAGGAACTTGGAATAGTAATTGTGTAATTGCAAACCAGCTGGGACACTAATTTTTAGAAAATCAGATGCCCTCATTTCTTCAATCCTATGAAACGCACATACATAACATACCTATATATCATTGAATGTAGAAACACACAGAAATGCATAGGTACACTGCACTAATACTGTTCAGAAAAAATGTTTAACATGTCTTTTTTATTATTATCATACTTTAAGTTCTAGGGTACATGTGCACAACGTGAAAGTTTGTTACCTACATACACATGTGCCATGTTGGTGTGCTGCATCCATTAAGTCATCATTTACATTAGGTGTATCTCCTAATGCTATCCCTCTCTTCTCCCCCTACACCACGACAGGCCCTAGTATGTGATGTTCCCCACCCTGTGTCCAAGTGTTCTCATTGTTCAACTCCCACCTATGAGTGAGAACATGCGGTGTTTGGTTTTCCGTCCTTGTGACAGTTTGCTCAGAATGATAGTTTGCTCAGTTTCCAGCTTTATCCATGTCCCTACAAAGGACATGAACTCATCCTTTTTTATGGCTGCATAGTATTCCATGGTGTATATGTGCCACATTTTCTTAATCCAGTCTATCATTGATGGACATTTGGGTTGGCTCCAAGTCTTTGCTATTATGAATAGTGCCACAATAAACATATGTGTGCATGTGTCTTTATAGCAGCATGATTTATAATCCTTTGGGTATACGCTCAGTAATGGGATGGCTGGGTCAAATGGTATTTCTAGTTCTAGATCCTTGAGGAATCACCGCACTGTCTTCCACAATGGTTGAACTAGTTTACAGTCCCACCAACAGTTTAACAAGTCTTAAAGGAGACCATCTATTCATATCCTTAGAAAAGGGCCTAGAATACAGTAGTTACTTAAGAAGGAGTAGTAACAATTGTAATAGTGACAGCAACAGTACTACTAGTAGTATACCATTACCAGGGTGTACTTCAAGGACTTTGTAAATATACTGAAAATATATGCAAAGTCTGAATTGTATGTGGGTATATATTTTTTGAAAAGTGCAAGATGATTTAAAATAAATTACACAAAATTAGAAACTAGAACCGTTTCTCTAATTATGAAGCTTCGGTAGCTATCATTCATTACAATCAACTACCAAGAAAATTGATCAAATTGATTAATTTATTGAGCTGGGAAGAATTAACTGGAGAGACCATAGTTTTTTTCAGAATCATAGTGATATATTTTAAATTCTATTTTTTCTTTCTTTTTTTTTGTGACAAAGTCTCGCTCTGTCTCCCAGGCTGCCCGGCTGGAGGGCAGTGGCGCGATCTCAGCGCACTGCAACCTCCCGGGTTCAAGCGATTCTCCTGCCTCAGCCTCCCAAGTAGCTGGGACTATGGGGATACAGATGCCCGTCACCCAAGTAGCTGGGACTCCCAAGTAGCTGGGACTATGGAGATACAGATGCCCACCACCATGCCCAGCTAATTTTTGTATTTCTAGTAGAAATGAGGTTTCACCACATGGGCCAGGCTGGTCTTGAACTCCTGACCTCAAGTGATCCTCCCACCTTGACCTCCCAAAGTGCTGGGATTACAGGCATGAGCCACTGCACCCAGCCTACATTCAAATTCTATACAAGTTTATTATAATTGAGTCAGGCATAACCAAAATGTTACAAAAATCTTATTAGTCTTTTCTCAGTAATTTACAAGTGCTATGTGAAAATATACTGAAAAACACAAGTTTTTTGATATTGTCACAACAGTAACAACAAACTTTAAAATGTGAAGAAAAATTGCTAATTTAAAAGCAATCCTTAGGTTTACTTCTCTCAAGTATTTTTTAGGTTGAAGCAATTATTCTAAATTTATGTGAATACTCAAATGTTTAACCCAATGATAAAAATAATATTTTTCTCCAGCCTAAATACTCTTAGAATTTCTGGCAAAACTGTCATTTCTGAAAAGTCCTTAAAAGCTTCAGCCTCATAAATTCATAACTTAACTTGAATCTCACTGCATATTTTAAATAAAATGCATTTAATTTCACCAAAAAACATACTTTTAGAATTAGTTTTAATAACCAGAACTATCTTTTACAAACTTTATTTCTCCCAAGAATGACTCAGCTTTGTTCTTTCTTTTTTTGTTTCTTGTTTTCTTGTTGTTGTTTTATATAGACAAGGTCTCGTTATATGGCCCAGGCTGGTCCTAAAGTCTTGGGTCAAGTGGTCCTCATGCTCAGTCTCCCAAAGTTATTGGATTACAGGTATGAGCCACTGCGCCCAGCCAAAAATTTCAATTAGGTTCACAAAACAGAATCAGAAATTTTCTTTGAGCTAATACCATCTACAGTAGCAATTTCCAAATTCTTCATGATGACCTCTTTCTTCATGAAAATGGTATTTGGTTCAGTTTGTAATTATCTTAGGCTAGTTTGATTGTTTGCTCACATCTCTTCTTTTTTTTTTTTTTTTTGGCTATGCTATAGGCTCATTTATTGTAAAGACTCTCTTTTTACAATTTTTTTTAGTATAGTGTCTGACAAATTAGACACTATATGTGTGTGTGTGTGTGTATATATATATATATATATAAATATATGCGTGTATGTTTTGAAAAATAGTCTGCCAAGAAAATACATTGCCACAACAAAAAGAAAGAGAGGAGATAAACATGTATAAGTGGAAATTAGGAGTAAAAAGAAAAGTGAGGACTGAAATAAATATTAATATTAAAGTCTATCTGGCCCTTCGTTACTGAAGGACGAGAGTTGAAGAGTGGAGATTTCCAGAAATTTGTGCAAATTATCATTTTATGTAATATTTTAAAAAAATGATAGGTAGAGAACACACAAAACACATTGTGTTTGAATACTCTATGATGTAATTTGGAAGGAGAAATCCCAAATAATATAAACCAAGAGGATGTGAGACCATTTTCCCTAAGGAGTGGTAAAAAAAAAAAGGTCCAGTCTTTGTTAGTTGCATCTCCATGCACCCCTGCGTTCACACAAAAACAGTGCCAACAGCCCCCACGGAATGGTGGGCCCTGATTTGCTACGATCAATAAGGCTGTCACAATGAATGTCCTTTATCTTGGCCCAATAAAATAATGTGGCAAAAATTTGATAACAGAACTGTGACTCTTGTGAGAGGATACTGAATTCAAATAAAAACAGAACATTTTACAACCCCCAAACACCTACCCCAGTCTACCGATTCACATGTCTGTAAGTAGTTTCTAGTCACTCACTATCAGAAGCCTGAAAACCATGTCTTCCTGCACTCCCTGTCACACACTCTCCCGCAAAGGTGTCTACACTCAACCTCCCCAAAGGTGTCTACACTCAACCTCCCCAAAGGTGTCTACACTCAACCTCCCCAAAGGTGTCTACACTCAACCTCCCCAAAGGTGTCTACTCAACCTCCTGTAACTCACTACATTTTCTCCTCTTCTGTGCATCCTCAACCTCTACCTTACTTCAGAGTCAAGTGCTTAGTTTTGGTGCAAAATTTCACTTGCACACCCTTAAAAGAATATTTTTAAAAAAACTAATCTCTTTATATATCCTTCATTAAAAATCTAAAATTTTCCTCAAAAGTTTAAGTCACTGGCATTACCAGTATATGATATGCAAACTAAGGTAAAAATGCCCTTAAATAAAATACCACTTTTACTCAAGTCCAAGAGAATAATACCACAGCAAGTTGATACTGCTGAATATTCATTTAAAAGAAACTCAACAAATTTATTTTATTCCTTGTTCTCTTTCAACTACTACTTCTAGGCCACAATTTCTACAAAAAAAAAAAAAAAAGAAAAAATCTTAAGATATTTTATTCTGAAAGTTCTTTATGAATAATCTATAACACTTACTGTAGCAAACTTTGATTTTTAAATTTCCTGTGACCACATGGTTTCACAGGTGAAAACGCTCTCTTTGATTTAGTGGTGAATTTCCTATTAATATACCATTGATTGAATAAACAATACGATAAAATTGTTGATAATCTATGTTCAACACAAACGTAATGTTTTATTGGTAAGACACCAACTGATGCTACAGATGAGGCATTTTTGTTGTTCATGCATTACTGATTGTTAGAAAGAGACGAGCTTTAGTATCAATTGTATTGCTATTGTGGGCTTCAGACCTCAAGAAAAGTCGTGTGTTAAAATAAATTTGGCTCACTGAGAATGATGGTTAACACAGGAACAGAAAACCAAACACCGCATGTTCTCATTTATAAGTGGGAGTTGAACAATGAGAACACGTGGACACAGGGAGGGGAACATCACACAATAGGGCCTGTCAGGGGGTAGGGGACAAGGGGAGGGAGAACATTAGGACAAATACTTAATCCACGCGGGATTTAAAACCTAGAGGACGGGTTGATGGGTGCAGCAAACCACCATGGCACATGCATACCTTTGTAACAAACCTGCACTTTCTGCACACGTATCCCAGAACTTAAAGTAAAATAAAAATAAATAAATAAATAAATTTGGCTTAGAGTTGCCTTTGTACTTTGAATTCCTACACAGTGAACTGCAGCCTCACCCAGTATATAACAAACCGCAACTCTACTCAAGAGGATGTCCTTGTAACAAGTCGCTGAGTCTCAGCTAATCACAGCAGCCTTGCTTCAGCCCATCACAGGCCCCAGACTAGTCAGACCACGCCCCCGTCGGGCAGGTGCCCAGTGGTGGCTCCTCCAGCTGCCTCCCCATGTCCCTTCCTTTTTCTATCAGTGCCGCTGCCCACATTGCTGAGTGGAGCTCTCTGGACCTTTCCTGGATTTGAAGGCTGTCTGATTGATACATCTATTTACTCAAATAAACTCTGCTAAATTTCATGGGTCAAAAGTTTTCTCTTAACAGGTAGAAGAAAACTAGTTGGAATGAAGAAAAAGATTTGATGTGGTTTCTGGCTGATGAAATTGCCCGTGCTTTTGTCCTTTTTTAACTGTTTTCCATAGTTTCCAGGTTTTCTATATATCGCTAATGGTCAGAGAAAAAGCCAACCAAGAGATCAAAGGGACTTAGGTGTAGTGGCCTGATAAGCACAGACAGCGTTTTACAGTTAGGCTGAAAAACTAAAAGCTGAGAGGACTTTATTTGTTTAGAAGAAAAATTGGAAATAGTTACACTGAGTCCCAGTGAAAAAAATCTTCTGTCTTGAGGTACAAATATATATGTATACAAACACATTATATATAAAAACACATAAATATCTGTACATATGTAATTTATATGCATATATAAATTTTAATATATACATACCACACATAAATGCAAAAGGTTCTAAAAATCAATGCATAATAGTTTAACAAGGGGTTATTTAGGAAAACTAGGATGCTTCTGTTATATTCTTAGTTATTTCTTCCCAAAGTATCATACTTAGGAAAAAGTGAAAAGGGAACAAAAACATAAGTCTATAGGGAAATTCTCATTTCATGACATTAAACATTATAGATTAAGGGAATAAGATAAAACTGAGACATATGGAGGATGGTAGAATACATGAAGCTGAAGTTAAGAACTGGAGCCAAAATATGAGTCGAACATCACAGAAGAAAGAAGGCAAAGCGTGAGCCAGGGGCACTGGGGAGAAAGGGAAGGAGAGCCTCGGAAATGGCTTTCGACTGAGCTCTCGTTTCTGCCCAGGGACGGCCCTAACACTGAAAGGCGGCTGCAGTGAATATGTACACCTCCCCTAAGACTTAAGACAAAGTGGAGTTACAGTCAGGAGGCAACTTAAAACAGCCTGAGGACCTCTGTGCTGACATTTTTAAAGAAAACACTTCATTCTTCCTAACAAAAATAGCTTAGCTCCATCTCTCCTGGGCTGTCCTCTGTACCTGCCAGCACTCCCCAGTCACCCACCACCATAGGCAGATACCGTAGAGCACGGCTGCTCCCAGGGACACACACCTGTTTAAAGAGCTCTTTTCACATTGTGTATGTAATCCTGTAAGTAATTTTACTCTATGTGGATCCTCACTCACAACGACACTGAGACAGGAGAGGAGGGTGTCACTAGTTTTTGTATTTATTTGCGAGTTACAGAGGAGCAACGAAGCCCAAGCTCAGCCCAACCAAGCCAGAATTTCCATCTACGGGCCTCACGTCATGTTGTGTTTCTGACTTGTCACTTTCTCTGAACACTAGAAACAATACAGGAAAATCTGATTTACTCTACAAATGACTAAAATAGATAAGGTGCCAGAAGCCATTTCTTGGCCCGCCCTTCCTTCCCTCCCTCCCTCCTTTCCTTCCTTCCTTCCTTTCCTTCCTTCCTTCCTCCCCTTTCCCTTCCCTTCCTTCCTCTCCTTTCCCTTCCCTTCCTTCCTTCCTCCCCCTTCCCCTTCCCTTCCTTCCTTCCTCCCCCTTCCCTTCCCTCCCTTCCTTCCGTCCCTTTCCTTTCCTCCTTCTTTCCTATTCCTTCCTTTCCTCCTTCCTTCTTTCATTTCTTCCTTCTTTCCCATCCTCCCTCCTTCCCTCCTTCCTTCCTTCCTTCCTTCCTTCCTTCCTTCCATCCATCATTCCTTCCTTCCTTCCCTTTTCCTTCTTCTCCTCATTTACTTTCTCATACATTATGACAACAAACTTCCACCACCTGTATTAACCTGAGGAGGCGTTTTCCATTTCCTGAGATTATAAGCCCTAAATGACCTAGTGTGCATTTTAGAACCTTTAAGAAATGTGGATTCAGAAAGGCATTTCAAATGCCTAAGGTCTTTCAAAATATTTTCCTGTCTATAGCAACATGAGTTACAGCATGGCCTTAAAACACAGAGGTTAGAGTTCATTTATGGAGACTGCCTTTAAATTTAAGGTCGGTTAGCACTGATATATGCTTTGCCAAATATTAGCATTCATATTAGATGTGCAGTCTCCAGTATCAAATCAAACATATGTTCCTCTTCTAAAAATAAATCTGGCTTTAATAAACATAGCCATAGCATGGAATTCTCTTGAAAGACGGGTAGTTTCCAAGCAGGTTTCACTGAGAATCCAGAAAGTGACTCCAACCTCAGAAATGTCCTTAGGCCACTGAGGGGTGAAAAGGAGTCTCCTATGGACTGGTCCAGAAGGCTCTCCTCTCTCTTACCTCTACTTCTCCTCCTCCTATTTCAGAGTGAGAAGTCAGGCTCTAGAATTTGGGGAAGATAGAAAGACTGAAATAAGAAAAGAACATTCAAATTTTATGTTCTGTTTATTTCCTCATTTCCAATATCTCCACCAAAATGTTAATGCAGCCAAATACTCCCATCAAAAATATTAACTTCACCTGGCTACTATTAACTAATATATGGCTTGGAGAAGCTTTAGTTTCTTAAATGGATTTTCACTCTTATTGCATGAAAGGGAAAATCAAGGTGTAGACAGCATACACACATTGAAATATATATATTAATTATTATAGTTTTATTATATATATTATAATTATATAAATATAAATTATATAAATACATAATATATTATATTATGTATATATTATATATATAAAATAATTACAAATTGGGCCGGGCACGATGGCTTATGCCTGTAATCCCAGCACTTTGGGAGGCCAAGGCGGGCGGATCATCAGGTCAGGAGTTTGAGACCAGCCTGGCCAACATGATGAAACCTCGTCTCTACTAAAAATACAAAAATTAGCCTGGCTTGGTGACGGGAGCCTGTAGTCCCAGCTACGCAGGAGGCTGAGGCAAAAGAATTGCTTGAACCCAGGAGACAGAGGTTAGAGCGAGCTGAGATTGTGCCACTGCACTCCAGCCTGGGTGGCAGAGTGAGACTCCAGCTCAAAATAATAATAATAATATTATAAATTAATAGGTGATTTGAATGTTTTGTGGAAAATAATTGGTTAGAATATTTCTGAGTAATATTTTCACATAAAACATTTAAAGGAAATGTTTTGCAGCGTCATGAACATTTTAAAACGTGTTGAATGTTTCTACAGAAGTTCGAGTGTCATATTTTTCCTTCCCTTTCTCTGCCTAAAATTGCAAAACATTTTTCTTCATATCAGTAAATAAATTATGAATATTTCTGTACAAGAAATAAATAATAATTTCCTTAACCAAGATGAAAATGGCTGAGTAGAACTTAAAAACATTAGAGAGCTCCTGACAATTTTGAACTACATGAAATTGATGTCATTCAACATTTCTGGACTTAATAAAAAGGAAATTTTACAGGGTTAAAGCAAATAATTTAAAACATTCTCAAATGAATATTATTTTAACAGTTAAATATATATATACTATAGAGCACAAATATATCCCTTAAAATGCATTTTTCTTGTTTTCTTTTCAGCATTATATTAATACAGAACAAGCAAATTCTTCTATTTTACATGTATTACTTGTTCTCTGATTCCAAACATAAAGAATCCCAGGTAATATCATAAATATGCTTGAAAAGGTGCTAACATGAATATACACACCTTGAAAAGCTTTTTCTAGCAACATTTAAATTTTTTCTAGGCATAATATTATACACAGCATCAGGTTATTTCTTTTTCTTTTGAAATGTCAATGTAAGTGTTGGTTGTGTAGAAATATTATTTTTGGTTGTTACATGCTTGTACCATTTCAAAGAAAATAGCACCATATCTTTCTGTAGAGATATGTATTTTAAAAACTCATATATTGATAGAAATGTGTGCTAATATTCCCATCTTTACTCAAGTATATGTTTAGAACTGTTATATGAAAGATGAGGATGTCAATCTACTGATATTTTATAAACCGATAAACTCGATAGTTCAACATAGCACAGTGTTTTTGCCAGCCTGGGACAGCCTGTTTCTGGCAGCCATCAAATGGTGGTAAACCCTATCTAGCCGACAGCCTGTGGGTATAAAGTACTTTAAAGCAGTATAGTACAATCACGCAAATGTTATGTTCATTTCTAAAATGTCTTTTGACATCACAAACTTCTCGGTTTCAGAATATGTTAGTGATTATTGTCCACCCTTCATCTCTGTGAAACATCAGCTCTGGAAGGCACAGAGGCCTTAACAACTTTGTGCATGCTCCCATGCCACTGGGAATCCAAGCCTCCCTCATCATCATGCAATGGTTTCCAGCACCTGCCAACCCTGTTCCCAGGCCACCCAGGCAGGAGGGTGATGGGGACAATTCTCCACAGGTCTCTTGTGCATCTCCTTAGCTAACGTACCAAACTGACCTTACGGCCTGAACTCTTTCTTCCAAGCATGTAGCAAACAGCCTTGGAAGAGACAGATGGATATGTACCACCTCTCTAGAACAGAGACTTGTGCGTCTCATTAGCTAAGGTACCAAACCGACCTTTCGGCCTGAACTCTTTCTTCCAAGCAAGTAGCAAATAACCTTGGGAGAGAGAGGTGGATATGTACCTCCTAACTAGCACAGAGACATTTCCTTTTGTCACCTGAATAGGAATTTTCTAAATGTATTTATCACGTGCACACAATGATGATGTATTTAGATTAGGTGGGGATGGGACCTTTCTTTGGCTTTGTACACCCGCTTATGGGAATCCCCTGTCAAAGCACAGCTGAAAGCAGCACAGACACTTTATGCTAGTTCCACGTGGGTAACCTTGTGGATGGGCATAAAAGGACCATTTTCAGTGCTGACTCCATCACGGACCAACCGAGCAAGCTTGGGAAAGGTACTCAAGCTCCCGTCTATACTCTGCGCATCATAGCAGCACTTCATAGGTTTGTTATAAGAGCGCAAAGATTTTACTGATATGAAATGATTAAAACAGTGCCTGGTACTCATAGACATAACCTCAGTTTCTCTACATTGGGTTATTTATAGGTCATATAAACCTAGTGTTAGATATGACCTAGTGCTAGATATGACTTAGTACTGTGGGTTTATATGTACTATATGTACTACATGTACTATACAGTACAGAGATGCAAGAGTCGCTGTGCTAGAGAGGAGGCACATATCCACCTCTCTCTTCCAAGGCTACTTGCTACATACTTGGAAGAAAGAATTCAGGCCGAAAGGTCAGTTTGGTACATTAGCTAACGAGATGTACAAGAGACCTGTGGAGAATTGTCCCCATCACCCTCCTGCCTGGATGGCCTGGGAACAGGGTTAGCAGGTCCCGGAAACCATATAGCACATATAGTACTGTAGGTTTATATGTACTATATGTACTATATATAGTATTTGTACTAGCAACATTTAAATGTACATATACACAAATGTATATATAGTACATATAGTGCATACAGTACATTTATATGTACTACATATCGTACATATAAACCTACAGTACTAGGTCACTATGGTGATATATATATATAGTATATATAGTGATATATATAGTGAAATATATAGATTATATAGTACCATAGGTCACTATAGTGATAGGTTTAAATGACGTATAAATACTAGATACGACTAGATTTATCTAGCGATATAAACCTATCACCATCTATGAGTATCAAGCTAGTATGGCTCTGCTTTGCTTTCCCTTTTTTATAATGTATATAGACTGCATTTAATCATGTAAAGTCCTCATGGTGCCCAGCATAGAGTAGGCCCACATAAATAAATTGTTAATGACTTTGCTTCACTGACTAGTAGTGGTTTTAGCCAAAGAAACAATACCCACATATTGGGATTACAACTTAGGGTTGTTCTTTTGTTTTCATGCAAAAATCACACATTTATTAAACATATTATTAACTTAAAAACAACATACCAGTTTCTTTTACAGTGCTCTTCATCCAACACCTTGGACAAAACCATCAGCCCAAAGTGAATTCAAAAAACAGATTACAAGGCAAACAATGACAATAGGTATGGAGAGGC
The DNA here is from genome assembly GCF_000951035.1 of Colobus angolensis palliatus. NCBI lineage: Eukaryota > Metazoa > Chordata > Mammalia > Primates > Cercopithecidae > Colobus > Colobus angolensis. The sequence continues at coordinate 2,959,831 of NW_012114766.1, forward strand.
ACTAGCAAAAAAAAATGCAATTTGTTCTTTAATTAAATAATGTCATTCTCAAGTGATATAGACCAGTCATCTTGACAGAACTCCTTTTTTGTATAAATATTCATAAATAAAATGTCTCTACAGCAGCTTCATGTCTACCTTAGGGGAAAAAAAGCACTAAAATCCTCTTCCATTGAAAGTTGTTTATTTCTCTGGTGTACCACAGCTAAAAATGAGTTATGATAGCAGCTTGATGGTGATTGTGTTATATTCCTTTAATCGAAAAGGAAACATTTATAATATTCTAAGTATCTTTAGCCCAAATACTATGTCATATTGGGCATTTTTTAATAACCAGACTGTACTGTCCTTCATATGTGAAGTTGACACTACTGATTTGTCAATGCCAAATGTTGGGCTAAAACATTTAATTTTTATTATTATAACATAATAATAATAAAGTATTAATTGTATTATTGTAATGTAATAATAAAAATATTAATTTTTATTATTTATAATATTATTTTCTTGTTGCATCAAAAGATGATTGCATTCTACCTTGTGTGACCTACCAAATTTAAGATATGTATACATTGTTCTTTACGTTGTTCTAGAAAAGAGATTTTAATCCTGTAGTGACTTTGCTCACTGACACCAGAGAAAAACAACGCAGTTTTTCATTGGAAGGTTAGCTTAATGGCTTTGTTTCCTCCTAAATACACAGTACATGATACACATCTATTCAACATTTTGTCAAACTATTAAACCCAGTCCATTAATACCAACAGCCCTCACTTGTTTTATCATGTCACTAGCATGAATCATGTCTTCAGTGGTCCAAATCCAGTCTCAGTAAATAACTGAAATGAAAAAAAAAAAAAAAGATGCGGGGGGCTGAAACATCTACCTTGGAGATTTGTACCATTGCAAGAAGAATGCAAATGGAAACATAATTCTTCATTACAACCTTCGTCTTACTAAACCTGAGGGTGAAATGAACTAATTTTATTTACCATTTGCATTTACTATTTATCAAAGCTAAAGTATTTATCTCTTGAGATTCAGTGTACAGATCTACATATTATTGCAATTGTTAAAGAAACTTAAAAATTGTTTCATCCCAACATAGCATACAAAAGAATGAGGCTTGGGGAAATATATACTTCGACATGGTAACCAAATTTTTCTGACTAAGAGGTAAAGTTTTATGCTTACTCTGCCTGATTTCTTCCATTTAAATTAAGTGAAGAAAAACACTCCCCAAATAAAAATTAAATTGGTTTTTCAGCCCTTGGATACTAAGGCATTTTAACAAAATATTCACATCTCTTTTTTATAAACCTTAATGAACAATGGGAGAAAAATGCTTACTTGAAAGTTTCAGATGATGCTTAGAAAATGTTAATATGGATTTTCCATTTTATTATAAATGTTACATTTATTTCCTCATGTTACTGAACACATCGTAGTTGGTATCAAAAGAGTATTCACAACGCAAATGGACTTTTTGCTGTTTAACGACCATTTAATGGAACCTACTATAACTTCTTTACAATGAGAAGTAATTTTGTTAATTTTTGTCATTATAGCTTTAAAGCAATTGTACATCTAGATATGCATTTTAAAACAAAAAAATAAAATGTGGGTATAATTGAAGCTCGCTTAAGCCCTGTCATATGTTTTACACAGGCACAAAACAGCTCTATTAATTGATATAGCATTTACCTGTGAACTGCAAGAGATACCTCATTCCTGATTTTTCCAGAAGATTTTAGAGAAAGTTAGGCCTTGTCCTTAAAGCCACCGGTCTATTACCTATCCTCAAGTGAATATGGTGACCCATCACCCACTTAACACTTGTCAGAAAAAACCACATGCAGTGCTGAAGTGGCACCTGTTTCCTGCTTGCGTTCTCAGTTTATAATGCATCAGACTGAAAAATTATGAGAGCTAATGTGTTCCTAGAAGCAATACATCCTAGAAATCAGGAAGAAAGGTTCTCTTCTCAGATTTTCTGGACCCAAATCTGGACTTGGATGCTTCCTGTATCTATGACCTTCACCAAATTACTCAACTCATGCTTCTTCTGGTTCTCCTCTATAAGATACGGTGATAATGAAAGTACATACCTCACAATAATTAAGCAAATTAACCTGTGTAAAGCTATTGGAACCAAGAGTGGAAGACAGTAGTGGGTACAGGATTAGTTTTAAGCTAGTCATTACCAAGATGGTGTGTGGCCTCAAATATGCACACAGGGACTCACACAGGACGTGGCTGGGGCTCCAAGTCTATCTTTTCATCATAGCTGACTTTTTCTTTTACTTTTGGAGAAGGGAGCTCAAAATAAAGAGAGAGTTTGTGAACTTTCTTCTAACCGCCATGGAACTCTCAGGAGGTGTTCTGCAGAGGAGTGTCCTGTTTTGATTGCTGTGCTCACAAGGTCAGTCTGGCTGTTGTTTGGAGATAAGAGGGAAGCGGAGTGAGACAGCGGCAGTTTCAGGAGCTCAGGTGGTGACCTGGGTGGTGCAGAAGTGAAGCCATGTGAATGGATGTGTTTCAGAGGCAGGGATTGGTGAGGGAATGAGTGTGAGAGCAAGAAAGGAGCTGAGGGTTAAAGGAGATACCTGTATGCCTCCTCCGGTTCCTTCCACCCTACGTTGTGTAGCTGGGAAGGTCCTAAGGCTCCAAATCAGGCTTCTGACCACCTTCTTCACCTCTGCTTCTTTTCATTCCCCTCCCTGGACATTTCAGAGTTAACAGAGCCCTCAAATCATGTCTCCTGACCCTCGCCCCCATGGATCATGAAATCAGGTGAATATTGAACTATCTCTATGTACAGGCTGCTGGACTGGACAGAGCCTTGAACTCCCCCTCCACCACGGTACAGTGTACCCGCAGGCAGGCCTTGGCAGCATTACACAATTGCTGCATTTTCATGATGCCCAAAGCACCTGTGTCTAATCAAATCACTTCCAGGCAGCCTTCCCCACAGCAGCTGAAGACTTCCAACACTACCCTAGAGGTTTGTGTGATGCCCAGCTACATCTGTGTGCTCATATATGGCAAATACTTTGATATCTCAGTTATTTTCTTTGTATTAAACCAGTAAGATAAGGAACATAATATCTTCTTCCTACGACTGCTATTCTAATTGAGTCACGTAGCTTAGACAAATGTCTAGAGTGACTCTTCAAAGAGCCGCTCTGGGTCGGGCGCAGTGGCTGACGCCTGTAATCCCAACACTTTGGGCGGCCAAGGCGGGCGAATCACGAGGTCAGGAGTTTGAGACCAGCCTGGCCAACATGGTGAAACCTAGTCTCTTCTAAAAATACAAAAATTAGCTGGGCGTGGTGGCAGGTGCCTGTAATCCCAGCTAGTCAGAAGGCTGAGGCAGGAGAATCGCTTGAACCCAGGAGGCAGAGGTTGCAGTGGGCCGAGATCGAGATCACACCACTGCACTCCAACCCGGGCAATAGTGTAAGATTCCGTCTCAAAAAAAAAAAAGGGTTGCTCTGATTTTACTCCTATTTTGCCAGGCCAAGCTCTGGTCCCAGCCACCTCTTCTGTAGAAACTGGTCCTAGACAATTCCCGTGTTCCTTCATTTACATCAGTTATTCCTTTCCTCTGCGGTTTACATCCGGCCCTTTGCTTCACGCCCTGTGCGTATCTTCAGGCGGAAAGGCCAGGAGCTATCACTTCCCAATCCCATGCCAGTGATTACAAGCCTGATGTCCCATTCAGAGCCCAGGCTCCAGGACACTCAGTGAGGGGCTGCAAGTGCACAGTTCCTCTCTGTATCAACACGTCTCTGCCTCGCTGTGCCCATGGGACTCACCGTCTCGCATGTTCTCCTGATGGAATCCAGGGCACTTTGCTGGCTCCCGTCTTTTCAAAACTCTCTGCTTCTCCCTTCCTTTATTCCCAACCAAGGACTAAAAACCTCCATTGTGTTTCTTTTCCTCATAATTGTCACACAGTCAGCTCTTTATTTCAGGGTTATGTAATGCCAATCCCTTTTCCGGCAGATAGAAACTACTTGCATGGACATTCTAGAGACCAGCTTGCAATGCAGAGGAAAACACTTGAGTGTGTCTAGTTCCTTAACCCAGCTATGTGTGGCCTTAACACAGAAATGCGGCTCATATGGACATAAAAAGTAGTTTCTGTTTATGCTACCAAGGCATTCTGTTCTGGATGTATTCACAAACACCTCAACTTGACAGTGATAGATGGAAGGTTCTTGTTCATTTTGTCAACCTGTGAAGTAACAGGCACATGTGTGAGAAATCCTGTAAGAAATCTAAGGGTAACACATCATTGCTTAAAATAAAATTCCACTGAGATGATGTATCTGTGATACCCAAAGAGCTGAATTATTTTCAGGTAAAACAACTTTTATTTAGCTTTAAAGGTAATGAAAGTACCCATGTCAGTCAGGACATGGACCTAAATTCAAATAGGTCACTATAAATATTCACGATCAACAAGACTGATTTTGTAGAAAACTGGGAGATGTTATTTTAATTCATTTTACAAATTATTAAAATATATTAAATAAATTTGGAAAAAAGGTGTCCAATACATATTGTTTTAATGAAATAAAATGGATGTCAGAAGATAGTATGTTATTGGCAAAAAAGTAGACAAATGGGTCAATGGAACAGAATAGAGAGCCCAGAAATAAACCCACATAAATATAGTCAACGAATCTTGAGCAGAAGAGCAAACACAACCCAACAGAGTAAAGATAATCTTCTCAACAAATGATGCTGGGAAAACTGAGTATCTACATTCTAAAAAACAATCCAGACACAGACCTTATGCCGTTCAAAAACATTAATCCTTTACGTATCATACACCCACATGTAAAGTGAAAAAACATAAACTCCTGGAAGATCACACAGGAGAAAACTGTGGTGCCCTTGGGTTTGGTGATGACATTTTAGACACAAAAACAGAGGCAAGATGCATTTTAAAATGAACTGATATGTTAAACTTCATTAAAATTAGAGTCCTCAGCTCTGCAAAAGACACTGTCAAGAAAATGAAAAGAACAGCCACAGACTAGGAAAAAAGAATCTGCAAAAGACATATGGGATAAAGAACTGGCATCTACACTATATAAAGAAGTCTTTTAAAAAATGGAAATTAACAACCTGGTTAAAAATGGGCAAAAGGACTGAACAGACACCTCATGAAAAAAGACAAACGGATGGCAACCGAGCATATGAAAAGATACTCCACATCATGTCTCACAAGAGTATTGCAAATTAAAGCAATAAGGAGACACTACTGCACATCTATGAGAATGGCCAAAATCCAGACACTGACAGCATCAGATGCTGGCGACAATGTGGGGCAACAGGAACTCTCACTCATTGCTGGTGCAAATGCAAAATGCTGCAGCCTTCTTTGAAGACACTCTGTTGGTTTCTTACAAGATTAAAAATACTCTGACCATTCATTCTATCAATCTCAACCTTCGGTATTTACTCAAATGTGTTAAAAACGTATGTCTGTAAAGAAACCTTGCACGCAGATGTTTATAGCAGCTTTATTCATAACTGCAAAACGTGGAAGCAATCCAGATGTCCTCAGTAGGTAAATGGGTAAATAAACCGTGGCACATACAGACAACGGAATATTGTTCAGTAGTAAAAAGAAATGAGAACCACAGCCGTGCAAACTCATGGAGGAAACGTAAATGCACATTACTAAGTGAAAGAAGCCAATCTGAAAGGCTGGGTGCCAGATGAGTCCCACTGCATGACATTCTAGTAAAGGTGAAACTATGGAGACAAAAGATCAGTGTGTGTCAGGGGTTGGATGCAGGAAGACATGAATGGGTGGAGCACAGGAGATTTTTAGAGCAGGGAACTACTCAGTATGATACTATCATGGTGGATCCCTGTCATTACACATCTGTCCAAGCCCACAGACTGTGTAACACCAAAAGTGAGCTCTCATGTGAATGCTGGGCTCTGGGTGACGACGGTAAGTCAATGTAGGTGCATCTGCTGTAACACGCACCCCACTCTGGTGTGAGGTGTTGATAGCTGGGGGAGCTGTGCACATGTCGGGGGTGGTGTGTTATGTGGGAAATCTCTGTCTTCCATTCAATTTTGCTGTGAACCAAAAACTACTCTCAAGAACAACGTCTGTCAAACAAAGAAACGAAAGCTCTTAAAATAAAAATTGCATTTTATAAAGTGACCTTGTCATTTAGCAAGTCTTTCTCAGATAGCATAGAAATTTAAATTGGGTTTTCCTTTAAAACATGGTGTATGCTTGACATTTTATGCAGAACACCTAGAGAACTTAAAAAAAAAAAATGGTGATTGGTCTCCACCCAAGACCAGTCGACTCAGAATCCCTGAGGGTCAAAACTGGACATTAGTATTTGCTTTAAATCTCTCTAGATGATTTCAGTGCATACCCAGCACAGAACCACTGGCATTAGGAAAGGGGTATAGGATTTAGAACAAGAGGGAGTAGAATTCAGACTTCAAATCTGCCAATTAGTAGTTTTCACCTCATTTGTGTCCCAGTTTTTCAGAGTTTGTATGAGATTTGTAGATAAGCTATTTGAAATATTTGTCAGGAAATATAAACTTTAAAAATGGAGGCATCGTTATGAATGACCTCCAGGCTGTGTGCAAAAGAAACATTGCCCATAAATGTCTGGGACATCATTCTTATTAAAATCAACCCCAAACATATACATATTGCCATCTATTAAGTTCCTGTTTTGAGAGAATAAATTTGTTTAGGACTGAACTCAAAAAACATACCAATGTATCTTGCTATCCTAGCTTCCCTTATTATTAATTAATTGCAATAAAATTGTACGTTATTAAATGGAAAATAACCAAGAACTACTAATGTTGATTCAATATAACCTGACTCTCAGGAAATGCAATAAAAATGATGAAATGAAGAAAAATAAAAGCTGTTGGGAAGAACTCAAACACCTTCCATAATTGTTTATCTATTTATATTTAAGTATATAGATATAAGTAAGTTTAGCATTTTTAACATGACCAAAATACTGTATACAAAAAGAAGCCAGTGATCTGATTTTATTATTGAAGACTATGTGAATCCTTCTGCTAGTATCACTGGAGCAAAAATATCATTGTAAATAAGTCAACAAATAATAGATACTAGTGAGGCAGTGGAGAAAAGGGAATACTTGCCTGCTGCTGGTGGCAGTGTAAATTAGTTCAGCCATCGTGGAAAGCAGTTTGGTGATTTCTCAAACAACTTAAAATGGAACACTTATTCAACCCAGAAATCCCATTACTGGGTATATACCCAAAGGAATATAAATTGTTCTACTATAAAGACACATGCATATGTATGTTCATTGCAGCACTATTCACAATAGCGAAGATATGGAATCAACCCAAATGCCCATCAGTGGTAGACTGGATATAGAAAATGTGATGCATACACATCATGGAATACTATGCAGCCATAAAAATAGTGAGATTATGTACTTTACAATATGGTTGGAGCTGGAGGTCATTATTCCAAGTGAACGAATGCAGGAACAGAAAACCATATACCACATCTTCTCTCTTGTAAGTGGGAGCTAAACATTGAGTCCGCACAGACATAAACAAGACAGCAATAGACACTGGGGCCTATGGGAGGGTGGAGGGTGGGAGGAGGGTAAGGATTCAAAAACTATCTATTGGGTACTATGGTTATTACCTGGGTGAGGAAATTATCTCCACACCAAACCCCGGTGACACGTAATTTACCTATGTAACAAACCTGCACATGTATCCCAGAACTTAAAGTTTTTTTTTTTTAAAGGAGATCATTCTATATGTACTGACGTGTAAAGATATACATGATACATTAAACGAAAAAGATTATAGAACCATAAAAAGTCATTGTCTATATAGAAATGTTATATAGTTTTTAACTTAGAAAAAGCTGGAAGTTATATTATTTCCAATTTGAGACTAGTTTTAATATCCCTGCAATGAAAATTTTGCTGTAGAAATTGAGTGTGTGTGTGAGTGGAATTTTTCTTCTGGTGGGCTTTGCATTATAGACTATTATTCTGTAAGACTAGAGTTTCAGAAAGTACCCCAATTTGTTACTCTTTTAAGATTATTACTATAGACTGTAAATAGCTTTCTGGAAAACTTACCCCACTTCACAAATTAAATTAATGCTTTATTTACTGAGCATCAATGTGTTATGCAGATACACAATGATACACAAATAAATTAGGCACTGCTTTTGACTTCAAAGAACTTAAAATTAGATGGAAGATAAATAGGAAAGATTGTGTTAAATTATGTTTTAACATCTTGTGTAAAGTGTTATTGCAGGGCTTAATGTCTCAATTTCCTCTAGATTTCATCCCTCCAAACTGAAAATGGCAGCATAGAATAGGATGTGATGTGCAAATTGCATCGTGTCTATACTGTCTATATTTAGGATTCACCTAATTTCAAGAGTACATAGCTCATTCTAGATGGCTGAAATATTTCATATGAAATACACTGGTTTTAATGTTACTATGATGAAAGAGACCAAATCCTCACAAGGTGTGGGAGAGGACCTCTGAATGTGGGAACCTGGACTTCTCTCCAAAGGATTCAGTTCCCACCTAAACCACACAGATGGGCAGATGCCCCAGAACACTTACGTTTACAAGCGGGCAGCTTCCCCTTGTTACTCCACAACCCATCTTCTTGACACACGGCCGTGGCTTGCTGGCTGGATTCAAGCTTGAAGCCCTCGTGACATTCATAGACCACTTTACTGTCCAAAGTGAACTCGTTCCCGGTAAACGAACCATTTCCCGGGGATTCTGGGATTCCACAGGACACAGCTGAAAAGAAATGAAACAAATGTAGGCTTATTCTTACAGAAACTATTTTCTAGTTATTAAAACTATGAATTGCTATTGTGATTAATTCTATTTATCATTTTTCACTTTAAATACATATAAAAATTGTGAATTACATTTCTTTCTTTTTTGGAGATGGAGTCTCGCTCTGTCACCCAGGCTGGAGTGCAATGACTCAATCTTGGCTCACTGCAACCTCCGCCTCTCAAGTTCAAGCGATTCTCCTGCCTCAGCATCCCGAGCAGCTGAGATTGCAGGTGCACTCCACCATGCCGGCTATTTTTGTATTTTCAGTAGAGACAGGGTTTCACTATGTTGGCCAGGCTGGTCGCCAACTCCCAAACTCAAGTGATCCGCCCGCCTTGGCTCCTCAAAGTGCTGGGATTACAGTCAGGAGCCACAGTGCCTGGCATGAATTATATTTCTAGGGCGTGGGATAAGTATACACATTTTCAAAATATGAAGGATGTTAAAGGTTAATGAGAAAGCAATGGAAAATGGGTCAGAATTATTTTTCTGGAAGATAAGGCTGACCACTCTCATGCAGCTTAACCGCAGTCTGACATATTTTATCAGAGGGTGTGGCCAGGGGAGCACGGGCGTCACACACTCATCTTCATCTCATATTGGAAAGAAAGGGGAAGGGATGAAGTAGCATCTTTATCATCACAATGTTTATTGCAGTGTTGACTCTTTGGTGTCGAAATTCCTAAGAATCAACCGCCTCAGCTCTCAAAACTCTTCCCCTTTTATTGCTCCCCTCCTCTTCCCCAACTCATTTTCCTTAAGTCCCAGGAACTTCTGTTACAAGAAAACAGGACATAAGGAATGGATAGAGGAGGCACTCAGGGAAGATTCCCAGGGCAGATGGCAGCATCTAGCGGAGATGTAGACCGCTTTCACGGGAAAGACCATGCAAAAAAGAGGCATGTGTGCAGAATAGGTTTTTTAAAGAACAAGATTTGTGGAGAATTCCGTGTAAACCCTTTCTTCTTCTTTTTTTTTTTTTTGAGATGGAGTCTCGCTCTGTCTCCCAGGCTGGAGTGCAGTGGCTGGATCTCAGCTCACTGCAAGCTCCGCCTCCCAGGTTCAAGCCATTCTCCTGCCTCAGCCTCCCAAGTAGCTGGGACTACAGGCACCTGCCACCACGCCTGGCTAGTATTTTTTTTTGTATTTTTTAGTAGAGACGGGGTTTCACCATGTTAGCCAGGCTGCTCTCGATCTCCTGACCTCGTGATCCACCTGTCTCGGCCTCCCAAAGTGCTGGGATTACAGGTTTGAGCCACCGCGCCCGGCCAACCCTTTCTTCTTAAATTTACTATATCTGATCCAGATGTATCTACCATGAGACAAGGAAAAAATTCTCAAATGACTACACGTGACAGTCATGAAACCAACAGTCAGGCAGGCAGAGGATGACATTTCAACGATCATGTACCCACTTCAGGAGCACCCATAAAAGAAAAGTTCTATGGTAACTAAATAAAGAGCCTTCTTTCACTCAATCAGTATTAAAGATATTGTTCACACCGTGGATTTAAATTTAGACAGTTCAAACTTTTTCCCATGTAGATTCTAACGAGAGTATCTGTGTAACAGGATAGAGCTGGAAGGGCTGGATGAAGGAATTTATATAAACATCTAATTCTACATATAAAGAAAACGACTAACCTAAGGTGACACAATGGCCTAGTAAAACCTCCGGCCAGAGAGTAAATCTTATGACTCCCAACCGAGACTATTTTCTCTTTGCAAAAGCACAGGTTGTCTCTGGTATTGTTGGAGTTCCTTTTGTTTTGGTTCTTTCTTTTTTATCAATATATTAAATAAATACAATGGGAAATTGCCAGAGAAGTAAAAGAAAATGTATTCCCCAATAAAATCCAAACTCCTGGAAATTTCAAGGTCTAAAATGTCTCTTGTTTAAATGGATGATCAGGTATTGCAACCAACAAAAATACATGTGGGCCAGGCACAGTGGCTCACGCCTGTAATCCCAGCGTTTTAGGAGGTTGAGGCAGGAGGATTGCTTGAGTCCAGGAGTTCTACACTAGCCTGGGCAACATGGTGAAACTCTGTCTGTACCAAAAATACAAAAATTAGGCAGGCGTGGTGGCACACACCTGTGTCACAGCTACTCAGGAGGCTGAGGGGGATGGATCACTTAAGCCCAGGAGGCAGAGGTTGCAGTGAGCTGAAATTGTGCCAGTGCACTCCAGACTGGGTGACAGAGCAAGGCCCTGTCTCAAAAACAAAACACATGTGCGTGTGTGTGTACGCGTGTGTACATGCATGTGTATGTGTGTGTACATGTGTGTGTACACACGTGTCTGTGTATGCGTGTGTATGGAATACTACAATAATCCATTTGCAGTAAAAGGAAGATGAAAAACCATAGACATATAGGCATCATTTGGGGCAAAGCATTTAAAATAATAAGTAATCATCTTTGGCTCTGTGGAAGCAACAGATCCATGGGAAGACTGTTGGCATCTGGAAAATGTTCATCTTAATTTCCTGAATGCAGTAAATCCCATAGACCCATCCCTTTCTTTTCTGTGTGTATCTCATGATGTTCTAGTAACGAGCTTCCTCATCATCTTCTCTCAGACTTCACTCCGATAATCATTTGTTTCTGATCACAAGCCTTAATCTCTCTCCCACTCGCTGGCTGGAATGTGCCCAGGGTTCAGCTTCCCTAACATTGTCATTCTGGCTGAGCACAGAACGACATGACATTTTTCTGTCAGGTTAAATGGGAAAGATGACATTCCACAAACGCAGATGAAGCCCCATCATGAAATGATTCACACTCAGGAGACCAAAGCAGAAAATCTTTATAGCCCCTTGTTACATCTGGACGCTTCTTTGAGAAGTGAATCCTGCTTGTCGAGGTCTTAAGACAACCCATTTTATGTTGCCTGATCAACAACCAGGAATCTTTTTATGGTTTTGAACCACAGTGTTTAGCCCCTTAAGTGTCTTAACAAAAGGCTATTTGGTGGATTTAAAATAACAGTTGGCAATTGGTCAAAAGTGGAATTATAACACTTCTGATTTTTTTTTTTTTTGAGACGGAGTCTGGCTCTGTCACCCAGGCTGGAGTGCAGTGGCCGGATCTCAGCTCACTGCAAACTTCGCTTCCCGGGTTCACGCCATTCTCCTGCCTCAGCCTCCCGAGTAGCTGGTACTACAGGCACCCGCCACCTCGCCGGGCTAGGTTTTGTATTTTTTTTTAGTAGAGACGGGGTTTCACCGTGTCAGCCAGGATGCTCTCGATCTCCTGACCTCGTGATACGCCCATCTCGGCCTCCCAAAGTGCTGGGATTACAGGTTTGAGCCACCGCACCCGGCCAAAACACTTCTGATTTAATGAAGACGCAGCATAATCCTTATGGACTAAAATCAGGCTCATGGGATGAAGACAGTTTCCTGTTAAAGTCTAGTATTCATTCATCTCTCATTTATTTCCCCAATTTTGCATGATTGCTATATGACAGGCATCCATAGATCACTTGTTTTTTAAAAATGCTAATTAGCATTGGCAGTGTAAGACACTTTCACATTTTGGAGAATTTCCTTACATTTGGTATATCCAAAGAGAGTAAAATTTCTCAGTTGTTTTTCTTTAATTGTACTAAGGTATTATTATACGTCCCAGCAGCTTAGGCAAATAATCATTTATTGATCCTGTAAAGTTATCTTTTGTTTATCAACACAGGCCTCAAACTCAGATGTCTGACTCAGTTCTTGTTGCGCCTCTCAATAGCAGTGTGGCTGCAGCCAAATTACTTAATGAACACTGTCTTCTTAAGCTCAGGTTATCAAGACCTATGTCAAAAAGTAATCATGAGGGTTCAATGAAATCATCCTTACAAAACGCGAGCCCTCTGTCCACATGCCATAGGCATTCAATCCATGACAAATTAATATCATATGCAGAAAGTCGAATACTTATCATATTATATACAGGATATGTGTTGTATTACACATACACACATAAAATTTTTACTTATTTATTTGCAAATAAAAATGTTAGTTGCAAGGATCAACTCTCTGTCATCTATTTATTAAAGAGAGCAAAGAGTTACCTCACTTTGCTGGCTTACCTCACTTTCCTATCTCATGAGAGGTGTAACAGTTTGGTTTCAAAAGAAATAAGTAGAAGAGATGTCCAGTGTCCAGTGTTGTCTGAACCTTTAATACCATGAACCCCACATGGGATTTATTATTTGCATATTTAAGATCCTTCAAACAGTGGTTATTTTTGTTTCTGCAGGCTTAAAACGTTTCTCTGTTTTTTCTTTTTTTCTTTTTGAGACAAGGTCTCGCTGTCACCCAGGCTGGAGTGCAGTGGCACAATCTGGGTTCACTGCAGCCTCAACCTCCTGAGCTCAACCCATCCCCTTACCTCAGCCTCCCCAGTAGCTGGGGACTACAGGCCCAGGTCACCATGCCTGCCTATTTTTTGGAGAGACTGAGTCTCACTACATTACCCAGGCTTGTCTTGAACTCCTGGGCTCAAGTCATCTTCCTGTCTCAGCCTCCCAAAGTGCTGGGATTATAGGCATGAGCCACCATGCCCGGCCAGCCTGAGGATTTCTGAGGATTTTTAAGTATTTCCAATGTAAGAATTTTTTATTAAAGTTATATGTTTATATATATATATAACTTTAAATATGTGTACACATGTGTTAGGATTTTTAAGTATTTCCAATGTAAGAATTTTTTATTAAAGTTATATGTTTATATATATATATAACTTTAAATATGTGTACACATGTGTTAGGATTTTTAAGTATTTCCAAAGTAAGCATATAAGAATTTTTTAATTAAAATTATATATGTATATATAACTATAAATATATGTATACATATAAATGTTAATCAAAATTATAAGAATATTCTAGATTACTATCTACATGGGTTCTACTATATAATATCAGTGCCTGCCATTTGCTTTTGTGTTTATAATTATGTTGGGCCAAGAAATAACAGTCAATTTTTGCAGTCTAGAGAGAAAAATATCAGAGGTAGATAATGGAGAAATCATGGGCTTGCTTCAAGTGAAGAACAAGTGACTATACAGAAAGTTCCACAAATATGAGCCATATAATGATTATATGGTAAGAAATGTTGAAAAGATTGACTCATTTTACATGCACACACACACACACTTGGTAAATACCTATGAATATCATGTATAATTTTTCAAGTAATAATTGAATTTCATGAAAACATCATCCTAATGGTTATTTTCGTCAACTTGAATTGTATAAGTTAAATATGCATTTAACTTGCAAATACAACTATGTATGCATAGCTTTTTGTTTGTATAATTTAGTAAGGTTATAATCAAATAATTAAATTCAAAATCAGGGTCATTAAAACACCTTAGGAAACACTAACTTAAGGGAATCATCAACTATACGTGTGTTTGCAGGTGTATGTCTGTGTATGTGTATATATATGTATACACACTTCTATCTATATGTCTGAGGAAATATATAAGTACATACGTGTAATTATATCTTATTTTATACATGATTTTACAGTTTACATAGCGTTTTCACATCATGCTTTTTTACTTATTTTTCACTACAAGCCTATTAGACACAAACCTTATTCTATGTTCTTACAGGTAAAGTTACAGATGCTAACATTTTTTATATCATTTTCCCCAAGTCTAATAGTCATTAAGAGGCTGAGGCCTCAAACTGGGTCTGCTGAATTCAGGTAGAATTTCTCATCACATTACTAAAGATGCCTGGACTATTGTAATTATGTGTTTTCAATTTTAAATCTATCAGATTAGTCTTCACTGAAGTTTTCATAATTTCATTTGCATTTTAAAAATTTACAGTGGTTCCCTATTTCCCACAACACTGAACACAAACTACATGTTTTGTCTTCAAAGCTCACCAAAACCTTCCTTTACTCTCCGTGACTTCCCACCGTCTGGCCAGCAGACCCTCGCCAAGTATCCACGCCGCCCAGCCAGCTTATTCTCACTTTCTTGCCTTAGTTTTCTCTGGGTTCTTCCTGTCTACCTGAAATATTCTTATTCTGCACCTATTTAAGCCTACTCTAGAGTAGAAAATTGGCTTCAACTATTGCGTCCTATTCTCATCTGATTGGTACTGCTAATGTGTGCAACTGTTTGTAATTTAGCAAGTATTTACTTAAATAAAAGTATTGCTTCACACAGTAATATATAACTGCACTTCCTTCAGTTGTCTGTATTATATTACCTTGTGCACTGTCTTCTTAAAATTGCTAGTACTTTAAAAATAAATATCAATGCTGCCCAACGGATCTGTAAATTCTGAGGCCCATGAAACCAGAATATTAGACCCTATTTGTGGGTAGACAGTCAACGTATACAAATATTTTGCAATCATTACAACTTGCATTACCAACTTTCTTGATATATGAAAAAAACCACTGGTTAATTTTTCAATAAACATGATCCTTTTTGAAGCTAATTGCTGACGAATTATTGCAACATACAAGGTGCTAAGACAGGAAAAAATAAAGACACAGTTGTAGATTTACCATGCAATAAATAACAGGCCTCTAGAAAGAATGTTTGTGTCACAGCTTCTCAAACATTAATGTGCTCCTTACCCCCAGGCCATGCTGATGGCACATGTATCCTGATTGACTAGATCTGGGGGAGGGGAGGATTTGAGACTCTACTTTTCTAACAGGCTGCGTTGTCTTGGAGGAGCAAAGATTTAGACTATCCTAAATGCCCTCGGGAGGCTGCTAAGCCTTTTCCCACACACAGTTTACAAACACCTGCCATAGAATTTCCCTGCTGAGTGGTCCCCTGTCCTAGCAGGAGCCACACAAATGCTTCAAGTACCCTTCAGGGACCTCCCACCTCCTGCTCCATTCTGAAGGGTTTACTACCCCTTTGCTGCTTCTCGGAATGCACTTTGCTCATCAGCCAGCCCTCTCTTTAAAAGGAAGGAGTGATGTTGCATGTTGAAATGTTTGGGGAAAGGAGGATGTGTTGGTGATTTTTTTTTTTTTTTTCAGCTAACCCTGTCCTAAAGTGAGAATTCTGTTCCCTGCATGTGTCTCCGCACTATTGGATGAGACCATGGGAGACGCTGCAAGTGCAAAATGAAGGTCTCCCCATCCCATCAAAGCATATTTTAGCACAACTAATCATAATAATAGCTTGTTAAGAACTAAAAAAAAATAAGGAAAAATATTAAAAGTAACATAAGCAGCAGGCACCCCAGACATCGCAAAAAACAAAACAAAACAAAACAAAAAAAGTGCCCTTAAAAACCAGGATAAATGTTTACCAGAAACAGGAGGGCTTCTGTCTTTAGAAGATGACCCTTGCACTCCCTTCCCTGCACAATTTTCTCTCTGCAACAACTCATGCTTTTTAAGCAACATCCTCAGGACAGCCTCTCAGTTACCAGTTTTCAGGAAATGATTGTCAGATGGGCTGTATTCGTGAGCTGCTGTGAAGGGAAAATGCTGTGGGATAAGCTGGAGAGGAGAGGAGGGGACACAGGACTCAGGGCCCAGGTGACAGGCGTACAGCTTACAGGAAGCACGTCAGGACACCCTTCAGAGTTTGAAGATGGGCAGTGACACCAACTCATTTGTGAGCTGATAAAACCCTCTGGCTGCCATCAGGAGATGAACTGAGAGAGGGTCCTCAGTGGGGCTGATGTAGGAAGCCAAGTAGGGCAGCCCACCAGAGAGAGTGGACTGGGGGAGGGGAAATATGTGGATGGACTTGGACCCACTGAGTAGCTGGAACCAACAGGGTGTGGGAGTCACAGGAAGGACTTTATGTGCAAGCAAGAGAAAGAAGTGATTCAAGCAGTTGGATAGACTGAGATGCTAATTTCTCAAATGGGACTCACTTCAGGGCAAGCAGATTCAGGGGAGAAAAGAGTTTCATCTTAGCAGTGGGATCGTGAGGCACAGTGGGTATTGCAATTAGGCAGTTGATATTAGGTCTGGAACTCAGAAGGAAGGGCAGGCAGCAAGTGAAGACCATGAAGTATTTCTAACATTTACTGCAACCTTGAATAAAGTACCTTCTGCCTCTTTCTATGCCTTATTCAAATTGTGATTACATAGCTAAGACTATACATTGAGCCTGTCCTAAAAATTACTAACAACTTTTTTTTTTTTTTTCTTTTTTTAGAGACAGAGTCTCACTCTGTCACCCAGGCTGGAGTGCAGGGCTCCATCTCAGCTCACTGTAACCTCCACCTCCCGAGTTCAAGAGATTCTCCTGCCTCGGGCTCCTGAGTAGCTAGGATTACAGGCGTGCACCACCGTGCTCAGCTAATACTTGTATTTCTAGTAGAGACGCAGTTTCACCATGTTGGCCAGGCTGGTCTTGAACTCCTGAACTCAAGTGATCCACCCGCCTCGGGCTCCCAAAGTGCTGGGTTTATAGGCATGAGCCACTGTCTATTAACAACTTTTAAATAATAAAAAATTACTATTAGAACAGACCACGTTCTTGGCTAAGAAGTTAGACTTGCTCACAGGCATGACTGTTGCAAGTTGGTTTACAAGCACTTGAAATTTGATTTCAGAGAGTTAAATTCGCGCTTCACATTCTCCATCAACTTGTTCTATGGAAAAATCAGGTATTTCAAATTTGATACAGGTGATATGCCCCACTATGGTTTGAATGCATCTCCTCCAAAATTCAGTTTTCAATATGATAGTATTAAGAGATGGGGCATTTAAAAGGGGATCAGGTCATGAGAGCTCTTTTCTCGTGAACCGGATTAGGTGTCCCTGTAAAAGGGCTTTATGGAGCAGAGTCATGCCACTTTGTCCTTCTGCCTTCTGCCATGTGACGACATGGCATTCCTCTCTCCAGAGGGTGCAGCCTTTCCCAGACAGCCAAACCTGCTGGTGCCTTGATCTCGGACTTCCCAGCCTCCAGACAGTGAGAAATACATTTGTGTTCCTTACGAATTACCCAGTCTGTGGTATTCTGCTATAGTAACACAAAACGGACTAAGATACTCCCATCAAAAAATTCATGTTTCAAAGTAATATTTAATAGGGGATAAAATATGTTTCAAAAATTTCTGTGCCATGTACCATAACATATCAGTGTTGCCGATACTTTGTAAGTAAAATGTCATCACCATTTTCAATGTATCGAAAAATGGAACATCATGTAATTACAGCAAGAAGAAAAGATTGAAGGTTATGATCGCTTTATTAACTTTCCTTTCAAGCAATACGTCTAAGAAATTATTTTAGCACCATTTGAGCATCATGAGGTTTCGAGACATATTTTCAGAACACAAAGAAAATCTGGGTATCCAGTGAAGCTTCTGTCAGTTTCAGCTTCCTGTTTGTCACCTGAATGTGAACAATGGTGTGAAACCATGATCACATATGAATATATATGTGTAGGAACTAAAGATGTGTATAGTTATTTTATACTAATGTCTATAATATGTTATAGAAAGAGAATAGGATGCTTGAAAGGACATAGATTTAGATACAGCAAAGTCTGAGTTTGGGATTTGTCTGTTTGTTTATGACTTGGACAAGGTACATAAAGTAGCCAAGCCTTTGCTTCCTCACCTATAAAACACAACTCACCACACCACCTCAGCTGGGGTTCTTCAGCAGACGCACAGTTTACAAAGCAAAACATCTGGACCCTATTAGGCCCATAGCAAATCGTCAGATTTATTTTTCTGTCATGAGAAATAATAATTTTCCTTCAGATATAATTGAAAAGAAAGCCTTCTTCAGGTTTTTAAATGAAGGTCAACTAAAAACTAAATAAACATGAAAGATTATTTTTACTTTTCATCATGATGTTCAGGACATTCACCATCAAATGTTTTCTCTGAACCCTGGATATCCCCTTATACCACTGTCAATGGAATTTAGGATGCACTCGAGCAAACACTGGGAGATGTGAAGCCTAATCCACAGATGGCCAGGGGTTGACAGTGTCTCCTCAATCATATGACATCTTGAGCTTACATAAACTAGTACAGATACACATACAGTAAAGCACTGACCCCAATACTCAGAAAGTCATATACACAGGAGATACAAATGGACACAGTTACAGAGAAATCTCTGTTTCAACATTATCGCCTTTATCAACACAATATCTGACATCATTGATCAAATACAAATTCCCTGTCATAGTGAACAGTTTTTCTAATTGCATTACCTCATTTAATCGTGAGAACACCCTATGAGGTAGGTTCTGTTTTTTTTTTTTGTTACTTGTAAGAAAAGTGGACATTAGAACATTATGCAAATCACCCAAATTCTGATGACTAGTAAATGGCTCTGTCAGGGGTCAGATCTCAGAGTAGCCGATGCCAAAGCCCGCCTTTCAGTTACTCCCCTGTGCTGTCTCTGGGCTACACCTGACATATTTCACCATATGCATATTTATCATCATTTTCAATGTCCAACTATCAACACTCAATCCATCCACCAATCAGTTAGAAATACATTTTCAAATATGATTCTGATAATGCAAAGACCACATTGAATTTGAGTATTAATGGGAATATTTCTGGGTCCTTTCTTTTTTTGTTTTCCTCCCTTATCTTTGATTTCCAAAATATGTTCTTAGAATAATTAGGCACCAAGCAACATCTTACATGACGTGTAGACAACATCCAATATGCCATTAATACCATGCTGAAGGCTGAGAGAGAAAATAACAGCAAGAAAGGAGGTGAAGCACGGAGCCACCTCTCCACTCATGGGGATATAACTGGTCACACTGCTTTTCTTCAGTATGTGTCAGTGGTGCGATGTCTGGCGTTTCCAAGGAGCAAATACCAGCGACAGAAGTATTCTTCCATTTGTTTTAAAGGATAAAGAAAAGTGTGTCTGAAAATGAATGTCCATAGAGGGAACTAGCGAGTTGGTTTTTGCAGACACTAAACTAAACTTAAAAACAACAACCAACAACAACAAACACACATTAAAAAAAAAAAATCCCATCAGCTCTGAAATGGAAAATTGAGGATAATAGGATTGAGCAAGAAGTATCTTTAGAAGTTCTAAATCTCTTGAAAATATCTAGCACATCACAACCCAAGGAAGAAAAACAAAATTTATGAATTTGAAACAGACAAAAACGCTATGAAAAAGAAGGCAGCAGAATAGGGTTGGCAAATAAACAGCTAATTATTACAGTGAAAGGCTCTGGCTTGGCAAATAAAGCCTCTAGAACATTTACTCAGGGGTAAATTGGCTGCTCAGCCGAAGCTGTACAAGTAACTGACTTTTACCTGTCTACTTTCAGAGTGTTGTTCAAAAGAGAGAGGTACAAACATTTTAAAATAGTCTTTTTTTAGAAATATAAAACAAAGTTTTATTCAATAAAAATCAAATTCCTAGAGAAAAAAAGCTGGAGGAACATAAAGTGGCACAGCTGTGGGTCATATAAAACTCTAATTCGGATACCAACCACCACTGTCCTATGGAACCCAAGAGTCCTAGGCTCACTGAGCATTTAATCAATCTCGTATCCTAAGAACTTACAGAATGATTTTGTGCACGTTCTTTGTGGCTGATTTCCATAGGAATCTGCATTTTGGAGCCTATCCTCATCCTTCCTGATAAGTGGGCTTATTGAGCATGCTCTGTTAAACTAGTCAAGCCCAGAAGCACATGTTGTTTCTGATAATGAACAAGTGACTTAACCTATTTCAGCTTTAGTTTTACCATCTGCAAAATAAGAATAAAAATGATAGCAAAAACTAGGAAATAATGAGTGTTGACAAAGATGTGATAAAATTGAAACCCTTGTGTATTGTTAATAGGACAGTAAAACGATATAGCTGCTGTTGATAACCTATGGTTTTTCCCAAAAAAATTAAAAATAGAATTACCATATGATGCAGAAATTGCACTTCTGGCTAAATAACCAAAAGAATGAAAAACTTGTATACTTAAGTCCCGAGGAGCATTATTCACAATAGCTAAACTAGGGGAACAACCCAAGTGACTGCCAAGAGATGAACAGATAAACAAAATGCAGCCTCTACACACAGCGGGTTATTACTCAGTCTTAAAAAGGAAGGGAATTCTGACACACCACATGCTACAACATGATGATCTTGAAGACACTATGTGAAGCGAAGTCATAAAAAGACAAATACTACATGATTCTACCATGTGAGGTGCCTAGAGTAGTTGAATTCAGAGAGACAAAGTAAAACGATGGCTTGTAGGGGCTGGAGGAGGAGAAATGGGGACTTGTTTAATATGTGCTGAGTTTAAGTTTTGCAAGTTAGAATAGTCTCAGAGATCGACAGTGGTGATGATTATACAACCTTGTTAATGTACTTAACACCACTGAACTGTACATTTAAAAATGAAAAATAATAACTATATGCCACAGATGCAAGGTCATTAGGATAAAGTTAGATAGGGAAAATTAAGTCTTGCTGCACAACAGTCAATCAACACTTTTCAATTTTCATCCTCTTTGATTTACAGGTGAAGAAATGAAGCAGCAAGCACAGCTCAAGCTGCCTCTTAGAGGACACAGGTTACAGAATACGTTTTCAACAAAATGAACTTTGAAGGCCTGATAAATTCTCAAAACACTAATCTGAGGTTTGGCTACATATTAATGACATGATTTCGATTTGTGTACCTGCCCAAATCGCATGTTGAATTGGAGAGGCGTGGTGGGAGGTGACTGGATCATGAAGGTGGTTGTTCTCATGATAGTGAGTGAGTTCTCAGGAGATCTGATGGTTTGAAAGCCTGTGGCATTTTCCCCCAGCTCTCTCTCTCCTGCTGCCACGTGAAGAAGGGACTTGCTTCCCCTTCAATTTCTGCCATGATTGTAAGTTTCCTGAGGCCTCCCAGCCATGCTTCCTGTAAAGCCTACAGAACTGTGAGTCAATTAGGCCTCTTTTCTTCATAAATTACCCAGTCTCAGGTAGTTATTTCTAGCAGTGCGAGAATGCATTAATAAAATTAATAAGAATAGTAAACACAGAAAATAAAGAAGAAACAAACATATGATTGTTTGTAAACATATGATTGGAAGATTGATAAGAATAGTGACTACAGTAAACAAACTAGCTGCTGAGAATAAAAACAACCCCAGCATTTTCTCACAGTTGGCCATTACAAATCCTTACACAGTTTTGCAAGAAATGCTTTATTGGTTCTTTCCGAAAATGTGATTCTGATTATTTAGAAATAACCAGCGTGAGGTTAAGCAAATTCCAACTTAAAATCTCAATTAAGTAGGTATTAAAGACAAATTAGGGGCTTACTTTCAGAATCAAGGACCAAAAATCTTTTTTTTTTCTTTTACACCCAGGGTATAAGCAATGTGGAAGGGAGAAAATTAGAGAACAAAACTTTGAAAACAAGTGTATTGCATGTGCACTGGAAAACATGGCTGGAGGAGTTTGCCCATGCTTCCTTCTCCAGTGGGTCAGGCTGACTTTTTACTTAATGGGAAAAGTAAATAAACAGATGTACCTGGACTAGAACCTTCACAAATACATCTAAAGAGGAAATAGACCTGGAAATCCTCATTTCATAAATAAGCAATTAATGTGTCTATCATTAAATTTCAAAAAGAAAAATATATAAAAAGAAAGATATATAGTGATAGATAAATGACAGATGATAGATTAGATAGAAAGATAGCAACACATATAGAGAGGAAGACAGGAATAAGATAGATAGATAGATAGATAGATAGATAGATAGATAGATAGATAGATGATAGCTAGATATAGATAGGTCAGTAGATTAGGTAGGTGGGTAGATAGACAATAGAAAGATACATAGATAAATTGATAGATACATAGGTCAGAAGAAAGATAGAAAGGTAGATGGATAGATTGCTAACTCAGTAGAGGGATGATAGGAAGATAAATACATACATACATAGATGTGTAGATACATAGATAGAAAAATGATAGCCAATAGGAATATAGGTATATATATAGAGAGAGGAAGATGATAGGAAGATAGATACATAGATGGACAGATATATAGATAGGAAAAGGATAGATGATAGACACATAGATACATAGGTAGGTAGATCAATAGATAGGAAGATAGGAAGATGATAGGAAGATAGATGGATAGATTAAAAATGATTGATTGACAGGAAGACAGAGAAACAGAGAAAGATGAGAGATAGTAGACAGCCTACAAAGCATCTGATAAGTATTTTCTCAAACTATGAAAGGAAAACTAGGAGTAAACTAAAATGCACTGATAAATCGAAAGTATTAACAAAGCTGAGAAACTAGATTCCCTAGTGATAAGACACAAGTAGCAGAAACTATAAAAGCTGGCTCATTACAAAAGAAAATGAGTGAAGAGTGTAGTTTCTACAGCTTAGAGGTTATCACCCTCTAAGCCAGCCAGAGTGTTTCTCCGAGCACTAAATAAACTACAAACACATTGGCAAATGACTGCTCAGTCATTTAAATTAAAAATTAATAATAATGGGCCGACTTTCCAACCATATTTCTGAAGGTTACAGAAAAATCGCCTGTTGGCAATTACAGAAATTGCCAAAGGATAATTCAAAGGAGCGTGGGCCTGTTGATGTCTGTCCCGCTTCCAAGGGCTTCTGGCTCTAGCATCCTGTGCAATTCTCTTGGTGCTTAAACTCCGTTTCATTAACTTTTCTACTACAACAGCTAAGGAAATGAAGCATTTCAATATCCAACCTCCAGTAATTATTTAAAACAGATTTAGATTCATTCAAATAAACAACTCCATGGAAATCTCATATTTTCAGCTCTATTTGAAGCTCAACATGGTCAGAGAATGAGAAGTCACACATATGAAGATACAGGGAATCAGTGACAGAACTAAAATCAGAACTCCCTTCTTGCTGACTTTTCCATCACGCATTTGCAGCCAACAAGAATTCATTATGCACGCAGGCAAAATGAATTGACTAAATGTATTTTGAAGTAGACTCTGGGGGTCCTTTAATTCTTGAGTAATCATGGCTTCCTTGTGATATTTTGTCTTAATTTCTGAGGAATTTCAAATACAGACAGACGATAATAATAGCTTTGGTAAAACAATAATTACCTGTTTTAAAAACACAGGACACAATCATATTTGTCAAATAGCTCTGCAGATTCCAAATGGACTGAAAGGCTGGTCATAAAGGAGATTACCAATTCTGATAATTGTATGGTAATGGAAACTTCAGGGAGAACAGAAAACTGAGCTACACAGAAAATTGGAAACTCTTATTTAAGCTCATTTCTCCACAATTCTTCTGGCCTCAAAAATGGATGGAATGAAGTGTCAGAGTTATTAACAATTAATATGAAATTATTACTTGTAGTGTCTTTGGTCAGGCTAAGTCGGAGCTTCTAGCTAAGACAAGTTGATGGGTGTAATTAAGTTGCTAATAAAGAGGTACAGACTGATGAAAATCCACAAAGGCTTTAAGAGGTTAATTAATTTATCATTCCTCCTTCAACCTCATCTCTTTTGCTCAGCCTGTGCCAGGTGCTAAGCCTGGGGCCTGGCACAGAACAGGAGGTCAACACAATCAGTCTACGGAATGAATGGCCCCCACGAACGCACCTCTTGACCTGTCTGAGAGCATCAGCCAATAAGGTGCATGGCAATGTTATTCCCAGGCCCCACACATGAGACAGGAGATACCATGATACTCTGTCTTTTATCGTGACGTTTTTCCACCATTTCCACCATGTACAAATCATTACCAGGTGCTCTCAGTTCCTTTATGCCTCAAATGCCCATCATTTGACCTCGGTGCCTCCCCGCACTCCAAGCGTAGCCATCTCATCATAGTCCACTGCGGCTTCCTCACAGGCTCATGCTTCTTTCAAGTTGGAGAAGAGTATGTTGGTTTACTGAAGCAAGTCCCATTTCACAAGCAGAAACGTCGAATGATTTTCTCCAGTTCCACACAGACATTTAACAGTAAATTGAGAATCAGAATTTAAACCCCAGTGCTCCTGATCTAAAGTGAGCTCAACTCTAATGTCACCATCCTTCTCACCATATTAATGTCTAATATATAGTATATAATATACAAATATATAAGATTGATCAACATTCTTCAATTAACATATAATAAAAATTTATATTCACTAACTGGATTGTATATGAAATATACTATAATAAATGAGTGGTTTTAATAATTACAGTTTATATCAAATATTAACGTTGAATAATAATAATTTTACAACTTTATGGTTTCTACCCTTGGTTCCATGTGCTGTAATTACCTAATTTATCTTACTGAATTCTCATACTAACAATATGACTCAATATTATTACCTTCCATTTTCAGGGGTCACTGTTGTCCGGAAATATTAGATGGTTTATCCAGAGTTCATCTAGTAAGGGGTAGAGCCAGACTCGAATCCAAATGTCTAACTCTGAAGTATATGTTCCTTCCCTATAGCACAATGGCTTTTTGTTATAATAAATAAAATAAAAAATACTTTATGGTTTCCCTTTTCCTTTATATTTCTATCCAAAAGGGAAATCTCACTGCATGTGTCACTAGTGCCTCAAATTTTTCAGATTTTTCAAAATGGCTTGAACAGAGGTCCAAACACTGTCTCAGGTAGTTTTCACTATTTCTTTCTGTGGTAATTTTCTTCTTGTCAGTTCTGAAAAATGTGAAAACTTTCTTCATAGATTTGCTCATGTTCTTTTTTCTTTCTGCTTTATGTTCAATCCCACAGGCTTCAAAGAATATGTCACTTTTCCACCTAACATAATTTACTACTCACTTTTTGTCGAAAACCATGACTTTCATAGACCCTCCAAGACTCAGGGTTTCTAACAAAAAATCCCCACACTTCACATCATGGAAACCAAGGAAAAGTCTGTTGCATTCTAAATCCCATTAATGACACAATATTAATAAATAAACACATGTGTGCATGTGTATTAGGCCATTCCTGCATTGCTATAAAGAAATACCTAGACTAGGTAATTTATAAAGACATTTAGGTGGCTCACGTTTCTGCAGACTGTACAGGAAACAAGGTGCTGGCATCTGCTTGGGTTCTGGGGAGGCCTTAGGGATCTTTCAATCATGGCAGAAGGCCAAGGGGGAGCAGGCGTCTCACACGGCCAGAACGGGAGCAAGACAGAGTTGAGGGGGGAAGTGCCACACACTTTTAAATGACCAGATCTTGTGGGAACTCACTATCATGAAGATAGCACTAAGTCGTGAGGGATCCACCCCCGTGATCCAAACATCTCCCATCAGACATTACCCCCAGCATCGGAGAGTAAAATTCAACATGAGATTTGGGCGGGGATAAATATCCAAACTATATCATTTCTCCCCTGACCCCTCCCAATTCTCATATCCTTCTCATATTGCAAAATAAAATCCTGTCTTCCCAACAGAAGCTCAAAGTCATAACTCATTCCAGTATTAAGTCTCATCTGAGACAAGGCAAGTCCCTTCCACTTATGAACTTGGAAAATCAAAAATAAGTTTGTAACTTCTAAGATACAATGGAGATATAGGTATTGGGCAAACTTTCCCACTCCAATAGGGAGAAATTGGCTGAGAGAAAGGGGCTGGTCTGGGTACAGTGGCTCACACCTGTAATCCCAGCACGTTGGAAGGCCGCGGCAGGTGGATCACAAGGTTGATCGCAAGGTGGATCACAGCGCGAGACCAGCCTGGCCAACATGGCGAACACTCTGTCTCTACTAAAAATACAAAAATTAGCTGGGCATGGTGGTGGGTACCTGTAATCCCAGCTACTTGGGAGGCTGAGGTAGGAGAATCGCTTAAAACTGGAAGGCGGAGGTTGCAGTGAGCCAAGATCACACCACTGCACTCCAGCATGGGCAACAGAGCAAGACTCTGTTTGAGAAAAAAAAAAAAAAAAGAAACAAAGAAAGGGGTTACATGCCCCATTTAAGTTTGACACCCAGCAGGGCAGTCAGTAAATCTTAAGGCTCCAAAATAACCTCCTTTGACTCTGTCTTATATCCAGGGCTCATCACTACAAGGGCTGGTGTCCCAAGGCCTTGGTCAGCTTTGCCTCTGTAGTTTTGCAGGGAGCAGCCCCCAGGGCTGCTCTCAGGAGCTGGAGTTGAGTACCTGTGGCTTTTTCATGCTGAGGGGGCAAACTGCTTGTAGATCCACCATTCTCAGGGTCTGGAGGGCAGCGATCCCTCCTCACAGCTCCACTAAGCAGTGCCCCATTGGAGACTCTGTGTGAAGTTTCAACCCCACATTTCCCTTGGCACTGCCCTAGTAGAGGTTCTCTGTGAGTGCTCTGCACCTGCAACAGGCTTCTGCCTGGATGCCCAGGCTTTTTTCATACATACTCCAAAATCTAGGTGAAGGCTATTAAGCATTCTTCTTTCTTGCATTCTGCACACCTACAGGCTTAACACCACAAGGAAGCTGTCAAGGCATATGGCTTGCACCCTTTGGAGCAGTGGCCTGAGCTGTACCCGGGCACTTTTGATTCAAAGATGGAACCAGAGCAGCAAGGATGTGGAAAGCAGTGTCCTGAGGATGCACAGGGCAGTAGGGCCCTGGGCCTAGCCCATGAAACCATCTTCTCCCCCTAGGATTCAGGGTCTGTGATGGGAGGGTCTGCCATGAAGTTCTCTGAAATACCTTCAAGGCCTTTTCCCCACTGTTTTGGAATATTAGCACTTGGCTCTCTTTCAGTCATGCAAATTTCTCTAACAAGTAGCTGCTCCACAGCCTTCTTGAATTCCTCTTTCTGAAAAAGCTTTTTTCTTCCTCTGCCATGCGGCCAGGCTGCAAATTTTTTTAAACTTTTTTTTTTTTTTTTTGAGACGGAGTCTCGCTCTGTCGCCCAGGCTGGAGTGCAGTGGCCAGATCTCAGCTCACTGCAAGCTCCGCCTCCCGGGGTTTACGCCATTCTCCTGCCTCAGCCTCCTGAGTAGCTGGGACTACAGGCGTCGGCCACCACGCCCGGCTAGCTTTTTTTTTTGTATTTTTTTAGTAGAGACGGGGTTTCACCGTGTTAGCCAGGATGGTCTCGATCTCCTGACCTCGTGATCCACCTGTCTCGGCCTCCCAAAGTGCTGGGATTACAGGCTTGAGCCACCGTGTCCAGCCCTTTTTAAACTTTTGTGCACTGCTTCCTGTTTAAATATAAATTTCAATTTTAAGTCATTTATTTGCTCCCACATTTGAACGTAGGCTGTATAAAGCAGGCAGACCACATTTGGAATGCTTTGCTGCTTCAGAATTTCTTCCACCAGATACCCTAACTCATTACTCCGAAGTTCAAAGTTCCACAGGTCCCCAGGGAAGGGGCGCAATGCAGCCAAGCTCTTTGCTAACACATAACACACCTGACCTTTGCTCCTATTCCCAGTAAGTCTCTCATTTCCATCTGAGACCCCATCAGCCTGGTCTTCATTGTTTGTATCACCATTAGCATTTTTGTCACAATTATTTACCCAGTCTCTAAGAAGTTACAAACTTTCCTTTATCACCCTTTCTTATGTTGAGGCTTCCAAACCGTCCCAACCTCTGTCTGCTACCCAGTTCCAAAGCTGCTTCAACATTTCCAGGTATCTTTATAGCAAGACCCCACTCCTTGGTACCAATTTTCTGTATTAGGCAATTCTTGCATTGCTATAAAGCGATACCCGAGACTGGGTAATTTATAAGAAAACGAGGTTTAATTGGCTTATGGTTCTGTGGGCTTTATAGGAAGCATGGTGCTGGCATCTGTTCAGTTTCTGGGGAGGCCTGAGGGAGCTTTTAATCATGGCAGAAGGCCAAGGGGGAATAAGTATGTCACACTGTCACATGGCCAGAGCCGGAGTAAGAGGTGGGGGGGTGGGGGTGCCACACACCCAGATCTCAAAAACACTCATTATCATGAAGATAGCACCAAGCCATGAAGGATGATCCACCCCTATGATCCAAACACGTCTTTCCAGGCCCACCTCCAGCTTTGGGAATTACAATTCAACGTGAGATTTGGGCAGGGACAAATGTCTAAATCTAAACTATCTTAGTATGTATATAATTTCATGCTGAAAGGATCATTAAAATGTAAGTGGGAGTTGAACAGTGAGAACATATGGACACAGGGAGGGGAGCATCACACACACCGGGGGACATCAAGGGGTGGGGAGCAAGAGGAGGGAAAGCATTAGGACAAATACCTAGTGCAACTAATGCATGCAGGGCTGAAAACCTAGATGGCAGGTTGACAGATGCAGCAAACCACCATGGCACATGTATGCCTATGTAACAAATCTGCACGTTCTGCACATGTATCCCAGAACTTAAAGTAAAATAAAAAATAAAATAATAAAATGTATGTCTGACATACATTTTTAAAAATACAACTCAAGCCATATGCACAACAGTAATTTTCAACTTGAAGTGGATTATTTCTCACATGATTTTCAGATTTAAAAATAAATGCAATATCCATTTTCCATTTGAATGGATAAGGCTTTTTGGAAAATGTGAGCAGAAAAACTCCCATTCATCGACACCGTTACAGTCACCGATTCACCCGACATCAAAACAACCTAAATGCAGACATTCCATCTGAACTCTACTCCATGGATGCATCGCAAATATGCCATTTCATATATTAATAATTTGGTCACCAAACCTGTCCAGTTATGAAGGCAGCATCTATCTCAGAACAGTGCACCATGTGCACAAAATTGAAACTCCTGTGCCCCTCGGTTGATCTCTACTGTTTTACTCCCCATGACACCTGGAAGCAAGCATTCCAGTAAATGAAATGCCCATGTATAATCCACTGGTCTATTAACAGAAAACAGGCACAGTAAATGATTTTCTGGATAATGCATTCCATACAATGCTCATACAAGTTATTTTTTAGAAGAAATCAATGGTACCTCGAAAGGTTCAAGAGTAAGAGTGAATGGTAGAGAGTCTCGAGTCTCAGGGCATCTGAGATCACTTCTTCCGGAGTCCATGTCTGCACAAATTCAAACTATTACAATTAGAGGCTGAAAGTTTTGTTTCCTAGCTTTTACATGGAAGAGTCCAATTAATGATTTTGTCTATTAACCTGACCAAACTAGGAGTATGGAGCCGAAGAATGTATCAAACCAATCCACAAAACAATTGCTCTGAACTAGAATCAACAACAAAGATTTTAACAATTATCACCTCTAAAAAAGCATAGCTAAGAACAAGCTTCAGATTTTTTTTTTTTTAAATCAGAGAATAAATCAATATGCCAAGGATGTGCTATTTTAAAGAATATTATGTTAATATGAACCAGAAAATGTTCCACCAAGCTTGTCATGTCATGGTCAAAATACTTTGAAGAACACAATTCTTGGCGTAGGTGTTTATGTGCACGTGTGCCTGGGTTTCTAGCCCAAATTAAAGAGCTGTTGGAACACTCTCAGATGTTTCATTTGTAGGCCTCCTTTTAATAGTGTCCCGATTTTAGTTAGCACTAGGGAAGCAGATGTGGCAGAGAAACGATGCCAAGAATCTGAACTTTACATCTCCACTTCTAGTGAAGGCATGAGGTTCTTCCATTTCAATGCACGGTATCATATTGGTTGGCACAGCTTGCCGAATATCTGAATACTTGCATATGTATATATATACATAGGTGTATGTGTGGTGCCCAGTTTTCAGTATTAATGGGAACATAAACCTCATGCTAATTCTGATGCAAAACCCAGTATTTGTCTTCAAGTGTCAGACAATATTAAGAATAGACAAAATTGGTTGTGAAAAATCTCCCCAGTCAACTCTTCTCCTGATGAAAAATTAAATCATAAAATTAATTTTTTCCACTCTTTTTTGTAAAAATGAAACGCAACTCTCACAAATTCCCAATGCTATTTCTTCAAGTTTGTTAAAATGATGCTAAAGTTCTTGAATAAATACAAAATTCCTATCATCTCTGATGAAAATTTTGCAAATAGAGTGAGGAAAAGGACTTGACTGCATTTGATATGAAAACATATTATTGTTATTTCAATTAAAGCACCATGGACTTGGCATAGGAAATCATGCATGTAAACAGAAAGAACAGAATGTCCAGAAATAGATATCCACCTACCAGATGATTTAATACAGAAAGTAGTTGGAATTTTAAATCAGTGAAAAAAAATTAGTGGGGAAAATAATTGCCCAGCAAAATATTTAATAAATGACACTCAGATAACTGGGTAGCCATCTGAGAGGGTGACATCTTAAAATAGGATCAAACTGGGATCAACACAGATTCACTCTAGAATATGAAGCGAATACTTATGTGTATAAACGAAGCTACACATTAGAAAATTAGTAGCTTAATATATAAATGAAATCATTCAAATTTTAGAAAAATAGATCAATTTTAACAGAAAATAGAGAGGACTTTTCTAGGCCACAGTTCATAAAGATTAAGATGTTTCCATTCATAGACCAGAAAACACATTTGCAATACAGATGACTGACAAGTGGCTAATAAATTATTGTACAAAGAACTTTCAATAAAATTGAATAAGACCAAAGAAAAATGGGAAAATCATGAGAACATGAACTTAAAAACAAATAAAATGTAATAGTCAAGAAATCACCAAAAAAAAAAGCTCTACTGAGTAACGATCAAATGAATGAAAACGGAAACAATGAGTGATTTTTTTTGTTTCATTTTGACTGTCAGATGTGCAAGAATTAAAAAGATTGGCAATTATGATTTTTTTATTGCAACATAAATTATTCCACACATAGAGGCTCCAAACAGCACCCATTTACTACAACACGATTTCTGAAGGTCAGGCATGGGCGTGGCCTCACCCTGAGGGTGGCAGCAGGCTGCTTTCTCGCCTGGAGGCACGGGAAGAATCCACTTGGAAGCTCACTCAGGTGGTGATGGAAATAGGTTTCTCGCATTTGCACAGCTGAATGTTTCCTGACTGGCTGTGGGCTCTAAGCACCTGGAGGCCCTGTGTCTTTCTTCATCTTCCAAGCCAGCTACAAAGGCTCTCCCTCACATCCAGTCTCTCTCAGGCCTTCAGTCTCTGACCTGTAAGAACCCTGCCCCTAGAAGAGCCTGTCTGGTGAGGTTCCACAGTCTCAGCACATTCTCCCTTTCTGAAGAGCAGCTGTGCCAACAACACAACCTAATCACAGGAGGAGGGCCCACTGCACCCCCAGGTCCATAGGGAGCAGTCTACCCAGGGCGTCCGTCATCCAGCCCCCTCTTAGAATGCTACCTTCACCACACTCCTCAAACACAGAAGCTTCCGGAAGCAAGCCATCACACCTGGAGTGGAGCAGCCTATTCGGATTACCTGAAGCTCAGTTTGACAAGATAACCCAATATGTCACCTGTTCATTTCCTGTGTTTCACTTTCAAGAAATTTTATCCTGTGGCAATAAGTGGAAGAAAGTGCAAAGATGTTTCTGAATGAATACACCTGTCTGCATTTTATCTTAGTTAGAAATGACATAACTGGTCAATGAAATTGCAATAAAGATACAAATAAATATTTTAAAATAGAATTTTTGGCATTTTATTATAATTTTTGGATATAAAATAATGTTTATGCAATATCATGGAAAGTGTGATATCATTCAATTGATATAAAAACCGATTATAGATATAATAGATATGTTTACTGATGTGGTTTGTATCTGTGTCCCCACTCTAATCTCATGTTAAATTGTAACTCTCAGCAGTGGAGGTGGGGCCTGGAGGGAGGTGACTGGATCATGGGGCCGGATCTCTCATGAATGGCTTAGCACCAACCTCTTGGTGCTGTCCTCATAATAGTGAGTGAGTTCTTGCAAGATCCGGTTGTTTACAAGTGTGTAACACCTCCCCTCTCGCTCTCTCTTGCTCCTACTTTTGCCAGGCGATGTGCCTGATCCCCCTTCACTCTCTGCCATGATTGGAAGCTTCCTGAGGCCTCCCCAGAAGCAGATGCTGCCATACTTCCTGTCCAGCCTGCGAAACTGAGCCAATGAAACCTCTTTTCTTTATAAATTACCCAGCCTCAGGTATTTTTTTCTTTTACATTTTATTTTATTTTTTTTAGACAGAGTCTCGCTTTGTCACCGAGGTTGGAGTGGAGTGCAATGGCGTGATCTTGGCTCACCACAACCTCCTCTACCTCCTGAGTTCAAGTGATTCTCCTGCCTCAGCCTCCCGACTAGCTGGGATTACAGGCATGCGCCACCACACCTGGCTAATTTTGTATTTTTAGTAGAGACAGGGTTTTTCCATGTTGGTCAGGCTGGTCTCAAACTCTCAACCTCAGCTGATCTGTCCACCTAGGTCTCTGAAAGTGCTGGGATTACAGGCACGAGCCACCATGCCAGGCCAGTCTCATGTATTTCTTTACAGCAAGAATAGCCTAATACATTTATAGAGGTATGTTAAAAACTAATAGATTTACATAACTTTTGTGGGTTGCAGTTTATTTATTTTTTGTCCCTTCCTTTTATATTTCTGGACTACATAAATGTATTTTAACCCGCAGACACATTAAGTAAGAAATATGTTGGCCAGGCGTGGTGGCTCACGCCTGTAATCCCAGCACTTTGGGAGGCTGAGGTGGGCAGATCACGAGGTCAGGAGATCAAGACCATCCTGGCTAACAGTGAAATCCTGTCTCTACTAAAAACACAAAAAAATAAAAATGAAATAAAATAAAATAGCCGGGCGTGGTGGTGGGTGCCTGCAGTCCCACCGACTTGGGAAGCTGAGGCAGGAGAATAGCATGAACCTGGGAGGCAGAGCTGGCAGTGAGCTGAGATCACGCCCCTGCACTCCAGCCTGGGCAACAGAACAAGACTCCATCTCAAAAAGAAAAAAGAAAAAAAAAAAAAGAGGAAATACACTGTCATTGTTTATTTTTAAAAGTTTGTGTCTGTATTCTTTTGCCAGGGCTGCCATAACACTACACCACGTAACAACAGAGATGCATTTTCTCACAGTCCTGGAGGCTGGAAGTCCCACAGCAGGTGTCTGCAGGGTTGGTTCTGCCTGAGCCTGTCTCCTTGGTGTGTAGACGTCATCTTCTCGTTGTGTCTCCGCATGGTCGCCCCTCTGTGCGCCTCTGTCTCTGCAGGCTGATTTCCTCTTCATATGAGGATGCCAGCCACATTGGATTAGGGTTCACCCTAATGACTTTAACTCGATCACCTCTGTAAAGACCCTCTCTCCAAATAAGTCCCGTTCTAAGGTACTGGCAGTTAGGACTCTAACATACTTTTCTTGAGGGGACTCAGTTGAACCCATGACACCAGGTAGCAGGCGGAACCTCCAGACTGTCTATCTCTGGTGCCACTGCCCAGTCACAGGGCTCTGTGGCTCTGCTACACTGGAGATGCTCCAATTGCTGGAAGATATTCCCCTAACTGCTCTTACTATTTTTAAAAGTTGAAGACCGCACCACCGCTGGCCTAATTTCAAGCTGTTTCCTCCCAGCAACACTGTTTATGTTAGAAACCTCATGAAAGAAAGGATTGGTGACATGGTTGAGCCACATTCATTTCTCCATAAATTCATATTGATGACAATTGTGACCCAGGCTTTGCGCAAAATGCTGGAGATCCAAAGCAGAATCTCTGCCTTTTCTTTAAGAAGTCTGTTGTCTCGGCCGGGCGCGGTGACTCAAGCCTGTAATCTCAGCACTTTGGGAGGCCAAGATGGGCGGATCACGAGGTCAGGAGATCGAGACCATCCTGGCTAACCCAGTGAAAGCCCGTCTCTACTAAAAAATAAAAAAAAAAAAAAATAGCCGGGTGAGGTGGCGGGCGCCTGTAGTCCCAGCTACTCGGGAGGCTGAGGCAGGAGAATGGCGTGAACCCAGAAGGCGGAGCTTGCAGTGAGCTGAGATCTGGCCACTGCACTCCAGCCTGGGCAACAGAGCAAGACTCCGTCTCAAAAAAAAAAAGAAGAAAAAAAAAAAGAAGTCTGTTGTCTCATATGGGTATATGATTTTTTAGATTGAGGGTACATGTGCCTTTTGTTATGTGGATATACTACATAATGCAGGAGATTGGGCTTCTAGTGTACTCATCACCTGAGTAGCGAACATTGTATCCAACAGGCACCCCTCACCCCTGGCTCACCATCCTTCCTCCCTCACTGTTTTTGGAGTCATAAGTGTCGATTCTTTCCATCCTATATCCATGTGTGCCCAGGTATGTGTGTTAAACCCATGCACATTAGGTACCTGCATCTCTGGTGTTTTTGTGAAAGCAGAGACTCCAGACTTCCTGGAGCCTGCCAAATCAGAATTGTGCAGGGCTGGGAGTCAGGAATTCGTTTTTTAAACTTTGCAAGGTAAGAACCACTGGTCAAGGAGGACTGGACAGCTACACAAATATGATACTGAAGTAAGAAATGCCAAGACATGGACAAAAGGCCACAGTGGGTACCTAGGTACCCCAAGACCCAGCAGACTGCCTGGGAGCTGAGCCCTGAAATGAGATGAGAAGCAACTCCTCACCTCGACAACAGTGCATCAAAGGTGGGAAAACAGGCAAAGCGCACACTGTCTGCATCGATGTGGTCTACATGGACATAAACACCTGCCTTCCAGCCTCAGGTGGGAAAACAGACAAAGCGCACACTGTCTGCATCGATGTGGTCTACGTGGACATAAACACCTGCCTTCTAGCCTCAGGTGGGAAAACAGACAAAGGGCACACTGTCTGCATCAATGTGGTCTATGTGGACATAAACACCTGCCTTCAAGCCTCAGGGCAAAGCACTCATTTTCCCTCTGATGGTCTCCGGGCAGAAGCCCCATCCCGGCTGGCAGGTCCAGCCACCTCCAGCACGTAGTAGTCACTTCCTTTGAATTGTTCGCTTGTTTTTCCTATCTCGGCTACCTCCACTTTAAGAATTTAGAAAGCCAACTTCCCCAGGAGCCTGAGGCTTACGCCTGCATGCCCATCGGGGTCTTACCCACTGCAGCCCCCACCCAGGCTTGCCTACACATTTTCCTCCACAGCTGCTCTTCTTTCTGCCAGGGACTGACATTTCCAAACTGTCACTTTCACAGGTCGAGGCTGCTGCTGTGCCTCTTCCATGAAAGACCGTAACCTATCCTTCAGTGTTAGCTGGTATCTTAAACTGCACACAGGGGCTTCACTATCTTTACTCCTCTTTGCCTTTTACTGATTTAGGAGCTATCATTTTCAAAGTTCCTCCTGCTGGAGTGGAATGTTCTGGGCTGACTTTTTCATCTCCATTTCCCATTTGCCTCTGTTTGCCTTATCCTCACATGCTCCCTTTGTTTGCTTTTTGAAATATTTTCAGTATTCAATGTCAGGTGTATTTCTCCATGCGAAGCACGTTAAACTCCATTATAGCATTTTTTAAATGTGTGAGATACATAATCTCTATTAGCCACTCTTATGCACAGGACCCTTGATTATTTTATGAAATATTATTACTTTGCATATTTTGTACAGTTCCTTGTGCAGAAAGGTCAAGGTCTTCCTATCACTACTACTATTATACAAAATTACCCTTTCTGCACATTTCCACTGACTACAATACTGCTTTTATTATTAACCACATTTCACACACAGTTAGAATATGTGAAGTTTTGGGATGCTCAGTGTGTGCTAAACGTCGACAGAGGAAATGCATTATGTAATTGAATGAATAAGCATGCTGGGTTTTAGCACATGGTAGAGGAAAATTATATGTCTTCAGTAAAATGCCTGACATATGATTTGTAAACTGCAGAAAATCAAACTGATATTGGTGGCATTGGACTCTGCATTTCAGTCTGATTTTGGAAGATTAATTTGATCCAGGTTTGGCAGACTATGGCTTGCAGGTCAAAACCAGCCTGCAGCCTGTTTTTGTACAGCTCGCAAGATAAAAATGGCTCTCACATTGTTTTCTTAATTGTGAAACATTTACAGACAAAGAATATGCCACCGAGACTGCATATGACCCCCAAAGACTGAAGGTCTACCTGGCCCTTTACAGGAAAAGAGAATCAATGTCTGATTCCAGCTACCATGAACAAGAAGGGAAATGTGTCACCAGCTTAGTTACCTAAACATTGCTGACTTGCCATTCAACAACACTTTGCCTGACAGCCAACCAACAGGTTTACACCAAAAACATTCCTGGGTACAAACATGTCTGACTGCATGAGAATTCCTTTTTTGTTGGGCTCCTGTTCTTACCTGGCAGTATGATAAAGGTTTCATGCCAACATTTGCGTTTAATCTTTCAAACCAGGTCAGGGAGCACCTTTATGCCCATTTGCAAATAAAGAAGTTCAGTGAAGTCACTTGCCCTGTCCAGGGTCACGCAGCCAGAAAATGCTGGGGATGGGAGGAACCCATCACTCAACTGCGGGAGCCTGACTGTACAACTGCACAGTGTTGTCTGTACCCAAGCACTCCTTTCGAATCCCGCAAGAATGTATGGGGTAGATTTAAGCAAGGGCAAATGGGATAAACCTCATTTCACAACATACTTGATGGGAGTTGGCCAGTTTGAGCTATATGGACTGTGTGGATTCACATTCTGAGAATTTACAGTCTGACTGACATAATGCCTACAACCTATTCTGATTGTAGGCATGATAGCATACATACACATACATACCATAGCATGTGATTTGACATTTAGGCACACAAGCATACACACACACACACATATCATAGCATGTGATTTGACATTTAAAATCCCAGAAATTTCTATTTAAGTTTCTAATGAAATCTAAATGTCTAGAAATCTTGTATTAATACACAAAACAGAGGAGGAGATTGATAATGAAATAGAAGCAAATATATATGCATATAAAAAATCAAGATAAAAGTCTCAACTACCTATGCTCTTTATGTTCATAAGTGAAGGATTGTAAGATTTACAAAATACCTCAATTAATTCATTTATACCAGGTCTCCTAACATATCCTCCTAACATTTGACAACGATGTTGTTTAAAAAAATTTTTTTTTTTTTTTTGAGGCGGAGTCTCGCTCTGTTGCCCGGACTGGAGTGCAGTGGCCGGATCTCGGCTCACTGCAAGCTCCGCCTCCCGGGTTCACGCCATTCTCCTGCCTCAGCCTCCCGAGTAGCTGGGACTACAGGCGCCCGCCACCTCACCCAGCTAGTTTTTGTATTTTTAGTAGAGACGGGGTTTCACCGTGTTAGCCAGGATGGTCTCGATCTCCTGACCTTGTGATCCGCCCATCTCGGCCTCCCAAAGTGCTGGGATTACAGGCTTGAGCCACCGCGCCCGGCTAAAAAATTTTTTATAAAGTAAAAGGAGTTTCCTCTGAGAGATGCTCTCTCTGTGGGTAAACACCATGTTTAGGGGGTGAATGCATGGTATAATGGAAATAGCTTAGATTTTGGAATCTGAAAGGCTGGAGCTTAAATCCCACCTGAGATAATTAGGCTTTTTTTTTTTTCTGTAACATTGTCTGTGAGTGACAGCATCTATGAGGACTGAAGAGATACACACGGACATATATCCATGTGCGTCCTCTGTCCCCTCCACCCACCTCTTTGCACCAGTTTGCGTCCTTTGCCATGCTATGTATAGGCAGAATACAGGCAGCTATCTCGATCTAAAAGTTCTGACTTTAAAAACAGAAGCTTAATCACGTAATTTGTGAGAATGATTGCTTTTTGTCCTCTTTATTGGCTGGAAAACGCTAGCAAATCATAAATAAACAATAGACAAACTCCACTCCAAGCAAAAGCCACAGCTGATAGAAGGCTCTGAGAACCAGACCTTGAAAGTAAATAGCTGTCTGGGAGTCGCTCTCTCTTTGACCAGGGAACTTGAAAGCAGTGCACTCCGACGTGCCAGTTTAACTGGATCTTTGAGATAACACAGAAAATTTCAGTTCTAATTCAGGCTTCTCCTCAAGATGAATAAGATTAGTGTGCTGATAGGAGATAGGAAACAGCTGCTTGGCAGAGTTTCTTACTTTAAGGCAGGAAATGAAGCCTGAGGACAGAAGCTCTGCCTGGCTTTATCAAGGACGATAAAAACCAACACAGATTTTCAGAGAGAAATAATTTAAAAGGTCAGGCAAAGTGAGAAAAACAACCTGGAATTCCCTGAAACCAATAAAATACATCTTGCTGGCCCCATCTTCTCACTGACAGACGATTGGTAGCGAAACTTTTATTTGCTGAATCCAGAAGCTAATTGCAAGCCGTCAGGGGGTCTCGGGAAGAGCTCTGTCGGGATTGTGGCCTGGGTTCTGCCACTTTGAACCCCACAATTCGGGATGGGTTTGGAGAGGGTGCCTCCCAAATCCCCTTCGAGACCTAACAATCATAACTCGCATGCATGTCATATTTGAAGGCTTATCCTATATTATTTATTTAATCCTCTCAGTAATTCTGGGACGTAGATATCCAAATCTCTATTTTACACGGCCAAAAGCAGGCTTGAAGAGATCAGGGCTCCCTGGCCTTCTGGGGGCTAATTTTGAAGGGGATGACCCTCACAATGTATCCTCTGATTTCAAATCCAAGTCATTTTTCTCTAAAAAATGTGATGCATCTATAATATCACTGGCAAAAAAAGTGAATTAAAATAGAAGAGAATAAAAACAAATTCTAAATAATTTTTAAAGGGAAAAATATTCTCAAATATGTATCTTAGAAAATTATGGCTTAGTGATTTTCCAAATTTAAAATGTTTACCAAATGGCTACAAGGGGCAGGGCATTCTGCTCGGGTCCGAGGGGCATAGTGGCATTTACATGGTTTGTAAGATCAGTAGTTAGGGGGCCTAAAAGAGAATGAGCTCAATATTCTAGGTTTGATCTTGCTCATTTATTAAAAGGCAACCGTTACATTTTAGTAACCATTTGGATATATTATTCTAGGCATTTTTGTAAAGGAGATGAATGAATGTCCTTTATGCATTCAGAAAGTTTATAAATTGTATTTATTTTATGTAAGAATAAACGGACTGCTTTTCAAATCATTGAGAAAAAATATAATATCAACTCAAGGATAACTGTAATATTAAACAGATCAATACAGATTTTGAGTTCCCAATGCCCCAAAGAGATATGTGCCATTCTTAAAAATTATTTTTCCTTTTTTACAGTTTTCAAATAAAATAATTAAATAACTATGATGACCTTTAAGTTGGACACGAAAGTCTTAAAATATTTTAACATTTGCATCTGTAATTACATTCCCAATTATCTCAACAACCTTCTATATGATTTATTGCAGGATTTATAACCACTTTTGACCAAATGTGAGATGCTGTCAGAGTCTACACTGTTATTTATTTTGTGGTAGAGCTGCCTAGTTTGAAATGCATCACAGCAGATAGTCTTTCTGTAATTAAAATTGTATTCATTTGAATTGGTCCTTATAAAACTTACAAAGTCAAATACAATAAAGCAAATGAAGCACCCAGTATCTTAAACTAATTTAAAATCCACTGGCTCATTACTGGTAATTTTTAAAACTCCATCTTTTCTTAGCCTCAGACTCACTACTGGGGACAGCTTGCCCCCTGGACCTGAAGCACAAATGTCAAAATCAATTTCGTGCAGCTTCCTTTCCCTCACGTGGCCCTTATTTCAGTGAGTGGTACCAAATACTCCCAGCAATCAAGCCCTCCACCAACATATGTCATTCCAGATTTATCTCTTCCTTTTCACCTGCTTTCAGGAGCGACTGTGGACTCTGTTTCCTAAGTATTTTCAATATCTGTTTTCATGCAAAACTTGTTTCTCCCTGTATTCCTAGAAGTCTTCATATCCCTCAAACACACATTGCTATAACCCACTGAGTACTCGTGTATTCCAGACAGGATTCACGCCAATCATTCATGATGCCACTGAAAGATCAAGCTTTCTAAAATGCAGGTGGGATTCTGTCTCTTTTGCTCTTTAGTGGAGTCTCATCGAGCAAGGACAGAAGGTGAAAGCCACATAAACGTGCAGCTGAGATTCTCCACGGGCTGTTCCTGCCCATTTCTCCAGCCCATTGTCCTCCACCACGTCCCCTTCACATTCCAGCTCAGATATCCCATCAGAGAAAACTATCCTGGACCTTCTGCGCTGCCCCCACTGGATGACCATCCATTCCTGCTGATTATCATTTTGAATTGTCCTTACTAGTTTATAAGACTCTCTCCCTCCGTACTAGCAGAGTCATAAGAGCTGGGAATATTTTTTATTCACCTTGGTACCTGCCCTGAAGCGCCTAACTCAGAACTAAGTTTGAATTGAAAAGAAAACAGGCATAACTTCCTTAATATTTGTATGAGGCTTCAGACCCACAGCAACAACCTTAATCTACAAAAACAGACACATAGCTAACATCGCTTTGCCTGTATCTGAAGTAATACAAAAGGAAGTATGTCAAGATATATACCCTCTCCATAAACATAGCCCTTGTATCTACTTTTATTTTGGACAGTGTGCTTGAGGCCTAGAGGCTTCAGAGGTAAAACCTGTAACTTTATCCCTACAGATGTGCTACGTGGAGATTCTCATGTCTCCAGCTTCATATCGAATGTGAACCTCTATGGGAAAAATAAAATCATGAAAGACTTCTGAGCTGATTTGAGTGGCGATGATGTGGTGATGTGTTAATTTAGCTGGGGTTTTTGAAAATTTTTTTCCTATGTGGAGTTTTAAACATTTTAAAGAAAGACCTCACCTAGTCTTTTATTTCATATTTCATTTTTATTTTATTTTATTCGGTTTTATTTCATAATTATGAATTGTCAGCAATTCAGGATCACATAAATGGTGACGATTCTTCCATATATATTAACTCTCTTTAAACAAAAATGCTAGATTTTTAAAAAAGACAGAACATGTCTTCAATTATCTTAGAAATGAAAATAAAATTCTCTAAGTGTCATATATCTCTGCTTGTAAATTGAAATTACTAATTAAGATTCCAAGAACCAAATAGAAAATATGGTTCCCTTAATATTTCATATTTAACACCGGAGGAAAAGAGCAATACATTGATGATAATCAGAGTGTCTTCTTCTTTTTAAAGTGTTTCAGCCTCAAAATAACTTTTTGAATCTATGATTTAAAAAAATTTTTCTGATTACATATATTTTTGAGGCAGTCATCAAAGGGTCCTATTTGCATATCACTAAGGATGTTGCTTAATCTGTTACACACAGCCAAATGTGCAACTCTATATTCCAGGTCATGCTGTCCATCCACGGTGACAGTTACCATCATTTACAATTTCTGTTTGTTTTTGATCTCATTCTGTCTCCCAGGCTGGAGTGCAGTGGCATGATGTCAGCTCACTGCAGCCTCTGCCTCCTGCCTGGGCTCAAGTCATCCCTCCACCTCAGCCTCCCAAGTAGCTGGGACTACAGGTGCACACCACATCTGGCTAATGTTTGTACTTCTTGTAGAGACAGGGTTTCATCACGTTGCCCAGGCTGGCCTGAACTCCTGTGTTCAAGCAATCCACCCGCCCACCTTGGCCTCCCACAGTTGCTGGGATTAAAGGTGTCAGCCACTGCACCCAGCCTAGAATTCTATTTTTCATTATTAGACCGTGAGTCCCTTGGAAGGAAACAAATCTTGTCATTGTTGTTGTTGTTATTTCCCCATGGACCAGCA
This sequence comes from Colobus angolensis palliatus, assembly GCF_000951035.1. Lineage (NCBI taxonomy): Eukaryota > Metazoa > Chordata > Mammalia > Primates > Cercopithecidae > Colobus > Colobus angolensis. The sequence continues at coordinate 3,002,271 of NW_012114766.1, forward strand.
CACACAACTGCTCAACACATCTGTGAGCAGATGGGAGAAGCATTCTAGTATAATCCACAACACACCATATGCAATTTGCCAAAGAAAAGCAGCTGAAAACCCACGAAGTCTCTTTCTAACTGTCATATGAGGCCAAAGTGTTTCTACAACTTAGGGAAGTACATACAGTATGTAAAACATCTACATTCTCAGGCTGGGCACAGTGGTGCACACCTGTCATCCCAGCATATTGGGAGACTAAGGCAGGTGGATCAACTGAGGTCATGAATTCAAGACCAGTCTGAGCAAAATGGTGAAAACCCATTTCTACTAAATACAAAAAATTAGCCAGGTATGGTGGCAGGTGCCTGTAATCCCAGCTACTTGAGAGGCTGAGGCAGGAGAATTGCTTGAACCCAGGTGGCAGAGGTTGCAGTGAGCCGAGATCACGCCATTGCACTCCAGCCTGGGCAACAAGAGCGAAACTCCATCTCAAAAAAAAAAATCCACATTCTAAAAGTAACAGAAGGAAAATGTAGGCTAAACCAAATAAAATCTCTCTTTGTTGCACACTGCAAAAAATCACACATTTATATTTTACATTAAATTTAGTGAAATCAACTCTAATAATTCTTTAAGCATAAGCAAAAGACTGTTGGGTTATAAATTGCCAATGTATGTTGTACAACCTTATGCTGTTCAAAATTTTATAATTCCTTCTCAGTGGCCTTTATCCAGAGAATCATTATATTTACTCTCTATTTTAAAGGTTTAATTTTGTTTTAAAAATGATAAAAATGCTTATTTAATTTTACCACACAACTTTAAGGTTCAAAAAATCCTACTTTATGCTAATTTTTTTTTGTTTAAAGCAGTACAGTCTATATATAATGAAAATAGTTTTATATTATAATTAAAATGCTATTTTACACAAATTGTAAATATCTACAAGGTGACTAAAAAAACTCTTGCACAGGAAATGAATTTAAGTGCTTAAAATATAGATTCTTTCAGAATTGGTATTTGCAAGATTCTATTTTAAGTATAATTTCTTCTGGCAAGAAACAATTCCACTTTAACACTGGTCAGGCTCACAGAAAGACTGAATTCCAGACCAACATTTTTATGATTATGAAGTCCTTTCACTTTCATGTGTTTCAGTTTCAAATACACAAAAATAAGTAGTTCAACTAGATTGCTTTTAAGATCCCTCCAAGTGAAAAGGTCAACATGTATGAAGAGAAAAACAAAACCATATTGACTCCTGGGTTAACAGAAAGGTTAACAGGAAGTGTAGAAAGTTGCAGCTCTGATTTAGAAAAATAATACTTCTTAAATATTTTATAATTTGAGAACAAAGCTATGTAAGTTATTTATTGCCAAGACCAAATCTGAAGGAAGATACTCTAACTCTTCTTCTAAAACGTGGTGCGCATTCTAGCATCCCCCACACACAAAGCCATTGCCTCTCTGCCATGTTCCACTCAAAGAAGAGATACCCTGATCATGTTCCCACAAATTCCTTGGCCACAGCTGCAAAGATGTCAGAAGAGCCTCATTTACAGTGTGCTCTACTGGTATTTCTGAATCATTTAACTTAGCATTAAATAGTTCTGCTGGGGGAGGCCATGGGAGAAGAAAGAAGTCAAGACTTATCCCAAAGCTATATATTTGACATCCTTTAAATGCTTCTCAACCATTCACTGAAAGAGCAAGCCGTGTCTCCACTTCGTAAACCGTTTCCAGAACTCCTTGTTCAACAATCAGAAAGACGGACTGGCATGTGCCTGGCGTCACCCGAGTCCCTTTGGGACATGAAGTTCCCTCTCCGTACCCCTTTGTGCTTAGGCCTGGAGAGCACATTCTCCTTCGCCTCTATTTTGACTCCACCTCTAGAGGACAGGAAATGATTTCAGGAGTTTCTGCCCATTCCACCAACTCCCTTTCCTGTGTCCAGCCTGCCGTGGGGGTTGTGACTCTGTCATGAGCATTGTTTCCAGTGTCAGTGGGGCAGGGGCCATGGCATGTTCTCTAAGCTGAAGTTCGGTCTCTTCAGCAATAGAGTCTACGACTCTGTTCTATAAACAGAGTCACAGAACATTTAAAGCAAATGAGAAACATATCTTCTTCGAAAAGAAAAAGTATTCTTGTAAAGAAAAAAATCATCATTCTAATCATTGCTAATGAAGTAAGCTGCTTGAATCTATCTCTATGTTTATTTTACATTAAATAAGAATTTTTAGAGGTAAAACATAAATAATACAGGCTAAGTGTCTGATCAACTTCTTATAGTCAAAGGAACCTACGGTAAGTGTGATAAGGATCTATTACTGTCTCACAAGCAATACCAGAAAATCTAATATCTAATGAAAATGAGACAAAAGAGAGTCAATATGAGCTTCCACTCACATATCATAATTAGCTTTCAAAGACTAATATAATTCATTATGAATATAAACCTTGATACGACAAAACTATGAAAATTTCATGACTTCAAAGCCTTCAATTAAAATTAAAATGCCTTATTTGAAAACCTGGCTTTTATGCACATGATAGATAAAATGCAAAAAAAAAAAAAAGGCATGAAATATTGAAATCAACTTTAACAAGCCCTAGATTTAAATAACAAAACAAAATCAAATACAGAGCTTATGGCTCAAAGAATGAGTTTTTAAACTAAAATAAGGAAAATGAGTTTTTCAGAAATTAATGTTTTTAAATTAATACAGCGGTAAAGAAAAATTATTTTGATTCTTAAAGCGGATGACACATTGTTTTACTTCAAGAGGAAGTACAAGTAAGTGTTAGAATAACTTGACCCTGGATCTAGTGAATGTCCAACCCTTCTCCAAATTGAGGCTATCCAACTACATGTCAGGAAAGTTTCCGTGGCCAGTGGAAGGCTTAATTCGTATTGTTATAAGACAATACTCAATTTTTCCTTACCTTTTATCCTTAGTTAGCATTTCACTTATTTTCAGAGAGTGATTAAATTGAAAGTAATACACAGGAAACAAGGCTGGAGATGACAATGCATTTCTTACCCTGGCAGAGTGGTGTGAGGGAGTCCCACTGGTACATGCCAAGTGGGTTTCGTCTACAGGTTGCGTTGCTGTGGCCGATCATTCGGTATCCAGGCTTGCAAAAATAATGCACTTTGCTTCCGACCGCTCCTGCAGTCCTGTTTAGAATACCCCCGTTCTTCAGGGGGTGGGTCAGACTGCAGTAAGGTGCTGTGGGCAGACAGACACACACACAAATAAGTGAACAAGCAAACAAATGGCCAGTGCCATTGCCTTGGTGAGAGTCTATAAACGAACGCCTTCTGATTTCCAGACCAGTAGGTAAGTTTGTTCTAAAGAGCATTCCAAAACTCGAGAGTCAGGAGGCAAGTCTCTTACGCTGAAGTTGAGATCACCTGCAGCGGTGAGTCAGCGTGAAGCTGGGATCCTGACTACTGTGAGAAACATCAGGAGTATCCAATCTTCTGGCTTCCCTGGGCCACACATAAAATACATTAACACTAATGATAGCTGAGGAGCTATAAAAGAAACTGCAGAAAAATCTTATTATGTTTTAAGAAAGCTTACAAATTTGTGTTGGGCTGCATTCAAAGTCATCCTGGGCCGTATGCAGCCCATGGGCTGCAGGTTGGACAAGCTTGGTCTAGAAGGATCATTTGGAAAGACCTCAGTCACCTCTCTAAAGCAGGTTACTTACTTAAGTAAGCACATCTGTCACCAGGATAGAAGTGATAGGGTACTGCACAAGGCATCATCTTTGAAACAAAAATATTCTCCATGTTTTTTTAAGTATTGTTAAAACAGAGAAAGTAGAAATACATAACATGTTCTTAATCAAGACCATTAACTTCTTTCCTTTTTGCTGTTGAGTGAAACTTCTGGACTGTACAATGATGTAGATTTTAACCTTCTTTTTTAATATATGGGATTTGAATGAAATCTTTGAAGAAAATGCATTCTCTTGAGTCAATAACAATCTCACAAGAGTTTTAATCATCCCCCCTTTGTAAGGAGACTTTTTAGAACTAGAGGTGGGCGTTTGTGAAAATAATAGTCCCACTCACACAGAATGTCACATTTCTATGGCTAAAAGTCTCTGCATCTTATTTACACAAATAGACAAAGAAACCTGCTTCATTCACACAAGGAGAGGTCACTACTGCACAAAATCCTAGGAACTCACTTCAGACGAATTTAAACAATACAACAGAGAAAATCGTTAAGAACTGGGAACCTTGGTCCTTTTTTAAAGAAGGGAATTTTAGATCTTCCACTTCCTTCTGGGGCTTCCATGTAAAAGCACACACATGCAGGTCTGACTGCCTGACGTTGCTCCTTTCCTTGGAAATATATTCAGAAGAAACTTTCTGAAGGTTTTCTATCATAGTGGTACCCAGAAGCAACATCTACGTGTCTGGCCTCAGTTGTCAACCGTGTTCCTAAGAGAAGTGTCCTCAGAGAATATTCTCAGTTGGGTGAGGCTCTGAGGTACCATTTCATTTTTACAACGGGCTGATTTTTCTTAAGTGAAAATCCACTATCATAAGAATCTCTTGATTCACTCCATTGGCCCTACCATTTTCTACTTCCAGTTGTTTCTAGACCAAATTTTTCTAAGTTTTGAATGAACCAAAATACTTAGTTTAGACAAAGTGTGAGTACAATCAGGCACCCTGAATTACCAATGCCTTGGAATCACTGTGCTAGCCAAAAAAAAAAAAAAAAAAAAAAAGTTAATAAATTAGAAAGAACAATCAGACTGTAGATTCCTCTCCAAAGTCATAGATAAGTTAAATAAAGTCTGCAGGAAGTGAGACCATGATTTTCATTGGGTGTCACCTGTGCTTTATGACACAGTTCCATCTGTTAAGAGATATAATTTGCAGGATGAGCATCTATCTCTACAGATTCCAATGAGGTTCCATTTTCTTTTACTGTGTTTCTTCTATCGCCAGGCTCTCAAAATACCTCTTCTTTCCTAACTGACTTAGAATAAGACACAAAGGGCCCCGAAGGGGAAATCATAGCACAGAATACAAAGAGACTGGAGCACGGGCCCTGCTGGCCCAACTCCTAGCTGTGGGAAGAGGAATTCAGAGGAGCCAGGGCCCGGTCCTTCCACTCTGCTGAGGCAGCCTTGGAAAAGCCAGGATATAGAATGAAAAGTCAAGTGGGTACCCAGAGTGAGAGAAGACTGGGAGAGGTGGATATTCTGGAATTTCGGGGTGAACACCAAACCAGTCTGTATTTTCAACCTGCCCAATACAGAAGCTTTCATTTGCTTCTGGTAGTACCGAAAGGGCATTGTTAATTCAGCCTGCCCTTAGCACAGTTTATGGAATTGTCCAGAACCACAGTTCGACAGGCATTTGTCTTTTTAAAGTCATATTTCAATTATAGTGATCCATTATATTGCTTTCATGCCTGAATGATCAACAGTTTAAGTGCATACGGCAGATACATGTTGGGGATGCAATGAGTGGTCATGTGACCATATTATGGGCTGGAGTTTCCTTGCCCACATCTTAATATTTTAGGGACACGTTCATTTAATCAATGCTCAAAAATTACTGGTGCTGACCTAGCAGAGATCACTGAGTCACCAACTCTAAGTAAAAAGCTGTGAGATAGATAGATATTTGTTATATTCACATACGACATATATCTGTTTGTCTATCTGTCTCTCTGTCTCTCTCTCACTCTCTCTCTCTCTCCACTTAAACAACATAAAATTGTGTAGTCTTCTTCTCCCAAAATAGTTTAACAATGAGGCTTTTCTTGTGGTATGACAACAGATGAAAATACCTTTTGAAAGACACAGAGATCACTGTTCTCACAACTGAAGGTATAATCATACCACCAGGCTACCAAGAATTTCTCTGCAGGTAAAACAAGATAAATTATGTTCACCATGATTTTCTCTGTTCTGACCATGTTTGCACACTGGAAAAATTCAAACACCTTTAGGAGTCTGACTATCTATTTTTTGGAACAAGGAATTTGCGGAATGCAAATCCCATCATTGCATCAATGTCTTTGTAGCAAAGCTCTGAGTATATTTTATTAAATCTTCCAGAGGAAGAATGTCTGAATTTCATGCCTGTTATCCTCACATCAAGGGCCTTTCAAAATCTTGATGCTTTTTACCATTTTATACGTCTACCAACTACAGTGAGCTGAAACCTTCTTTTTAAAGCTGCTGTTTTAAGACTGTTCCCTGTTTTTCCCTTTGGATACTCCTAGTCCCTAAAGACGTAAAACACCAGCACAGGAATAAACGATCCTCCGTCAGCACACGCTGTCCACTTCCCATACACAGTGAGCATCTTTCATGGGAAAACATAACTTGAAAGTTGTCAAGCGTATTGTTGAGTGAGGTTTTGAGAAAACTTTAGATTTTCTGCTTAGTAATTGAAATGTGCTCAGGAATGAAGAGGCTGCCAACTGCTTCTGTAGGGAAGTTTAAAGACTGGTGTGGTCAGATCACATTGATGATTGTATACAGGATTTAATGTCTAATAAATATATTGACCGATTTGATCAATTTGTTATTAATTGATTTAGTTAATATAAATCACTGCTGGCAGAGAATGATTAAAGTATATAAAGGACAAAATAATTTACATTTTGATAAGGAATATATATATTAAACATATACTTATGTATATGCTTATTTGTACGAATATATGTATGTACATATATGTGGTGTGAATCATACATAAAGAGACCTGCAGATAGAAAGACATAACTATTAATAGAAAGAGATTATCATCACTTATGCAATTAATAGAAATACAATTACCTTTTCCTGTTTGTTTCCTTACCATTTAAACATATTTTAAAATTAATTTTGGTTATATTAGTTTATCTTTTGGAAAATGTCTTTGCTTTCTATGATATGAATTTCAACAGTTTGTAATTTTAACAATAAAATTCTAAATAATAGGCAACAAATTTCCTAATGTAGTTTAGAGGAATCGTTCAGAATAATTCCCCATCACATATTTCTATTGTAGTTAATTATTAATCTTTAAGAATTAGGATTATATTGTAAATTTTTTTGTGTGTGTGAGACGGAGTCTCGCTCTGTGCCCCAGGCTGGAGTGCAGTGGCACGATCTTGGCTCACTGCAAGCTTTGCCTCCTGGGTTCATGCCATTCTCCTGCCTCAGCCTCCTGAGTAGCTGGGACTACAGGTGCCCGCCACCACGCCCGGCTAGTGTTTTGTATATTTAGTAGAGGCGGGGTTTCACCGTGTTAGCCAGGATGGTCTCGATCTCCTGACCTCGTGATCCACCCACCTTGGCCTCCCAAAGAGCTGGGATTACAGGCGTGAGCCACCACGCCCGGCCATATTGTAAATTTCTATTTAAATTGTTTTATTCAATGAAAATCACCTGTTTTAAAATACTTTCATATAAAATCTAAACCTCATTTACTTGCCTGCATAGCGAATCTTGAATCCTTTCTTACTGGTGGCATGGTCAGTGGACCAGCGGAGATATAACTGATTACTCCTGCTTGTAAAATTTGATTGTTCAGTATGATTCCCACTTAAGACTACTAGGAGAGGACTTTGCCCAGAAGAACCTAAGTAAAACAGAAAAACAAAAACACTCAGAGATGAGTGAGCACCTACAAAACGCATACTAGGTTTAGCTTTTGATTACAGTAGAGTCTACGTGTTCAATCAGATATTATCATTCCAAAAGGGGACAACAAATTCCAAATGACTATAGTGACAGATGTATTTTCTGATAAAAATAAGATAATAATCTACAAAAATAATTTCAGGTGCATATGCTATTAATGGCATCATATTTAAATGAGCTTTGTCTATAAAACAGCAGTAACTGAAAAAAATGAAAGTAATATGTATTGTGGTTAGTATTTACAGTATTGCACTTATATCGGAAAATAGAAACTTTCATGTAATACTAGTGGAAGTATAAACTAGTAGAATCACTTTGGAGGGCTATTTGGTAATATCCAGTAAAACTGAAGGTTCAATTATATTTCTATGAACGCTAGCACATGTGTGCAAGTATTATTTATATAGTGAACATGTGTATTCCAGCAGGATTTCTCATGGTAAATTTTAGATCAAACTAGTAATTTGGAGTTTTAAAAAAGAATTGAAGAGTCCATGAAAAAGAATTAGATTCACACAGCATTAAAATTAACAAACTAGCTATACACATATCCACATAAGTAATTCTTAATATAACAGATTATTACTAAAAATATATATTTAGAGATAAATATAATAGGATAACAATTATATAAAAAATAAAAAATGCAACATATAAAATGTGTATGTGTAGATGATAGATAGAGAAATAGTTATAAAACATGCATAACCATGACCCATACAACTCCAGCTTTAGAATGTAACTTCCTCTAGGAGAGGCACAAGTGGAATTGGATGTCGGTGAAACTTCTAAATTTACCTGTACACATTGCTTCTTTATAAGACAAGGGCCTAAAGTAAATTTGACAAAGCCCTGAAATTCATATCTAGTTTTTTCATTTTTCACCTGTCTATGGTATTTGAACTTATTTTTAAAACACTGAGACAACACAGTTAATACTGAATGTATAGGTAAGAAAAGAAAGCACAGTGGAGAGTCACCTGGCATCGCCCTCACCACCATAACCCAAAGCCATTTATCAGGAGAAACTGCTTCATGGCACTGGGGCTGCCAACGGCGCTACTCTGTCAATGAGCCCAACTCGATCTCATCCTCGTAAACACGTTCATGGCGTTTAGCATTTCACAGTTCACTCCTAGGGAACACATTATGGACTGGGAGAAGGCAGCTCTTGCTGTTGTTCATAATACAAATGCTATGAAGTGACAGCTGTCTTTGTTGTTATACATAAAATTTGATTTGTGCAAAGATGCTGAGAAACCACACTCCACTCCCTGTGGAACTCCCAATCGGAGCAGTTCGCATGATTTGTTTCAAGTAAGACTGTTATGGACTAGACTGGGTCCCCCTCAAAATTACACATTGAAGTCCTAACCCTCAGAACTTGGAAATGCGACTTGAAAGAGAGAGAGGGAGGGTCGCTGAAGACATAACTAAGGTTGAATGAGGCAGTATGGGTGGGTCCTAATCCAATATAACTGGTGTCTTTCTAAGAAAAGGAGATTAAGACAGTCACACCCTGAGTGGGGGCCACATCTGCAAGCCTGGGAGGGAGGCTTGGAGGAGAGTCCTGCCCTGCCAACCCCTTGAGCTTCAAGGTTCAGCATCCAGAACTGTGGTAACAGAAATTTCTGTTGAGGCCGGGCGCAGTGGCTTACATGTGAAATCCCAGCACTTTGCGAGGTAGAGGTGAGTGGATCACCTGAGGTCAGAAGTTCGAGACCAGCCTAGCCAATATGGTGAAACCCCATCTCTACTAAAAATACAAAAAATTAGTTGGGCGCAGTGGCAGGGTCCTGTAATCCCCGCTACTCAGGAGGCTGAGGTACGAAAATTGTTTGAACCTGGTAGGTGGAGGCTGCAGTGAGCCGAGGTTGTGCCATTGCACTCCAGCCTGGGCAACGAGAGTGAAATTCTGTCTTAAAAAAAAAAAAAAGAAAAGATTCTGTTGAAGCCACTCAATTTATGGCACTTCGTCATGGCAGCCCTAGGAAAGAACTATGAAACAAACAAACGAACAAAAAAAACACAATCCAAAACTAGCATATTAAATAACTGGGCAACGCTGACTTTGGTCAGAGTGAAGGAGGAGGAGAAGAAATGATATTAATAGTTCTCACTGTGAAAAATGTCATGGCTAAATTTCCTGGGAGATGCCCTGCAAAACAGTGGCTTGTATTTCATAATCAAAGACAGAGTGTGTTTGGTATGTTGGTTTGCTTATTTGGTGTTTAAAAGGAGTATGTATATTCTGAGATAAAATGCCACTGGGAAATTAATTAACCTGAATTTGTGATGTTTTGAAATGTCATTTTTAAAGACAGAACTCAAGAGTAAAGTTTTAGGTTTTTTTTTTTTTTTTTTTTTTTTTTTTTTTTTTTTTTTTTTTGAGACAGAGTCTTGCTCTGTCTCCCAGGCTAGAGTGCAATGGTTCAATCTCGGCTCTTTACAACTTTTGCCTCCCAGGTTCAAATGATTCTCCTGCCTCAGCCTCCTGGGTAGCTGGGATTACAGATGCCCACCACCATGCCCAGCTAATTTTTGTATTTTTTAGCAGTTAGACATGGTTTCACCATGTTGGCCAGGCTGGTCTTGAACTTCTGACCTCAGTGATCCAGTCACCCTGGCCTTCTAAAGTGCTGGGATTACAGGCGTGAGCCACCAAGCCTGGCCAATTATAGGTATTCTTAATCCAGCATCTGAACCCTCATTACGTTCTATCTGTTCTCTTTGTCTAAAATGAAACTAACCTTCTAGAAAGACTAGTCTTTAAAAGCACACATTCAAATTGGCATGTGCAGAAAACCAGCACAGCAGTAAAGGAAGGCATCCATTTCTGTTTCCAAAATGGAAACTATGTATTCTACCAGTGTACACTGTAATTTTAATTTTGACAGTCTTCTCAATCGAGTTTCATTATGATTAAAACACTGTGTTTTAAAAAGCATTATGGGCTATCCACTACTTAAGCCACAGAGAGTAATATACTCTTGAGATAATAAAGTTTAAAATCAATATATTCAACAACATGTTTTTTGGTCAACCTATGAACTATAAAAGAGCCTGTCTTACAAAAAAAAAAAAAAAAGACAAAAAAGAGAGATACGAGCATGACATTTACTGCAACAAAAATGTCATCACTTAAAAAAAAATCACATAAAACTCTGACCTTTCACTTTGCAGAAAAAATTTTAAGACCAGAACAATCCTAGTCATTGATCTCTGATAATTTTGACAGCGAGTATTATGCTATTGTCTCTAATGTCTATTTTGCCTGTTGTTTATAATGGCTATGATCTGTCCAAATTTGTAGGAGATCAAATTGCAAGCCATGAGTGCATAAATTATTGATAAATATTTTGCTCCTGAAAGTAAGAGACTTAAAAGCACGGCCAGCTATATTTCAGTTCAACTACTGTGAAATGAAAGAACATGCATAAGTTCAAAATAATTATTTAAATATATTTTTATGTCCTTTGTAAGGGTATATATGTCTATATATACACAAACACAAACACAGACATACAGCCTGTGAGGCTGGATACTCTACATTTTAATTTTTGCATAATACCTAATAAGCCTCAAATAGAGTTTACCTCCCTTCCTCCTCAACAAGAGAAACCCCATTTTTATACTTGCCTAATGAGTTCCTTCTCTCTACTCTACAGACTAAAGGAAAAGTTGTAAATAATGCATGTTCGTTTTACTATACATACTAAAAAAGCCATGCTCTGAAAATGAAAATACTGCTCTCCAGTTTTCTGTTTCTATATATAAAAATGTGAGTTTAATTTTCAAGTTATTAATTCATTTTTGAAAATACATTAATTGATTCAGTGATGTCTATCCCTACAAGCAATTTGATTCATCAACTCAGTAAAGTGAATACAAACACACATCAAATCAATTAGAATAATTTATTTTTCTCACTGAATTGACTGTTATTTATCTGAACTCAATGACAAGTCTGTCAAAATATGTGAAAACCCTGTTATTATGTACAGCCATAATTGTATCTGGTCTAATCTTCTGCGCTATGACAGTTTTACACAAAGAGAAATATTAACATTCCTTCCATTTCAAATTGACAATTCAACCACATATTACTTTTAATCATATCACTGTTAAAATTTTCATTCAAATTGCATAAAATCATAAGACTATTGTTGAAAACATATTGAATGTGTTCAGTTAACCATATTTCACCATTTTGAAGAATCACACTTTAAAAACTCCTGTAGCGTTTATCATCTAGAAATCTCTGTGAGCCATTATTTTTACTTATTTCTAGTAAAGTAATGATTAAAATACCTCTAGGCCTAAGTTTACTAAAATATCTTGTGAATTGATATTACATATAGGAGAGAGAGAAAGAGCTATTCAGATCATCTTCTCTAAATCACCGTGTGAAAAAATTAAATAATGGGCCAGGTGCGGTGGCTCACGCCTGTAATCTCAGCACTTTGGGAGGCCCAGGCGGGCGGATCACGAGGTCAGGAGATCGAGACCATCCTGGCAAACATGGTGAAACCCCAACTCTATTAAAAATACAAAAAACTAGCCGGGCGAGGTGGCGGGCGCTGGTAGTCCCAGCTACTCAGGAGGCTGAGGCAGGAGAATGGCGTGAACCCGGGAGGCGGAGCTTGCAGTGAGCTGAGATCGCGCCACTGCACTCCAGCCTGGGCGACAGAGCGAGACTCCAACTCAAAAAAAAAAAAAAATTAAATAATGGTTAAAGAAAATTCAGTACATTTTCAGGGTGTCTTGCTAAGCATTCTAACTGTTTGAAAAGTGACAATGTTAACAACCGTATGGTTTGGCTGTGTCCCCTCCCAAATCTCTTCTTGGATTGTATCTCCCACAATTCCCTCATATTGTGGGAAAAACCTGGTGGGAGGTAATTGAATCATGGGGGTGGGTCTTTCCCATGCTGTTGTCCTGATAGTAAGTCCCACAAAATCAGATGGTTTTAGAAACGGGATTTTTCCCTGTACAAGCTCTCTCTCACGCGCGCATGTCTGCTCTTGCTCTCTCTCTCATGCCTGCCACCATCCATGTAAAATGTGACTTGCTCCTCCTTGCCTTCCACCATGATTGTGAGGTCTCGCCAGCCATGTGGAACTGTGAGTCCATTAAATCTCTTTTTCTTCCTAGGCTTGGGTATGTCTTTATCAGCAGCATGAAAATGGACTAATACAGTACAATAATCATATGGTAATGTTTTACAGACCACGTGATCTCTTGAGAATGTACAACCCCAAACTAGTGTATTTCTTGTTTGTTTTGGGAAAACATAAGTTAACTCAAGAGTGTATTAAAGTCTTTATGTTACTAAAATATTGTAATAGTGTTTTTATGAATGATACCGAGGTCACTGGTATACAAATATTAAAGAAACTTACCATCAAATACTTCCAGTGCATCAAATTGCTTTTCACTTTGAAACGTGTCCACAAAGATGGTAATGTTGTAGTTGGGTTCCACTTTAATACTCCAAGAGCAAGTCTGGGAGTTAAAATAATTACCAGGATACCCTGGACTGAGAATGACTCCCGATGATCCAGTCCGGACTTCATTTGCTGGGCATTGGGCTGGAGAGAAAAGTACCAGCAAAGGTTTCCTTTAATAAAATGATTCCAACGTCAATAGGATAGTTTCTATCCCTGTATAAACAAGCCAGTGAAAGGAAAAAGCTATCTTATTGAGCGCTGGCCAAATTTAATACCGGTTGCAAACACAGAGGGAGAGCAACATTGAATAATCATGAGAATTGTGCATCTTTCTCTTTGCAGTTCTCTCCACTCAGCCTGCACACTCCTTCAGCCCCTGCATCTCCCACACACCTTAATTTAGGGTAGGTGCATCATGGATTTCATCATACAATGCAAGATTTCCTAACTCTACTACAAAGAAGAACCTCACCATTTCAAAATAGTATTACAGAAATACGGTGAAATGTTATGCAATAAGAAAAGAAAACTCATATTTATCTTGGCTTTAAATATACAGTAGTACCCCCTTCTCCTCAGGGATACATTCCAAGAGCCCCAGCGATGCCTGATGCTGCAGACAGTCCAGAATCCTATGTATCCTGTCGTTTCTGGTACAATCACATTATACAGGGCAATGGATATGCTGGACAAAGGTGGGATTCATGCCCTGGGTGAGACATAGCCCAGGGAGGATGGCAGATTTCTTCAGGCTATTTGGAACAGTGCAAACATTTAAATGTGTTGTTTATTTCTGGAACTTTTCATTTAATATTTTCAGACTGTGCTTGATCACAAGTAACTGAAATTGCAGAAAGGGAAACCTCGGATGGGGGGTCGGGGGGACTACTGTACTTAGTATAGTAATATTTCAACATTGGATGTGATTGCTCAGGACCCTGGAAAGAGGAAGAATTAGAGACCTGGTCTCAATCCCACATGGGACACCTCAGCAGGAGCCCTGATTCCCAAAGGATGAATTAATTGTAAATGCATCATGAAGATACTATGGATACGTCGTATCTTTTCTCCTCTTGCTTTTTAAAAAAATTATTATTCAACTACTTCCAGTTTAATCAACATAAAAATAATCTGCAGAGATCTGGACATGCAAAACAAAACACCAGAGTCTCCTAATTAGTAATTTCTCTCATCACTAAATTATCTTCCAGAAACAGTTTGTGCGTAAAACTATTAAAGGAAATTTTTTTCTATTATTAGTAATGGTTCATAAATAAAAAAGGTATATCAAAATTACTTGTAGAGTGCTGAGAGTTCTATAGTTAATCACCTTTTCCTTAATGAAAAACAACTTTTGTTAAATTTATTTATTGAGTTATCGCCTTTTAATTAGTTAAATGTGTGCTATTTATACATACATTTCAAGATAGAAACTTGTCACACAGATGAGCGAAGCTTATGATATGTGTTTTTATTCAAGCAACTGCCTTTTGAAAGGTAATTTATTTCCTATTTTCTTCCATTTATCTTAGTATTCTAATTAAGATCTATTTTAAAATTTAGAAAATGTTTAGACATAAGACCACAAATCATAAAACATTTCATAGAACTCTTTAAATAACATGTATTTTAGGTGAGATTTTCAAAATATTTACAATGATAAATTAATGGCAATCATATAAACTAAAATAATCCTAATCAGAACACACAGATTGAAATAACTGAGTTAAAGGTATAATTTTCTTCTGTGATGGCGGCCTCATCACTTTGTAACATACACGATGCCCATTCAAAGTTAATGTGATATTTTAAGAAAGAAAAAATAATGAAATTAGGGTTCGTGCCTGTGTATATTTGTGCAGGCTAGGACCTCAAGTTTTAGAAGCTCCACAGACCCGCCTTGACTTTGCAATAAGAACCAGGGCTTTTCTTGGCTCTGACTAAGTAGAGGGTAATAATAGCTCCCCCTCAAGGTTCTAATTAGAGCCAATATATGCAATTTTTTTTTTTTTAATCTAAAGCACTACGTGGGCAGAAACTGTTGTAAGGACTAGGGATGATCACACCACATGCCTACCTTTTCATAACTGTTAGGGACAAACTGCTCCAAAAAGCTTCTTGGCACTGGCGACACTCCCTGTAAACCCCTCTGTACTGCCCACCCCTCCCCTGAATGCCCTGCACTTCTTCTCCGTGCTGTTCACCCTTCCCCCAAGCCTCTTTACATTTCTAAGCCTTACCCAAGTGCTGAGGAGAAGCTGGCAGACTTCACTCATCAGGCCTTACTACAATAAGCAAACCGTAATTACAAACCATCCAGACCACACAGAGGGAGGTTGTGAGAAGCATGAACAAACTTTACCTACACCCTCCTCTAAGTTCCTTCATCTAGATGCTACCATAAACATAACAAGGTAATATATGGCAAAGTTAACCAAGAAACAACCCCAGGGTCTCTCTCCCCTATATAAATCCCTCATTCTGTAAGCTCAGGGCTGCCTCCTCTGTCTGTGGTGGAGAGCTGGCAGGTTTGATAAACTTACTCATCTGACTTTGGGTCTATTTGTCCTTTCGCTCGGCTGACCTTATACTAACACAAAAATGCTACCAGATGGCGTTTCAGTTTGTGGGATTACACTTGAAAAATAGTTAGCCAATCTCTCTACCCTGTGTTTTGACGAGGACTGAGATTTTATAACTGCAGCTATAGTTATCAGATGACATTGGAACTTCAGGCCATCTGGAAGTAAGAAACCTTTACTGAGTTGCTAAAATCCACCTGAAAAACTATTTGCACATCCTGGAGTTTCACAGCAATGCAGTGATCTAACCCAGAAGTAGCATTTTAAGCATAGTCATTCTTATTCCTGTTATATTTGAAATGCTGATTTTGTTTCTTAGGAAAGACAAAATGAAAATATAAGCAATTTGTTATATAATTCCCATTAGTTTACAGAGGACCCCCAGTTTCTGCAATTCTCTCCGACCTAAAGAGGTAGGAGGTAATTGGTAGAGAATTTGTACCATTTTCCATTTGTATCATTTATCATTTGTATCATTTTTCTTACAACACTTAGCAATACTTTTTTTCAGTCATATATATTGTTTTCAAAATTCATTTGGGTTTTTTTGGTGTTTTGAGGTTTTGTTTTGTTTTTTAATTTGTTTGTTTGAGAAGGGTCTCACTCTGTCACCCAAGCCAGGCTGGAGTGCAGTGGCAGGATCACGGCTCACTGCAGCATTGACCTCCCAGGCTCAAGCGATCCTCCCATCTCAGCTGCCCGAGTAGCTGGGACTACAGGTGCACACCACCACTCCTGGCTAATTTTTGTATTTTTATTTTAGAGATATTGTTTTGCCATGTTGCCCAGGCAGGTCTCCAACTCTTGGGCTCAAGCGATCCTTCCACCTCAGCCTCCACCGTGCTTGGACTAAGAGGCATTTGGATGTGTTCATCCATGAGCGAAAGTGGTTTTGTTTGTTTTCTTGTGTTTCTTCTGTTCTTTCATATGGAACCACTCCTTCTCCTCAGTGTTATAAACTGTTGTGTGGAGCAATACCCACTTGGAATGGGAGGGCTTAAAGGGACTACAGTGTGATCCTATAGCTGAGATGTTTACTTCTTAGCAGCAATCACACATTAGAAAACAATTGTGTCTCCACTTGAGAATCTGGGAAGCCTCTCACCATAGGGGAGCACCTGCTTAGAGCGTCTGTCAGAAACACACCTGAAAGCCTCCCTCTCTCAGACACCACCTGTGCTTTGAGCTATCATCCTTCTGCACAATGTTAGTGCCCCAGCATTTTTTAAAAGAAAACTAAAATGTGAGGCTTAAAACCCAAAGCATCTTATTCAATGTATCTCATAGGCCTTCAGCAAAAGTAATAGATGAGGATTAGTACTCTAGATTAATAGCATAAATTGGGATTTATGAGTAACTAAGATTAATTCTTAAAAGCACCCATAGGTATGATGGAATGGAGAAGGCGAGTCCTCTGTGAACTAGGGGAAAGGCTGACCCAGGGCCCTTGCGACGCCTGCTGTGATCCCACACACAGAAGGAAGCCGGAGCTGGGCAGCAGTGGTTTTTATGTCGCCTCCGTCTGCTGCTTTCCCGAATGGTCATTATCAGAAGGTCATTGAATCTCCTTAATGTTCATTGAAAATGCATGTTTTTTTGTTTTTTTTTCTAAAGAGATGAATATTCTAAAAACTATTGAAGGATCCCCCGTGGTCCACAGGATGAAGAAACTTGACTTTGAAGACCTTTAAAGTCAGGTCCTAGCTTAGGTTTCCAGCCTGATTTAATTTACTACCTCTTCCCCTAAAACCCCCTAAGAGCAAGCAGTAGGAAGCCATCTCCTCCTTTTTCCTCAACGCCGCACCCTCCTTTGTGGTTTCAAACCTTTGTTACTAATTCTCTTCACTCTTTGAAATACTTCTCTTTTCCTTAACAGGAGAAAAGCCACTTCTGTGATGTCTCTTACTCAGGTGTTTCTGCATTAAGATGAGTGTCCAGCACAGTAACATCTTCATATAACGCTGACTTTCAAAGAACAACGTGCGCTCCTTGTTTCCCTAAAATTGGTGATAATTTTCTTTTTCTCTTCTATTTTTTTTTTGACAGAGTCTTGCTCTGTCACTCAGGCTGGAGTGCAGTGATGCAATCTCAGCTCACCGCAACCTCCGCATTCGGGGTTCAAGCAATTCTCCAGCCTCAGCCTCCAGAGCAGCTGGGATTACAGATGCCCGCCACCACATCTGGCTAATTTTTGTATTTTCAGTAGAGACAGGGTTTCACCATGTTGGTCAGGCTGGTCTCGAACTCCTGACCTCAGGTGATCCTCCCGCCTCGGCCTCCCAAAGCGCTGGGAGGGTGATAATTTTCAAAACACAACTTCTAAAAGTGTGGTTATGACATTTGAAGAAGACAGACTAATAGCTAATATACTTTTTCTGAAGAATTTATTGGGAGATGGGCCCCCACTTGAGCACAATCGAATCAATCGAATAGTAGAAAAGTTACTTAAAGAGACAATAATTAAGTGCTTCAGTGATTCAGGATTTGGGAAGAGACATCTGGGGTCCTATTTCCTGTTTGTTTTCAAATGATGAGCCGTTTAGAGAACGACAGCTAAGATCACTCTCCGTTTGTCTTCAGCAAATTGACCAGTGACTTGAAAGAGAAGAGAACTAGGTAATCCTGTGTGCCGCCTGAGGAGTGGAGTGGGGTGCGGGAACCTCTGACGTGAGTGAAAGTTGGTGAAGTTTGTCTGCAGAACTCTCCCTGTAAATGTCTGTGAAGACTGAGGAGATTTAGAGAATAACGCACATGTTGTGTTGATTTCGACATGTGCCACTTAAAGGTGGGACAGGCTGTGAGAAACGCATCTTTAGGGGATCACGGCACCATGCAAAGATAACAGCATGCACTTCAGCGGCAGGCCAGTCTCACGAACGCAGGCCTCCATAACAACTGTTTCGCTACTAAGGGAGTGTTCCAGTTAGACATTAAAAGCTGAAAGAGCCAGTGCCTTTCTACAAAGCCTGGAAGGTAACAAAGAGTTTCCCCAGGCTTCTCCTGGGCCTTGAAGCATGACCAGGTAACAAAGGAATTCTTCACAGGACCCTTTTAGGATTCAACAAGTTTTATTACCAGCCTGAAGAAACTCCCCAGACCTCCACAACAAATTTATCGGGGTCTACAGGAACGCCCCAAACCTTTGTAATTTAACAGGGGACAAAACAAGGCTAATGACCCCAGCACTGGACCCATTTAGATTCAGTAAACTTACTGAGGCTCCAGAGAAAGGTCTTCAGGACTCAGACCTTAGTTATAAGTTTTTAAAAGTTAATCACTTATGTCTTTAAATAAATGCACACTTACACATAGACATATAGCTTAGGAGGTATAAAAGCTCTAAAAAACTTTGTAATTTTGAGTTGATCTGGTGATACTTTCCAGTCTTTCTCCCTGTAACCAGTTATAGAAATAAAAACTCTCTTCCTCCTCAGTTCATCTGCATCTCGTTATTGGGCCATGAAAAATAACAGCTCCACCCTCAGTTTGGTCCAGGAACACTTACACACACCCAGATGGTACAGCCTGCTACACAATTAAGCCATATGGTGTAGCCTATTGCTCTGAGACGACACATCTGCACAGCATGAGACTGTACTGAAGACTGCAGGCAACTGGAACACAAGGGTAAGTATTCTCGTATCTGAATGCGTCTCAACATGGAAAAGGTAATGCGCGGCCCCGTAGCACTGTGACTGCTAGACGTCACTCGGTGGTGGGAATTTTCAGCTTCATTATAATTTACAGGACCACGTGTATCTACACGGTCTGTCATGGATTAAACCATCATGCAGTGCGTGATTGTTCTCTGTTCTTAGCTTGTCATGAATTAAACATCATTTAAATAAGCACTAGGTTCATCTGGAGAGGACACCCTAATCAAATCCTTTTATTAAATTATTTTTTAAATGACATAGTTTTGCTTTTGTTGCGCAGGCTGGAGTGCAATGGAACAATCTTGGCTCATTGCAACCTCCGCCTCCCAGGTTCCAGTGATTCTCCAGCCTCAGCCTCCCGAGCGGCTGGGATTACAGGCATGTGTCACCATGCCTGGCTAATTTTGTATTTTCAGTAGAGATGGGGATTCTTCATGTTGGGCAGGGTGGTCTTGAACTCCCGACCTCAGGTGATCTGTCCGCCTTGGCCTCCCAAAGTTCTGGGATTATAGGTATGAGCCACTGCGCCTGGCCAAAATTCCCTGTTTTTAGAGAAGCACATTTGATACATACGTATGCCTTTCTTGTCTTCTCAGCTAAGATCACCTTTACTTAAAGTCGTCTATTCTGAGAAACTTGAGGCTTTGTTTGTTGGGATTAAAATGTACCTTAAAAATGCAAAGGTTTGCCTGAGTTCATTTTTATATAGAATGGCAGAAGATGAACACTTTTTATATCCCCCCACCTTGAGGAAAGAACCCATATATAGATCACTGTTGCTCCTGGAAGATGGCACAGACGCTGGCTTTTTTCTAAGAAGATAATGACTTTGGTCCTGACTTTGCACCCAATGCAATCTCCACTTCTAAGTAAGGCAACCTAGAGGCACAGATTTTGATGACTTCCACAGCCTGTGGTCTGCCGAGCGTTTAAACAGGTAAGCAGGCTAAGGGTCTGGCCCTCTGCTCAGGTAGTGGTTTCCTGTAATCAATGGCTCTCATGTAGATACAACTTTAATGTTAATATTTTTTCAAAAAAAATCCAAGTTATTATGGATATTTGATAATAATTCATTCCAAAATGTATGCCAATTTTTCTTCAGATGTAGAAGACTGTTTCTCTCTTTCAGGGTGCCTGGAATCCTGCCTCATTCCAGAATGAGAATGCACAAAGTTATCAGATCTTGTTTTTTTTCTTTTTTTTTTGAGACAGAGTTTTGCTCTGTCTCCTAGGCTGGAGTGCAATGGCACGATCTTGGCTCACTGCAACCTCCACCTCCCAGGTTCAAGCAATTCTCCTGACTCAGCCACTCAAGTAGCTGTCTGCGCTACTCGAGTAGATTACAGGCATGCACCACCATGCCCAGCTAATTTTGTATTTTTAGTAGAGACAGGGTTTCTCCATGTTGGTCAGGCTGGTCTCAAACTCCCAACCTCAGGTGATCCGCCCACCTTGGCCTCCCAAAATGCTAGGATTACAGGCATGAGCCACCGCGCTCAGCCAGTTTTCAGGCCTTTGAAGAGGAGCCATTCACAGGTATGAGCATCTGCAAAACCACTGCCAAGTTGATACTTTTGCAAGGAAAACTTCCTTTTACAGGGAAGGCAGTTAACATTATAAAACACTCAAAAAGATAAATTCATTTAATATTCACTGAGTCTTTACAACAATCTCAAAAATACAGCAGATAAATCATCCTCTCTGTGCACAATGCAGGGAAGAGTGATTTGCTCAAAGTTGCCTGATTGACTGACTCTGGCTCCACGTCCTGCCTTCCTAAATCGTAGGGGCCCTTTGAGCTGTGTCACCCACCCTAAGGAATTACAATATTTGGATTCCTTGAAAGAGTTGCATTGCTCAAAAGCACTACATCTGCACTTCATTATGATTTTGAAGGCATAAAAACTGTTCTAATTTGGAAAGCTTTTTGATAGGTGAGCTAATGATGTTTCTAACTTACTTACACATTTGAACTTATGTATAGTTTTTCAAGTCTTTTTTATTCAATGATACTTGAAAGTGGTGTCTATTAAGCAATCTTTTAAAAGTAATCTACTTGTCTTCTAATAGATGAAATCAACAGATTCAGCCTCAGTATCTTGTTCTATTGTTGTATATTGTCTATTTTCTTGCACATGGTCTACATATGCTAAACACATGTGAGAAAAACATGAAATGTACATGTTTCATTGTTTATAAATTTATATCAAAATGTTAAACACCAGCTAATTATATGCATGCTAATGCATTTACAGCAAAATGAAGTATTATTCAAAATTTGCCTTGAAATGCATCAAAAATATAGCGTAGCTTATTAAATGGCTAGAAAAATAACACATAGGCATGTGATAAAGGAAATACTTTGTAAGTTTTCATAGTGGATGCTAGGTCGTGTATATTAAGGTGTTAAACTATTCCAGTATTAAAATTATTTCAATTTTGCCATGTTCGAACATTTACATGACAAATTGCTGTGAGAAACATGATCTTTTATTTGATATGGCCTTGGTTTATTTTCTAGACTAGCTAAAAGAAAAAGCATCATTGGATATTTCTGTTAGCATGTTAGTTTCATTGCAATGGGATCAGAGCACAGATTAAGTGCAGGCTGGGTGCAGTGGTTCATGCCTACAATCTTAGCAATTTGGGAAGCTGAGGCAGGGGGATCGCTTGAGTCCAGAAGTTCAAGACCAGCCTGGGTAACATGGTGAAAACCTGTTTATATATATAAAAAATTTCCAAAAATTAGCCAGGCATGGTGGTGCACACATGTAGTACCAGTTACTCAGGAGGCTGAGGCAGGAGAATCACCTGAGACCAGGGAAGTTGAGGCTGTGGTGAGCTATGATTGCGCTCTGGGTGACAGAGTAAGACCCTATCTCCAAAATAAATAAAAAATAAATAAATTCACACCTATACAAAGAAATGCAGACCAATACAAACAATACAATTTTCCATGTTGAATAAGTTTATGTAGTTTTAGTATCAAACAGTGCATACCTTCACATGTTGGGAGAGAACCTTCAAACTGCAACTGGGAACTGAGCTTGCAGGTCAGAGTGTCGGTCCCCACCAAGGTGTACCCAGGGTGGCACTGGTACTTCACAAAATCTCCTGGAAGAGTCAATACAACAAACCAGGAAATTGTGTGTGACCTTCTGAATGTGTGAAGGTGTTACACATATCAGACTACGTAATGAATTAAATCAACTTGCAAATCTTTTTAGAAACTGTGTCGGTATTTTTTTTTAGTCTTTTAAAAATAGTACCATTTTAAGTTCTTAATTTATAAAGATGCTCTATTAAGCTTAGCCGATATTAGTACTGAAATGATGGGCCAGCTTTTCTTCCTTGACTGATGCATTCATGTTGGTTCCCCTTCCCCAGTGACTGCAGATGGAAAAATAAAAAAATAAAAAAGGAAAACAGATGCTATGGTTTAAGCAAGATTGTAGAATCGAATGGCTTTACAGCATCCATGGAGACTCATCTCTGACCTTGGCCTACTTAGCACAATGTTCCAATTAAGTAAGCCAGGGTGAGGACAGCAGAAATCAGGTCACATGGTTTGACCAGCGGTCTGAAACACAGGGCAGAGTTTTATAATTGGGGCTGAAAAATCCTGGGTTACAATAATTATACTATAAACATATGCCATCACTGCCTTCTCAGTATGACCAGAAGAGTATTTAATAAATTAGATCATTAAAATAAAATGATAAAGCAGAAATCCTAAATATCACTCAATATTTTCTCTTATTATATCCCAGTTTCAAGGAAATGTCAATGTTATGTAATCATCCTTTTAGCCACATGATTAAGATTTTTCTCAAGTGCATGAATGCATCCCCCTAACCAAATGCAGATATCTGCCCAAGTCTGTCTAGCAAATACGATTAGCAAATGTTGTAGAGGAAAAAAATGTTCAAACTGACATCAAAACTCAAATGGCAAAAGAAAAAAAAAATCATGGTAATGAAGAAGGACAGACATTTTCTATTTGATACATGACCTCTGCATAAGTTCTCAGCAATACTTTAAGGATAGTTTGCTTTTTGTTTTCATTTTTGTTTCTCTGACAAATTACTCATTAACTTGTCTGAGTAATGATTACAATGAGAAGTGGGTGTAAAAAAATGTCGTGTTGAGTTCATGGTATTGTAATGAAGAAAATATTACCTATTTCAAAATCATCATCCTCAGTAAGCATTTCTGCCTGTGGAACCGCTGGGGGAGGTTGACATTTCTTGAGCTGAAATGCTAAATGATTAATGGAAAGAATAATAATTGCAATTACACTCGCTGAATAAACACAACTATTACAAAAATTCACCTGACAGTTGTTATAATGCTTAAGTATGCTGACTGAAATGTCTATATTCATGAATCATAGTTTTATAAAATTCCCAAGCTTCAAATGTTCATATTATTATTTAATGCCAAAAAATAGTTAGAGCCCAAGGAAAAAAGTGTACAATTATTTTTTAAAGTATAGCATTTAAATAAACACACTTTACAGATGTTTGGAATTCTGCAGGAAGAATGACTCAACAGTCAACCTGACTCCCTGTCCATGTTTAGATTTGCTAACATCTGCCCTGTCCCTTGTCCCAAGAAATTCTGTGGGTGGCAGTGTTCGTGAGAGATAAGCGATTGATTGATAGATGTCCTGCATATCATTTAGAGTGCATTCCCAGGATTATTGGAGGTTTGCTTTCACACCATTTATAGTTACATGACATTTGCTATAACATCTTATCTTGAGACAGGGATGAGTAAATCTATAAAAGGTATCAAATCTCTTTCAAGGGTCTTCATCTCAGAGCTTCACTTAGGATACATGTATCTTGGAATAAATCCAAGCTTATTATGATGTGAAATAATAAAGATATCATTAAACAAAAAAAGGACCACAGGAAACAGTGGCCTCCAATGCAAGAGAATCATATATGCCCTCGGCTGAGTCAAGAAACTTCAGCAGGAAACACCACATGGAATTCTCAGTCTTAATTACCGGAGTGAAAATCAACTGACCGTGGAAATTGAGGACAAAGAAGCCTCCATTTGAAAAGTCACTGTGGAACTTGAGCAAGACTTGGTTGGTGGAACTATATGCTGTTTCGAGGGCTGTGTTGCCACTGAAAACTCCCAGCTGGGGTGAGTTCTGATCGGGACCGTCCCTAGAAAGACAGAAAGAGGCGGCCGTCTAAGTATATTTATTTCTGAGTGAGATTAATGGAAACTTTGGCTAATGAATTAATTTTTTTTATAAAAGCAATAAAACATATCCATTCTCTGGATACTGTGTTTGTAACATCAAGATGTTGAATTTCCACAAAGTTGAGGAACCCTCCAGTCTCTGTCTTTCATTAGTGTTCAGCAGGCACTCGGCACTGGTCAAATGTCAACAGCAGCATGCCTTTCCTCATCCATGTTGCGTGATTTTTGTCATTGTTTCATCAAGCATATAGGGAGTTTTGTAAGCACTCTTTCTTTTACCAGAAAGAGGTAAAACTGGCCAGTCATGGTGGCTCTCACCTTGAATCCCAGCATTTTGGGAGGACGAGGTGGACAGATCACCTGAGGTCAGGAGTTCGAGACCAGCCTGGTCAGCATGGTCTTCTGCTTCTACTTGCCCTGGCCACTGGCTTCTGCTCCTGCTTCCACTGTGGGCTCCGACAAGAGTGCAGCCACACCACACACAACACGCACACACACACACACAGACACCACACACACAAACACACATATAAGCCACACACAGACATATACAAGCCACACACACCACACATACACACCCATAGAGACACACATCACACACAGATACACCCCACACACACCCACAAACACACATCCTCTACATACACACACACAGATACAGACACACAGACATAATTCTGCCTATTTCTACCATGCAGCAAAACCCACATGTACTATGTGAAATTGATTCACTATATCTCTGGATTTCGTTGGTGAATTTCTTCTCTAGTATCTACAAAGTTTATTCTAAATATGTGCCCTGTATATAAATGGCATATGTATGCTAAGTCAGAATTGTTTATCATGATTACAGATATTTTGACTTGAGAGGTTCTCATACCAAACAGCAATGTAATCGTTCACAGCTTCCGTCTGTAACAGGGTGAAGTTGATGTAAACTCCATGCCCGGGAGGCACGGTAATGAGCCAAATGCAGTCCTTCAGGATCGGATACTCATCAGGAAAGCCAGGGGAGTAGATGGTGCCATTCTGAGAAGTCACGTTGTACCCACAAGGGGCTGCGAAGGAAGCCAAGAAAAAACAAACGCCATACAGCTGATTTTAGAAAGTAGAAAGCTAAATATTTGACTCCAAAGTACCTTAGCCAACATCTTTCCTGAAGGGAAATAAGTGAGAAATATTTCTGAATGACCATTTTGTCAAAATTACTCCCCTAATATTTGAAGAACTTAGAAGAATTGTATGTCTAAGCTAAATTATCTCAGTTTTATTTAATATATTCTCCATATCTTCAAAATTCCTTTAGGACAAATTTATTCTTCTATGACTCAAATAAAATCCTTAGTTATCACCTGTGACCTGCTGATAATCCATTCGAGTGTCCAGCACAGTGAATTATGGGGAAAGTATTCATAAATATGTAACTGCTTTTTCTAACTCACACTTCTAGACCCTATTTATAAGCCATCTGAAACAGTTTTATCTAAGTCTATTTGCCTTAAAACAAAAACATTATCAATTCTTTACTTATCTTACTTCTTCAGATATATACCCGAAGAAGTAAGATAATGTAATGTAAGATTATGTAAGTGATGTTTTATGGAAGCATTTCCAGTTTTTACAAGTGTTCAACAACTTGAAGAACTACCACAATACCCAATTTATTTTCATTTTTGTTAAGAAATGTATATTTATTGTTTTAATGGTAGTTATTTATGGAAAACGACATGTCCAAGTACTAATGGAATAACCTGAAATACAGTCTTTAATTCAAACATAGTGCATCAAAGTCATAAAACTTTGAACCTTGAAATCAAACCAACAGCTAAGAGGTGTGAGATGAGTGTTCACAACTCTCCTCTCTTGAACCTTGAAGGGCTGCCACAGATGGTATAGAATTTAGGTGGAGGAAAAAGTCCCAAATACACAAACAGATAAACAAAAGAAAAGTTTAATAACAAGTGAGAATATACCGTGAGGTGGGATATGATACGTTGCTGAACCACGCAGATGTGTATTGATTTGAAAAGAACATTGGATTGAACTTGGCTGGAGATTTGGATCCTTTCATCAGAAGAAAGGACTATATGTAGAGACTATTTTAGAAGTTTTACAGCATCATTATTATTAAGTGAAGTTTGGAGTCACACAAACCTGGATTGTAAGCTGGAGAAGCAAATTACCCCTGGGAGCCTCCATTTCTGTAAATTCTATGAGGTCAGGGTCTGGGACACTCCTGATGCTTGTCATCTGTAACATGGGACCACACGCCAGGCACGGTGGCTCACTCCTGTAATCCCAGCATTTTGGGAGACTGAGGTGGGTGGATCACCTTAGGTCAGGAGTTCAAGACCAGCCTGGCTAACATGGTGAAACCCCAATGCTACTAAAAATACAAAAATTAGCTGGGCGTGGTGGTGCACACCTGTAATCCCAAGTACTTGGGGGGCTGAGGCAGGAGAATTGCTTCAATCTGGGAGGTGGAGGTTGCAGTAAGCCAAGATTGTGTCATTGCACTCCAGCCTGGGTGACAGAGACAGTCTCCGTCTCTAATAATAATTAATAATAATAATAATGGGACCATAAACCATGCTGTCCCCATAACAAGCTACTTTGGTCTCCTATTGGCAGTGCACTTTTCCTCCCTCCAGACGTCGAGGGAGTGAGTGTTCACATGCCTTTCTTCTATTTTCTGCCAAGGCAAATTTGTCTCTTCCTTTGAAACTCAACGCCTTGTCACTGTCTCCTTAAAGTCTTTCCTGGTTGCTCTGGCTCTAGAGGTCCAGTATCTGCTCATAGACCACACAGCTCCCATGAGACTGTGAGCCTCTAGGAGACAGGGTCTGCGTCTCCTCCTCCCACCCCAGCCGCTACTTCCTTTCATCAGTCCCTATTGTCTAGCTCGGATCATGATAAACAAATTGATGAATTGATGAATTAGAGAATAACCAGAAAGCACTCTAATAGTAAACTCATGAAACCAATTAGGCTGAAACCCTTTACGAGTGACTCCATGCTATTAATTTAATGTGGACTTACAATGCTAAGGTTTCCCTTCTAGTTGAATCTTGAAGTTATCTAACCACATTATAGATAGTAGCACCCTTCCTGTTGGGAAAACAAAACAAAAAGCCATCATTCCCACCTCTTAAAGGGTAAAAGAAATGAGGTGGTGATTTTCTTGGTAGAACACATTCCTGATTCCAATATTCTTTATGCCACTGAATAGCTCTATGACATTGAGCAAGTCAGTGATTCTTGCCATGATTTATCTATGAAATCCAAATAACAAATCTTTTCAATCACTCACTCAACAAGTATCTACTGAGAGTGGATTATGTACCAGAAAGGGTGCTTGGGGCTGGAGATGCCATAGTGAACTGTGGAGACCCTTTTGCTGCCTTTGTAAAAAGCTTACTGAACAGTGATGAAGAGAGATACTAAGCAAACACTACAGAAGTTTAAAATTCAACGGGTGCGAGTGCTGTGAAGGAAAAGAAGAGGCGCTCATCATCACATAAGATAATAATATTCTATCCGTGGGCACACAAAATTCTCTCAAAGCAAAATCCTGTTGCCTTCCCACTGGGTAGTCTAGAGATGAAAAAAAGAAGACCCTAAAAAAAACTGGAGTCAAAATTTCCCCTCTCCTTTTCCCTGGCCTGATCTTTATCTAGTTCCAGAAAGTCTTTATCCTCCCTGTAGTGGCATCAAAGGCATGCTTGCATTTCCCCAAGTGGTGGCGTCTCACTGAGCTCTGCAGAGACGCGGGCCTGTGATCTGCCTCTGCAGGAACTGTGCGTGTCTCGGCAGGAAGCGCATCCCCCCTGCCTTCCTTTCCCTGGAGGCGGGGTTCAAAGTGGAGTCTGGAGTGAGATGAAGGAGGAAGCTCTGCGTGGAGCACAGCAGGTACCTCCCAGTTCCTCACCTGTCTGCCTGTGAGACTCTGGTCCAAGCCTGACCAGGAAGACAAGCAGCTGACCATGGCATCAGCAACTGAAAGAGATGGAGAGGCCACACTCCCTCCACTCTCGGGAGCCATGGAGTAAAGAGACGCGCACACATTTCTGTGCTCATGAATACCCGGATGCTCATGAATACCCGGATGCTCACGTGGGAGAGAGCATTGCTGTGCAAGGCAGTGAAGGAGGGAATTGCTGAAGCTATTTGCTCATGTATTTTTCTAGAGAATAAGCACATAAAGATAACAAAGCAGCGTATTTTGATCCAATTCTAGAGCTAGCAGTCGCTGTGTTCAAAGTGATGGTGGTGATGTCTAACTTGAATGTCATGCCCAATGGCAAACTTGCCCAGGTACCCTGGTGCCACTGACCTCCCCCACAGCACCACTCTCTACCATTGCCTCAAATACCACCGAGGCTTCCCTTCGTTAATTGACATCCCTGAGAAGTGGGAAGGGGGAACTTTTGGTGGTTAACACACAAAAGTGATGGGTATATGTGACTGACTCCTGCTCAGGTGTGAAGCCAGAGCTAGAAGATACCAGAAAATCAACTGGTGGGCTGGCACACATTGGCAAAGGAGGGCGGAGGTACAAGGAAACATCTCTTTATTGTGCTACCTTTTCCTCTCTTTATGCAATGTGACTTTCTGTGAAGAGAGATGGATAGGGCATATTAAGTGATGTTACATCAAATTAAAATTAAAACAGGCTGGCTGTTGTGGCTCATAGCTATAATTCCAGCACTTTGGTAGGCTGAGGCAGGAGGATCATTTGAGCCCAGGAGTTCGAGACTAGTCTGGGCAATACAGGGGGATCCCATCTATAAAGACAACAACAATATATATATATTTTTAATTAGTCATGCATGGGAGCACATGCCTATAGTTCCAGCTACTTGGGAGGCTGAAGTGGGAGGACTGTTTGGGCCTGGCAGGTCAATGCTACAGTGAGCAGTGATTGCACTACTGCACTCCAGCCTGGGCAACAGACTGAGACCCCATCTCAAATAAATAAAGTAAAAACAAAATAATTTAAATTTTAAAACCTTGAATGTTTGCTAAGAGGCTTATCATTTATAGATGGTTTTCTCTAGAATTATGTTGTTTCTTGCCTAAACATTAAGAATATGAAAGAAATTCCATATTAAAAAACTAATAAATGTATTTGGCATAAATATTAATACAAAATATAGTAAATATGTTACAATAAATATAAATATATACGTAAATATTTATTAATATAAAAATATCCTGACTCTTAATATATCCAGATACTGAAAGCTTAATCTCCCCTAGCGTGTAGGGCACCAGAGTTATTTCTACCATCATTTTTCTTCCTTCTCTTACTCTGGTTTCCTTAGAGGCATTTTCAGATAAGAAGCCAGAATGCACTCTGTCTTGGAAATTGTCGTTTGCTAATGGAGATTTTAAAAACTGTACTTGTGAAGGTAAGTAAGAAAAATAAAGAGACAGAGTTGCATTCTTTACAGCTATTTTTATTCTCTATTACTGGGAAAGATTATTTTCTGTATTTACCAATCAACTTGGTAAGCCTTAATTTCAAAAAGTATGTATGTAATAATACATTGTTTAGCTGGTTGCATTTCTCATGTCAATTTTGCAATAAAATTGTTTTCTGCTTACAAAATCTGTCAAATTCAAAGAAGCTGCTAACATACCTATCACAACATATTACTTACACTAATAATTATCTCCATCTATGCAGTTCCCCACTATACACACACTAATGCATTGAAGTCAAGTTTGTTATGATAGTGTTTAAGACTTTTTTGATACCTAAAAGTATACTTTTATGCATAAACATTTCAGTTTCTTAAACATATTTTATTTTAACAACTATTTTTTTTTCTTTTTTTGAGATGGAGTTTTGCTCTTGTCACCCAGGTTGGAGTACAATGGTGCTATCTTGGCTCACTGCAACCTCCACCTTCCAGGTTCAAGCGGTTCTCCTGACTCAGCCTCCCAGGTAGCTGGGTGCCCGCCACCATGCCTGGCTAATTTTTGTATTTTTAGTAGAGTTGGGGCTTTGCCATGTTGGCCAGGCTGTTCTCAAACTCCTGACCTCAAGTGATTCACCCACCTCAGTCTCCCAAAGTGTTGGGATTACAGGCGTGAGCCACTGCACCCGGCCTCTATAACCTTTTTTGTTTTTAACTGAGACTTCTGTGTAATTATGTTACTGACAGAAAAATAATGCCTTGAATTTCTCAGGTAACTTTCAGAGACATATTCTTTCATTTGCTTATTTTCATAGATATCATACTTTCAGATCACAGTTTTTCAGATAAATTTATACTGTATTAGTTTCACGTAATAGATTCTTATGTAGCTTAACATGTATTTTCAGTATGTAAATACAAATTGATTTCATATATACTTGTGAAGACTGATGCCTTAGGATTTAGAATTATTTTATTAATTATCTAAACTGGCCAATTTT
Source organism: Colobus angolensis palliatus (assembly GCF_000951035.1). Lineage (NCBI taxonomy): Eukaryota > Metazoa > Chordata > Mammalia > Primates > Cercopithecidae > Colobus > Colobus angolensis. The sequence continues at coordinate 3,033,256 of NW_012114766.1, forward strand.
TAATAAAGACATCGAGAAGTTGTTTAAAGTATCTCCATTTTTTCTGAAGTTCTTTTGAAGTCTACAGGGCTAGACCTTTGAAGATGGTTTTTCAGTACACTTGACCTATATAGCAACCATTGATCTGAAATGATAAACCACTGTCAATTAATAAAATACATGTTACATGAAGATACTGGGTTGTCAGCAGTGTTTACTGCTGTCTCTGGGGAAGACTTAAGTGCCATATAACTGTACCTAATAGGCATCTGAACAGCCTCCTCATTCTTATGAAACAATGACTTCTTTAAGAAACATAAACTTTCACAAGTAAAGCACCTTTTGTGTTAAATAACAGCTTTTTTAATATGAAAAGAATATTAAATACACATTAGATGGTTCTTAGAAAATCCTTTATATAGGTCCTCTAATTTCTTTCAATATTTATGATCAACTTTTACATGAATGCTGTGTTTCAGTTTTTTTATTTGGTTTATGAGTATTGGTAAAAATAGAAATATAATAGTACAAATGCTTGTTTAGTAAAGAACTTGGCATGGACCAGAGAGATCTGGCCTTTGTGCTCACTCCTGGGAGGCGTCTTTGTGGAGTATGTAATTGGTCCGATCTAGCAATGCCAGGTGGGAGCTGGCTACACCAGAAAAACCAACCATGTGGCTTAGGCCGGGGCATGTGGGGCACAGCTGTCTACCCGGAGGCTGAGATCAGCCATCGGACGCTCAATCCCTCAATCCTGCCTACAAAGCAGAGCCCCACTAGAAACCTCAAAACTCAGACCCAAGGAGGTGACCAGGGTGATGGTCTTCTGCCTGTGGCCACATGGGGTTTCAGAGAGAGCGAGACATCCTCCTGGACTCTGCCACACATGTCTTTTCCCTGGAAGATACTGACATATCCCCTCCCTGTTAAAACCACAATGACGAGCATGACAGTTTTAGAGATGTCTCTGAGTTCTAATGGAGAATGAAGCCTCAGGCTGGTTTTGGGAGTCTCAAGGGCTTTAGGCTTTAAACTCATCCAGAGTTTAGCTAATTCTGGATGGTGTTACATACCACGTTAGAATTAGGAAAGGTGGCATCACTTTAAATTCTATCAAAAAAGGTAGATTTTGTTATTTTCACACTGACAAAATAATTCTAAGCCAGAGCAGTTATTTCCATATTGAAAAACTAAGCTTGAGAAAGCAATAAAATCAAATTAGATACTTAATTGTAGTTTTTAAATATCAAGCCAGAGCGTCTTCCATTTACATATGAATTCAAAGTCTTCACACCAAACTTGCAAATAAGAAGAGGTTTCAATCCTGATAATTTCAAAGGAATTTATACATATATATGAGTTTCTAGAATGGAAAGTAGACTTAAAAATTTAAAAAATGTTTTAATGAAAAATAGCCCAGATAGGTTACTGCTATCCTTACTTCATAAAATTAATTTTAAGTGCTATTTTATATGTAATTAAATATTAGATTAAGATAAAATACTTTTAAAATATGACTAAAGAATTGTTTGCAGTTTTTTATTTTATTTATTTATTTATTTTTTTGAGATGGAGTCTCACTCTGTCGCCCAGGCTGGAGTGCAGTGGTGTGATCTCAGCTCACTGCAACCTCTGCCTCCCCGGTTCACACCATTCTCCTGCCTCATACTCCTGACTAGCTGGGACTACAGGTGCCACCACCACACCCAGCTAATTTTTTTGTATTTTTAGTAGAGATGGGGTTTCACCGTGTTAGCCAGGATGGTCTCGATCTCCTGACCTTGTGATCTGCCTGCCTTGGCCTCCCAAAGTGTGTTTGTAGTTATTTTTATAATAATATAGAATAGATAAATATGGGTAAAAACTGTGATTTAAAAAGTCTATTGATGTGCTTCTTTTACTTCTTCAGTAGAAATTAAAGCACGGCCAGATGTCTTTCCCTTTTCCCCACAGGATACAAGTGTGTAGTATTTCAAAGTTGGTAATTTCATTATTTTTTCATTCAAAGGCCCTGAATGCATAGTGTTAGAATATCGGGTTTACAGTAAATTTTCTATTACATATGCATTCTTCCTAAACATTGTATGGATCTATTATTTTAATCTGATATTGAAAAAATATCAGAGTCATCATAAAAATTAGGCAGTCACACAGAAGCATTAAAGTCAGGATTCCTGCTCAGGAAAGGACAGCTAAAGAGACCGGGTCTTCTGCTGCACCATTGAACAAGAACCTGCCTCCAACCTCTCCCAAGAGCCCCCCCTCCTACGCGATCAGACCACTCTACTGTTTTCTCCTAAGACTGCGTCTACACTGCGCTTTTTCTGACACTGTTTCTTCTACCTGGAGTGTTCCACCTCCAAGTAGCAAAATGCTGTGTACCTTTCAAGGCCCACTACAAAAATGAGTTTATTTTTCTGAAATGCAAAAGCAATATATAATTATTATAAAAGCTAAACAAAAATAAACACCAAGGATCAAATTAATAAGTACCCTTTTTCCCTCTGGTCCGACAATTTGATATAACCACTGTAAAGCTGTACGCTGCTGACTTCATGGAGATTTCCCTGATGGCTTGCCAAGCCTGTGCCATCTCCTTACCTGCAGCTGAGTATAACATTCCTCTTGTGTTTACTATTTTGCTAGCCTTATAATTTCCCTGGCAACAAGGGTTTTTTTTCCACTTTTAACTTACTAGTATATGACATATTCCTTAAATATTAAGTAGAGTGAGTAAAACATAACAGATTCTCAACGAATATTTATTGAATACACTAATAAATTATTGGATATGTTCATTTAATATTTAATGTGCTATTACGCCCATGAAAACATTAAATTGCCCCCAAGCGAAATGATGAACTTACCATCACATCTTGGAAAAGGGTAGTTCCAGTTTCTGTTGATCCCATGCTGACAAGTGAGGACAGGATGGCCTATTAGAATGTACCCAGGATAACACTCGAAAGATATTGATTGCCCCACACTGTAATCTGAGTTGATCATGTACCCATTCTGAAATGGGGGTGGATCTGGACAGTTCTGTAATTCATAGGCTGAAAGAAACAAATAGACAAAATAAAGCTTATATTTGAGAGGTTAAATTACTCTGGAATTTGAAGGAGGAGTGTCATCATATGTAGCTGATTAAGATGAAGTTGTTAGATATAAGTCTAATAATGTATATTTTCTAAGGAGTCAGTTGCCATCCAGTCCAATATAGTTGTTATTGGTAGTAGTAGAATTATAACCATATGCATTTCATAAAATAGTGTGTCCTTTAAAAGGAATGTAGCACATACCAAAAATAAATTTGATAATCTTTACTTTGGAAAAAAGGCATATGATGTAAATTATTTAAGAAAGTAATACAGGCCAGGCGTGGTGGCTCATGCCTGTAATCCCAGCACTTTGGGATGCCAAGGCGGGTGGATAATGAGGTCAGGAGATCAAGACCATGCTGGCTAACACGGTGAAACCCCGTCTCTACTAAAAATACAAAAAATAACTAGCCGGGTGTGTGGTGGGCACCTGTAGTCCCAGCTACTCGGGAGGCTGAGGCAGGAGAATGGCATGAACCCGGGAGGCGGAGGTTGCAGTGAGCTGAGATCACACCACTGAACTCCAGCCTGGGCGACAGAGCAAGACTTTGTCCCCCACGCCCCCCAAAAAAGTAATACAAATAACAATAAAAAGGGCCCACAAAGAATGTTGGGTGAACATGTACCTAATAATTCCATTTTAAACAGGAAATATACTACCAGTCTAAGTACTCCTGACTGGGAAATATGTCATTGTTTTGTTTAACTGTTTAATATAAATATAATAGGAAAATCCATTCCATTCTCTTTAGTCTTTTTCTAAAAAAAAAAAAAAATAACTGTATAATCCCTAAGCTGCCAACTATTGTCAGTACAATTTTTTATAACATGATTTATTGTGCTTTATCATTCAGTCTTTTATGTTCCCTAGAATAAACTCTAGGTAAGACAAGAGATAATCAATGTTTGCAGTCTTGTGGTTTAAACATTTACTGATTAATTAGTAAGAATTAACTAATCCATAAATTAGGTATCATCTGATACTGTAATCTTAAAGCTAAATGAGCCATCGTGCAGGCTCCTCTCGCCCACTCTGTTGAAGACGGTGTGAGTACTCGAAGCAGCAGAAGCCCTCTCTAGCATCTTTGAATATTTAGGCACAGCTTTATCCATAAAGGTAGTTCCCATTAGACTGGGAACCTGCTCCTAACACAGCAGCAAAACCATACTGTGTAGCACCAGTTCTGGGAGAACCTCCTCCCTGTCATGTAATTCTGCTGAAACCAACCCTCAGCGCCAGGCCACACAATGAGTTTTTAAAGAGCATGAGGTCACCAGTCATTGTCCTCACAATCAACTGAAAATCAAGTCATAAAATAAAGGCTTTGAGCTTCTGCAGAGGAACTTTTCCTGTACAGAATGAAGTGAAACGGAAATTTCAATTTTATATGTAAATTCCTTAACCATGGACAATATTGGAGTGAGCCTGTAGCTTTGAAACTTGTAAGTAAATGCTGGAAAATCAAACAATATATTATTATGACAGGTGTTCCCCAGAATTCTAGACTTTTTTGTTTCTGTGTTCAGGACCCAGAAAAAGTAGAGGTGGGCAGGAAAAAAGACAGGACAGGGCGGAGGGGCCACCAGATGGGGGATGGGAACACAGAGGGCATGATGTGGGTTTACTCAGAGATTATATTTAAGAGACAGGTAAGGCTCAGAATATGAATCAGTCTGTGTTTTATATTAAAGCGATTGGATATCACCATAAAGATTAAGTGAGAACATATGGAAGATAGCAACTAGGCAATGTATGATGTGGGCCTGCACCGTGACCTTGGCGTTCGCAAGATTAATGTAAGTGCTGTTTGGAGTTTGTCTTCATTAACATTTGCTAAATATTAAGCACTCCATGGAGCCATGAGGTTTCGTTATTATCCATAGCTTTTTCCCATTTAATAAACTAATGAAATGGCATCGTTTCCTCCTTAAAATAGCAGTATACAGGCTGGGCTCCGTGGCTTATGCTTGTAATCCCAGCATTTTGGGAGGCCAAGGCGGGCTGATCACGAGGTCAAGAAATCGAGACCAGCCTGACCAACATAGTGAAACCCCGTCTCTATGAAAAATACAAAACTTAGCCAGGAGTGGTGATTGGGCACCTGTAATCCCAGTTACTTGGGAGGCTGAGGCAGGAGAATCTCTTAAACCCAGGAGGCGAATGTTGCAGTGAGCCGAGGTCACGCCACTGCACTCCAGCCTGGCAACAGAGTGAGACTCCATCTCAAATAAATAAATATCAATATGCAATGCTAGTGAGTCATTTGAGTAACTAAATGATGGCAACATTATTTGCCACAACTGTTTGGGAAAGTCATTGGAATAGAGCCATAAAAAATCAATTATAACATTAAACCTAGTAATACATTTACAGAAATCTCTATTATGAGCATGATTTCCAAGAAGAAAAAGGTAAATGTGTAAAGATGTTCATTGCAGCATTATTTACACTACAGAAATCCAAATGACTAAACAACAACAACAACGAAAAAAGGGAGAGACTCATAAATGCCAGTAATTAAATGTCATATCATTCAATAGCCACAGATTGTAGAGATTTCTGTGTATTTATTTATATTTTCAATATTATAAGTATACTATGCAGTTGACAACAGGATCCTATTGTTAAGCTCTGATATAATCAGCAGGTTAAAAAAATCCTTTATTTCACCTTTCAGCATCCCTTGGTTTTAATTATTTTTATTTATGAAATGATATATCTCTGAACAAGAGTCAGAGAAGCAGCAGAAAAATTATTGAGAACAAGAAAAATCGAGATCAGAGGACACACAGTGGCAAAAGTATCTTGAGATAATTCCTGGCATTGGCTCCCCCAGGGACGAGAACTGGGAAGAACACGATGTGAGACAAATTCCTCCCAGAGTGGGAGAGGAGGCAACTTCATCTGGGGGGAAGCACTTGGCAGCCTCTGAAACCCCACTGGATTATGTTGCTCATTACTTACAGGGCCTTGGGGGCTCCCTAAGAGCTCCAGACATCACCTCTTGTACGTACTATCTAAAGATGTAAAGGGCCGGGAGCAGTGGCTCATGCCTGTGATCCCAGCTACTAGGGAGGCTGGGGCAGGAGGATTGCTTAAGACCAGGAGTTGAAGACTGCAGTGAGCTATGATCATACCACTGCACTCCAGCCTGGGTGACAGAGCAAGATCCTGTCTCTTAAAAAGCAAACAAACAAACAAACAAACAAAAAACAGATGCAAAGGAGTACTGCCTAATTAACAAGATCAGGCTGAATATCAAGTAATTTATGTGACAAAACTTAATAAACTGTAATAAGATTCAAATAAAATTATTACATTTAATTTATAATGCACCTAAATATCGTAGAGAATTACCTGTATTTTAGGTTAGTGTGAATGTAACTGCAGTTTTTGCTATACTTTCAATGACAAAAACCTCGGTTACCTTTACATAAACCTAATATACATTGATAATATGAAATTAAAAATAGTTATTGAAAATGAGTATTCTGATTAACTCAATGCTATCTTTTGACATGTAGTCTTTAGAACTCAATATTTACAAGCTTTATTCACAGAAAATCAAGGATAAATTATGAACTTTAGAATGAATGTTTTTACCCCATAAATGTATACAATTATAATTTGCCAATTAAAAAGGATATTACTTTAAAAAGATGTAATTACAAGTAAAAAAAGGCATGAATGTTCCAGTGCTGCTTTTTGGTAAAGCTACATTATACCACGGAACTACTGAGTGGATACACCCTATAAGGATGTACTATATAGATCAAGAAACCTTACAAGCACAATTGCTGTTAATGAAATTTATGAAAGAAAAAATGTTTTTAACTCACAATTTTGTGAAAATGGAATGTGCAGTTGACATGGTATGGCTGTGTCCCCACCCAAATCTCAGCTTGAATTGTATCTCCCAGAATTCCCACATGTTGTGAATGTGGGAAGGACCCGGGGGAGGTAACTGCATCGTAGGAGCCGATCTATCTCATGCTATTCTCGTGATAGTGAATAAGTCTCATGAGAGCTGATGGTTTTATCAGGGGTTTCCACTTTTGCTTCTTTCTCATTTGCTCTTGCCGCCGCCATGTAAGAAGTGCCTTTCACCTTCCATCATGATTCTGAGCCCCCCGCTGCCCCATCCAGCCATGTGGAACTGTAAGTTCAACTCAACCTCTTTTTCTTCCCAGTCTTGGGTATGTCTTTATCAGCAGTGTGAAAACGGACTAATACAACAGTCTACCATACAGTAGCTACATTATATAGAATAGTGTGTCTCAGTTGTTTTTGTGTCTGAATCTTTTACATTGTTCTTGGCTGCAAGGAAAAAGTTCTGCAGGTGTTCGAAGGAAGAATATTCAAACCCCTGTGAAACAATTATGTCTTAAAGGACGTAGCTCAAAGGCTAGAGTGGCGTGTCTCTCGTTATTGATTGTTTTTGTTGTTATCACCTATTTGAAAAACTAGATGCTTAGAAATCTATGCTAATAAATGTAGGGACAGGGAACATTAAAACAGAAAGCCAGGCCAAATCAGCATCTCTCTCTTTCTCTGACACGCACACCCCCATCTGCATTCCCCCATCGTGTGGCTCCCTGGGCCAACCTGTCAAACGCACAGCAAGGCCACTGGTGCCTCTGCCAGGGCCCACTCCACGCTGAAGTCCACAAAAACAGCCTTTTCTTGAAAGCCAGTGCCAAATGGCCTAGAAAACATCCAGAGTGCATGGAATGCCTCCTCGCAATATTGCTATTTGGACCTAAAATTGCTTTAGAGACCCATGCTCACAAAAAACGAATGAATAATTCCACACTGAGTTACAACTAGCAACACATTTCCTTCTTTACTATTCTCTTTTAGGATGAAATCAGCAATTCATTTCTCATTCTTGTTTGACTTTAAATGTAATAAACTCTTGGAAAAATGAGTCCTCCTATATACCAAATATGAATGCTAATAAAACCTTAAGGAAAAAAAACAAAAACAAAAACCATGAAAAGCTGATTGCTGGTTTCTACAGGAGGAGAAGCAAATAGAACTAGATTCAATACATCCTAACCTTCATTAGACGATTTCATCCACGAATTAGCAGTGCCTTGGAAGTATACAAGCCTCAACTCTCACAATACAATATTAACAAGTTAATGGCTCATAGGTACTCCTGGTGAACCTTCACTTAAAACACTGTTTAACAGAGAGACACACACATTTACACAAAGGAGTGTTAATAATATGTAAAGCAATGCATTTCTTTAGTTTGTTTGTGTAGTCTGTTGGGTAATATAAGAAGTACAATTAAGTTCTTTTTTGGGATATGTAAAACCAGTGTTGAAAGCTCTAGCCCTCTTCTGCTCATGAAACTAACCTCTACGACAAACACAAAAATAGGAAATTTGAAGTTGCATTTAATGATTCTAAGCCCAATGGCTGTGGGCTACTCTAACTGTTGAAAAAAATTGTTTGTTTTTTTTTTCTTTTCTTAATGACAACAAAACAATTATCCTGTGTGGGTGGGGGAAGCAGATTAGCCTGTGTGGGCAGCACAGTGTCTTTTATCATTCATTTATTGAGTGAAATAAAGATTATATATTGACAGTGTACTCTGTTATAAATGCTAGTTATAAATGGAAACTAGAAATGGGTCTTACTCTTGTGAATTTAGGCAAACAAACAAATTAAAGCATAGATGATTGTATAAAAGAATTGTAAGTTGCATAAATTATTATTAAAACATAAACAGTGGATTGAAATAAAGAAAATATAAAACTTGGTTAAGGTTATGCAGTAGTGGTCAAAACTGTTTTGTTGAAGAAATGACGTTTAAATTAAGATCTAAGTAGTAAAACGGTACAGATCAGGAAAAGACCAAGAAAGGCAGACTTTTCAGCCAAAGGAAATAGTATGTGTTCCAAACCTAGAAAGAATTCAGTGTCTGGGATAAGGGGAGAGTTGCAGGAGACAGATGACCTCTGCAGCCCCGTCTCCCAAAGCGTGTGCCCCTTTTCACACTCTCGCCGACTCCTAAGTGGAGAGGAACTAGTCGTCAAATTGTTCAGACCACAGGATGTTCATTAGAACACACTTTATAAATGGACATACACATACTATAAAAACTCAGGACCCATTTTTTCACCTGATAAACCCCATCTGCCGGTCAACATCATAATGATGAGGATGATTATTCAAAGCCCATGACTCATTTCAGAATTATCTCAAGAATTTAAAATGCCAATTAGTTTCTTTTTCTTTTTTCTTTCTTTTTTTTTTTTTTGAGACGGAGTCTCCCTCTGTCACTCAGGCTGGAGTGCAGTGGCCAGGTCTCAGCTTACTGCAAGCTCCGCCTCCCAGGTTTACGCCATTCTCCTGCCTCAGCCTCCCGAGTAGCTGGGACTACAGGCACCTGCCACTTCACCCGGCTAGTTTTTTGTATTTTGTTTAGTAGAGACAGGGTTTCACCGTGTTAGCCAGGATGGTCTCGATCTCCTGACCTCGTGATCTGCCCGTCTCGGCCTCCCAAAGTGCTGGGATTACAGGCTTAAGCCACCACGCCCGGCCTAGTTTCTTTTTCTATTGTAAACTATACACTAACGAAGAGTATCACCAAGTAAGAGTATCGGTTACACTAATTTTTGGTCTCTGTTCCAAATGTCTTGTTAAACTGAGTACTTCACTACTTAAATATTAATAATGATATTCCCTTCAACTTTTGATATATAAAGTCATATTCTTTATGTTCTCAAATGTCTTTTCCAAACTTGGATTCATTGTCACACTTCACACAACAAGGTATAAAGCACTATATTAGGAATCTGAATGGAAATAACTAAAAAGAAGTCATTAAGATACTTCCTTAGTACGCTGAAAATAGATGTATTTTGGAAGGATCCTGTTGCATCCTGTTTGGTGTGGGTGTGATGGGTTTCATACTGCCTGTGTTGGCTTCCTGGACATGCCTCTGAAGGACTTGCAATGCATCACAGCGCCGGACTGAACAGGTGTGAGAGGGCGAAGGAGGCCTCCATCTGCTGTCAGAACCCTCATGAAGCATAGCTTTCTTGCTCTGTACCCATCGTAAAAGCATTTATCCTCATAAATGGGTTTTAAACTTACAAAAAGTTTTAATTTAAGAAAGAAAGTCATCAAGTAAGAGAAAAAGAAGAAAGATCACTTCTGTGGAATTTGATAAAGAAGTTATCGTCTAGGGTAAAAGGTGGTAAAAGTCATGATTATCAAACAAATTCTGATTCAGCTGAAGGACATAACTTCTGCATCCCCATATTGGGCAACTCCTAAAGACTTCTGGAGGTATTACCCATTAGTTCTATAAGAGTTGTTGTATTATCTGTCATTAAAAAGTTGAATTAAGCCCAGGCACAGTGGTTTATGCCTGTAATTCCAGCACTTTGGGAGATCGAGGCGGGCAGATCACCTGAGATCAGGAGTTTGAAACCAGCCTGGCCAACATGTTGAAACCCCATCTCTACTAAAATTAGCCGGGCATGGTGGCGGGTGCCTGCAGTCCCAGCTACTCGGGAGGCTGAGGCAGGAGAATTGCTTGAACCCAGGAGGCAGAGCTTACAGTGAGCCGAGATCGCACCATTGCACTCCAGCCTGGGTGACAGAGCGAGGCTCCATCTCAAAAAAAGAAAAAAGTTGAATTAGAAAGAGAATCATAAACACATGAAGAAATCTACCTCGGCAGTACATACATGAGCTTTGAAGTAGTTTTGCAAAATAGGTGAGGCACCCTGGTGTGACCTGAGTTCAGCCTGGTTCTCCCAATATAGGGACCTGAATGTTCCACTTAATCCCAGGAGGCTCATTTATTCATTCATGAAAGGAGACTAAATATTCCCATGTATACAAGGGCCACAGAATTAAATGGGATGATAAATGAAATGAATCACTGTTGGCATATATTAGTTCAGTAAAGCTTACTCTTGATGGAAAGAATTGTCTAGTTTCTTTGATAAAATATTTCTCATTACTCAAGGCAAAGTCCTCGAGCCACTGCTCTGATGGACACAGACCAAGGAGGAAGAGGCCACTGCTTCTCGTGGTGGGAATTAGGGTGAATCACTCTAAGTAAAGGGCATTGCTACAGAGAGTAGGGCTGCAGTTTACATCAAGGTGTTCACTGAAGACTTTGAAGCCCCGCTTGAGTCCTCAGCTTCCCTCTCAATGACAAGATCCATCTGGGGTCACAGTAGCATCTCAGCCATGAATGGTAGTCCACAGAATTTCCCAAGTGCACACATCCAGAAGCTCACCAATTTCCCATATTTATTGACCATTCTAAACTTCTGGGATAGCATATCACTCTTTCTTTATAACCAAGGATATCACCCTGGTTCTCAATTCTAAGACATATTTTCTGCCTAAATATGCTCCATTGGTGGTCTTAACTCCTAGTCCCAGCACCTGTTGATGAAGCCAACCAAACTGCTGCAAAAGTTGTTGTCAGAGTTTTGGGCCTCGCTAAGACTGCAGGCTCATCCATCAGTGCTTCAGGAGGACCAGCCTGCACACGAAATGTGCTCCCTGCATTGCATGAGAGGCTTGCAGCAAGTGGAATGTGGAAATCTGAAGGGGCCTTCACCTAGGAGATGGGTCTACTGATGCACGCTGAGAACGTCAGCTTTTGGTTCAGAGGAATGGAGGTGAGAGTGTTGCTTTTGCTTTCAGAAAACCCATCAAAGAAGTAGATACCTGTGTTCTGCAGGGAGAACATCGGTCAACAACGAAGATTCAGGCCCTAGTTTCTAAGAGTCTTGTCCACAAACTAAGGGGAATCTTAGCCTTTTCTGTCTTGTACATGGTTGTCCTAGTAGGGGTGGGGATTGCTACAACCCTTTGTAGTCACTGTTGGAAGTACTTTTACGCAAAAGAGGCATCTTTGTAAAGCCTTAGGTTGAAAGCTCAATTTCACTCATGCAGAGGGGTACAAAAAGAGACTGAGTAAGCCCCCTTGCCCTGTTTCCCTAATTACTCAAAGTCACTCAATCCCCCGTTGAAAGGAAAAGGAATGATGCAGTTTTAGAAGCATATCAACTTTACGTACAAATTATGGTTTGTGTATAAGCAACAATTTGCATGCTCACAAAATTCAGAATGAATTGTTCAGATGCTCATTGTACCTGCAGGTGGTTTAATTGCTTGTTCTTCTAAAGGGGAAAAATTGGTATAACAAACTATAGCCTATTTTCTAAAAAAATCATTTCACATAAAATTCAGCAGTTTTATGATTGTGATGAAGAATAAACAGATTTAACACATCCGATTATCTTTAAAAATGGTGTTTAGCACACATGGCAAAAGGAAGAAGAAAAACAGTGGAACTTTGAAAATAAAAGACATTTTTACTTCCTATGCCTAAAGCATTTAAAATTATCTTTGAGATATTTGGCATTGAATAATTTTTCTTTCCCAAAGAGTTTATGCATTACAAGGCAGGAATACGAGGTCAGGAGATCGAGACCATCCTGGTCTACACGGTGAAACCCCGTCTCTACTAAAAAATACAAAAAAC